>NC_138307.1:86244118-86424118 GCF_965601325.2 Salmo salar | reverse complement strand
GGAGGTTGTTTAGAACACATGGAATACCTCCAGGAGGTTGTTTAGAACACATGGAATACCTCCAGGAGGTTGTTTAGAACACATGGAATACCTCCAGGAGGTTGTTTAGAACACATGGAATACCTCCAGGAGGTTGTTTAGAACACATGGAATACCTCCAGTAGGTTGTTTAGAACACATGGAATACCTCCAGGAGGTTGTTGACCAGAAATGTTCTCAGGCAGACTGACAGATTCTTTCACCCCCATGTCTGTTTGGCACTAGTTTGTGTTTATATGTATCTGTGTGTAGTATGTCTAGGGTTGTGTGTAGTTTATGAGTGTATGTCTATGGATGTGTGTAGTTTATGAGTGGCAGCAACGTGGGAGCAACGTGGGAGCAACGTGGCAGCAACGTGGAAGCAACGTGGGAGCAACGCGGGAGCAACGCGGGAGCAACGTGGCAGCAACGTGGGAGCAACGTGGGAGCAACGTGGGAGCCTATTCCCTATAGAGAATAGGGTACTACGACCAGGGTCCATAGGGAAGAAGGTGCCTTTTGGGACGCACACTAAGAACACAGAACACAGAACAGGTACAGACAGGTAGAAACAGGACATGAGAATAGTTCCCCATCTTGTTCCCTCAGGGACAGACACTAAGAACACAGAACAGGTATAGACAGGTAGAAACAGGACATGAGAATAGTTCACCATCTTGTTCCCTCAGGGACAGACACTAAGAACACAGAACAGGTATAGACAGGTAGAAACAGGACATGAGAATAGTTCCCCATCTTGTTCCCTCAGGGACAGACACTAAGAACACAGAACAGGTATAGACAGGTAGAAACAGGACATGAGAATAGTTCACCATCTTGTTCCCTCAGGGACAGACACTAAGAACACAGAACAGGTATAGACAGGTAGAAACAGGACATGAGAATAGTTCACCATCTTGTTCCCTCAGGGACAGACACTAAGAACACAGAACAGGTATAGACAGGTAGAAACAGGACATGAGAATAGTTCACCATCTTGTTCCCTCAGGGACAGACACTAAGAACACAGAACAGGTATAGACAGGTAGAAACAGGACATGAGAATAGTTCACCATCTTGTTCCCTCAGGGCGACTTCACGTCCCAGTCCATCCTGGCCGAGCGTTTGTAGAGCTCTGGGCAACTTCACGTCCCAGTCCATCCTGGCCGAGCGTTTATAGACCTCTGGGCGCCACTTCACGTCCCAGTCCATCCTGGCCGAGCGTTTATAAACCTCTGGGTGACTTCACGTCCCAGTCCATCCTGGCCGAGCGTTTATAGACCTCTGGGCGCCACTTCACGCCCAGTCCCCGGCCGAGCGTGCCCGGGCGCCACTCCGTCCCGCCCCGGCCGAGCGTTTATAAACCTCTGGTCGACTTCACGTCTCAGTCCATCCTGGCCGAGCGTTTATAAAGCTCTGGTCGACTTCACGTCTCAGTCCATCCTGGCCGAGCGTTTATAGACCTCTGGGCGCCACTTCACGTCCCAGTCCATCCTGGCCGAGCGTTTATAGACCTCTGGGCGCCACTTCACGTCTCAGTCCATCCTGGCCGAGCGTTTATAGACCTCTGGGCGCCACTTCACGTCCCAGTCCATCCTGGCCGAGCGTTTATAAAACTCTGGTCGACTTCACGTCTCAGTCCATCCTGGCCGAGCGTTTATAGACCTCTGGGCGACTCAGAGCTTTGTTGTCACACAGTGGCATTATCTTTAAAACACGAAGAAATCCCCACAGACAGCCCCACTCCATGATGTACTGATTCTACAGTCCCTTTCTCATCAATGTCGTGGTTGTTTGCTCACCGTAGCAAAACATATTGAAAAGCTTCTAAATCAGAGAGTCATGAAGAGCATGTGATATCCAGGTAGAGGATCACTGATGGTATTATCAGTGGAGGCTCTTATGCACTGAACAGGCTTGCCTCCCAAATGGCTCCCTATTCACTTATATAGTGAACTACCCCTATGGGTCACTGGTCTAAAGTAGTACACTACCCCTATGGGCCCTGGTCTAAAGTAGTACACTACCCCTATGGGCCCTGGTCTAAAGTAGTACACTACCCCTATGGGTCACTGGTCTAAAGTAGTGCACTACCCCTATGGGTCCTGGTATAAAGTAGTACACTACCCCTATGGGTCACTGGTCTAAAGTAGTGCACTACCACTATGGGCCCTGGTCTAAAGTAGTGCACTACCCCTATGGGTCCTGGTCTAAAGTAGTACACTACCCCTATGGGTCCTGGTCTAAAGTAGTACACTACCCCTATGGGCCCTGGTCTAAAGTAGTACACTACCCCTATGGGCCCTGGTCTAAAGTAGTACACTACCCCTATGGGCCCTGGTCTAAAGTAGTACACTACCCCTATGGGTCACTGGTCTAAAGTAGTGCACTACCCCTATGGTCCCTGGTCTAAAGTAGTTCACTACCCCTATGGTCCCTGGTCTAAAGTAGTACACTACCCCTATGGGTCCTGGTCTAGAGTAGTACACTACCCCTATAGTCCCTGGTCTAAAGTAGTGCACTACCCCAATGGGCCCTGGTCTAAAGTAGTGCACTACCCCTATGGGCCCTGGTCTAAAGTAGTGCACTACCCCAATGGGCCCTGGTCTAAAGTAGTGCACTACCCCTATGGGTCCTGGTCTAAAGTAGTGCACTATATAGAGAATAGGGTGCGAACACACGGATATTGGTGCTAGTGGGTGTTTTTAATGTTTTTATTTATTTTAACTCGACAAGTCAGTTAAGAACAAATTCTTATTTACAATGACGGCCAACCCCCCGGCCAAACCAGGACGACTCTGGGCCAATTGTGCGCCACCCTATGGGACTCCCAATCGCGGCCGGGTGTGATACAGCCTGGATTCCAACCAGGGACTGTAGTGACGCGTCTTGCACTGAGATGCAGTGCCTTAGAGCAGAGGATGAAGGTATATGTCACCGCCAGAGAACTGGTATGAGATTTCGTTGTGTTTTTATTTACAGCTAACAATGACAAGGTGAAATGAAACAGAGAGTGTCTAGGTATTGTTGATAACATCAGAGAGCATATCACGGTCCTTAAGGAGATCAGATCTGTCTGTGTGTGTGTGTGTGTGTGTGTGTGTGTGTGTGTGTGTGTGTGTGTGTGTGTGTGTGTGTGTAATAGGCGTGTGTGTGTGTGTGTGTGTGTGTGTGTGTGTGTGTGTGTGTGTGTGTGTGTGTGTGTAATAGGCGTGTGTGTGTGTGTGTGTGTGTGTGTGTGTGTGTGTGTGTGTGTGTGTGTAATAGGCGTGTGTGTGTGTGTGTGTGTGTGTGTGTGTGTGTGTGTGTGTGTGTGTGTGTGTGTGTGTGTGTGTGTGTGTGTCTGTGTGTGTGTGTGTGTGTGTGTGTAATAGGCGTGTGTGTGTGTGTGTGTGTGTGTGTGTGTGTGTGTGTGTGTGTGTGTGTGTGTGTGTGTGTGTGTGTGCGTGTGTAATAGGCGTGTGTAATAGGCGTGTGTGTGTGTGTGTGTGTGTGTGTGTGTGTGTGTGTGTGTGTGTGTGTGTGTGTGTGTGTGTGTGTGTGTGTGTGTGTGTGTGTGTGTGTGTGTGTGTAATAGGCGTGTGTGTGTGTGTGTGTGTGTGTGTGTGTGTGTGTGTGTGTGTGTGTGTGTGTGTGTGTGTGTGTGTGTGTGTGTGTGTGTGTGTGTGCGTGTGTGTGTGTGTGTAATAGGCGTGTGTGTGAGGTAAAATCTAAAATAGAGTCTCTCCCTTCCCTTGTCAACTCGTAATACATCAGGTGTGAAATGAACACCAAAAAAAATCCAGATGAGTTTTTTTCTCTCCAATCAATAAGCGCTCCGGGATTCTCTCAGGCTCATGTCTCGTTGCGTTGTCATGGTCACAGCTGACTGTTCATTATGGGTTGTTTATCAGTGTTCTTGTCTGGGTTCTAAAAAAATGGACAGTGTTATTGTGGTAAATATCATGTCGTTCGGCTTTCTGAACCTCAACAACAATATGACCCAGGGGTGTCTGAAATGGTACCTTACTCTACATGTACTGCTGAAGTAGAGCCTGTCCGTAACGGTGTCCTCCAATCAGTGGGCCCTGTCCGTAACGGTGTCCTCCAATCAGTGGGCCCTGTCCGTAACGGTGTCCTCCAATCAGTGGGCCCTGTCCGTAACGGTGTCCTCCAATCAGTGGGCCCTGTCCATAACGGTGTCCTCCAATCAGTGGGCCCTGTCCGTAACGGTGTCCTCCAATCAGTGGGCCCTGTCCATAACGGTGTCCTCCAATCAGTGGGCCCTGTCCGTAACGGTGTCCTCCAATCAGTGGGCCCTGTCCATAACGGTGTCCTCCAATCAGTGGGCCCTGTCCATAACGGTGTCCTCCAATCAGTGGGCCCTGTCCGTAACGGTGTCCTCCAATCAGTGGGCCCTGTCCATAACGGTGTCCTCCAATCAGTGGGCCCTGTCCGTAACGGTGTCCTCCAATCAGTGGGCCCTGTCCATAACGGTGTCCTCCAATCAGTGGGCCCTGTCCATAACGGTGTCCTCCAATCAGTGGGCCCTGTCCATAACGGTGTCCTCCAATCAGTGGGCCCTGTCCGTAACGGTGTCCTCCAATCAGTGGGCCCTGTCCATAACAGTGTCCTCCAATCAGTGGGCCCTGTCCATAACGGTGTCCTCCAATCAGTGGGCCCTGTCCATAACGGTGTCCTCCAATCAGTGGGCCCTGTCCATAACGGTGTCCTCCAATCAGTGGGCCCTGTCCATAACGGTGTCCTCCAATCAGTGGGCCCTGTCCATAACGGTGTCCTCCAATCAGTGGACCCTGTCCATAACGGTGTCCTCCAATCAGTGGACCCTGTCCGTAACGGTGTCCTCCAATCAGTGGGCCCTGTCCATAACGGTGTCCTCCAATCAGTGGGCCCTGTCCATAACGGTGTCCTCCAATCAGTGGGCCCTGTCCATAACGGTGTCCTCCAATCAGTGGGCCCTGTCCGTAACGGTGTCCTCCAATCAGTGGGCCCTGTCCATAACGTTGTCCTCCTGCGTTTTCATACGTTTGCTAGATCCAGTGAAGGCAATGTAAACAGACAATACTGTAGGAGTTGGTAAGACAATGACCATACTGTAGGAGTTGGTAAGACAATGACCATACTGTAGGAGTTGGTAAGACAATGACCATACTGTAGGAGTTGGTAAGACAATGACCATACTGTAGGAGTTGGTAAGACAATGGCCATACTGTAGGAGTTGGTAAGACAATGACCATACTGTAGGAGTTGGTAAGACAATGACCATACTGTAGGAGTTGGTAAGACAATGACCATACTGTAGGAGTTGGTAAGACAATGGCCATACTGTAGGAGTTGGTAAGACAATGACCATACTGTAGGAGTTGGTAAGACAATGGCCATACTGTAGGAGTTGGTAAGACAATGGCCATACTGTAGGAGTTGGTAAGACAATGACCATACTGTAGGAGTTGGTAAGACAATGGCCATACTGTAGGAGTTGGTAAGACAATGGCCATACTGTAGGAGTTGGTAAGACAATGACCATACTGTAGGAGTTGGTAAAACAATGACAATACTGTAGGAGTTGGTAAGACAATGGCCATACTGTAGGAGTTGGTAAGACAATGGCCATACTGTAGGAGTTGGTAAAACAATGACAATACTGTAGGAGTTGGTAAGACAATGACCATCTCCTTTCTCTCCATCTCTCTCTATCTGTCTATCCTTTCCCCTCTCTGTCTCTTGATCTCTCGCTCTCTCTCCTTTCTCTTCTCCATCTCTCTTTCTCTCCATCTCTCTATCCTTTCTCCCCACCTCTCTTTCTCCTCTCTTCTCTCTCTATATCTATCCTCCTTTCTCTTCTCTCTCTATCTATCCTTTCTCTTCTCTCTATCTATCCTTTCTCTTCTCTCTATATATCCTTTCTCTTCTCTCTATCTATCCTTTCTCTTCTCTCTATATATCCTTTCTCTTCTCTCTATCCTTTCTCCTCTTTAACACTTCTCTGTCTCCTTCCACACGAAGGAGAGTCAGTTATCTTTCATTGAGTGAATAGTTTCAATAATGGTTTCAATAATGTGTAGTTATCTGAAATTGGCCCCATGTCAGTCATTCGCTACAGGCTCTCCTGTAGAGTCCCGATTGAAATCATTCATTTCCTTTGTCCTTTGTCATTCAGTTCCAGAGTGGCGTCTTCCTTCACTGCCATCTCCGATAGAATGAAGCTGTGTTATCCGGCTTCTGGAATGGGCTGATAAACTGAAGGCCTCAGCCTTTCACCAACCATGTGTGCTACTTCATCCAGAGCGGTAATTTGTCTCACTGGTCTCCTCTGAGACCCTTCTCCTGTAGCTGTGCTGGTGAACCACGGAGGCCATATTGGATTCAATCATAACTAACTAAACTATTGGGAACTCTGCATCACACTGCGAGGGTATGTAGAGGACGATCAGTGGTTTAAACTGACTAGAGCTGTACCGCACAAACGTACGGACACACACTCTAGTCTAGACTCTGTAATATAAATCACTCCCTAGTCTAGACTCTGTAATATAAATCACTCCCTAGTCTAGACTCTGTAATATAAATCACTCCCTAGTCTAGACTCCGTAATATAAATCACTCCCTAGTCTAGACTCTGTAATATAAATCACTCCCTAGTCTAGACTCTGTAATATAAATCACTCCCTAGACTAGACTCTGTAATATAAATCACTCTCTAGTCTAGACTCTGTAATATAAATCACTCCCTAGTCTAGACTCTGTAATATAAATCACTCCCTAGACTAGACTCTGTAATATAAATCACTCCCTAGACTAGACTCTGTAATATAAATCACTCCCTAGACTAGACTCTGTAATATAAATCACTCCCTAGTCTAGACTCTGTAATATAAATCACTCCCTAGACTAGACTCTGTAATATAAATCACTCTCTAGTCTAGACTCTGTAATATAAATCACTCCCTAGACTAGACTCTGTAATATAAATCACTCCCTAGTCTAGACTCTGTAATATAAATCACTCCCTAGTCTAGACTCTGTAATATAAATCACTCTCTAGTCTAGACTCTGTAATATAAATCACTCCCTAGACTAGACTCTGTAATATAAATCACTCCCTAGACTAGACTCTGTAATATAAATCACTCCCTAGACTAGACTCTGTAATATAAACCACCTCCAAGTCTAGACTCTGTAATATAAACCACCTCCAAGTCTAGACTCTGTAATATAAATCACTCCCTAGTCTAGACTCTGTAATATAAATCACTCCCTAGTCTAGACTCTGTAATATAAATCACTCTCTAGTCTAGACTCTGTAATATAAATCACTCCCTAGACTAGACTCTGTAATATAAATCACTCCCTAGACTAGACTCTGTAATATAAATCACTCCCTAGTCTAGACTCTGTAATATAAATCACTCCCTAGACTAGACTCTGTAATATAAATCACTCCCTAGTCTAGACTCTGTAATATAAATCACTCCCTAGACTAGACTCTGTAATATAAATCACTCTCTAGTCTAGACTCTGTAATATCAATCACTCCCTAGACTAGACTCTGTAATATAAATCACTCCCTAGACTAGACTCTGTAATATAAATCACTCCCTAGACTAGACTCTGTAATATAAATCACTCTCTAGTCTAGACTCTGTAATATAAACCACCTCCAATTCTAGACTCTGTAATATAAATCACTCCCTAGTCTAGACTCTGTAATATAAATCACTCTCTAGTCTAGACTCTGTAATATAAATTACTCCCTAGTCTAGACTCTGTAATATAAATCACTCTCTAGTCTAGACTCTGTAATATAAATCACTCCCTAGTCTAGACACTGTAATATAAATCACTCCCTAGTTTATACTCTGTAATATAAATCACTCCCTAGACTAGACTCTGTAATATAAATCACTCCCTAGACTAGACTCTGTAATATAAATCACTCCCTAGACTAGACTCTGTAATATAAATCACTCTCTAGTCTAGACTCTGTAATATAAACCACCTCCAAGTCTAGACTCTGTAATACAAATCACTCCCTAGTCTAGACTCTGTAATATAAATCACTCTCTAGTCTAGACTCTGTAATATAAATCACTCCCTAGTCTAGACTCTGTAATATAAATCACTCCCTAGTTTATACTCTGTAATATTAATCACTCCCTACTCTAGACTCTGTAATATAAATCACTCCCTAGTCTAGACTCTGTAATATAAATCACTCCCTACTCTAGACTCTGTAATATAAATCACTCCCTAGTCTAGACTCTGTAATATAAATCACTCCCTAGTCTAGTCTCTGTAATATAAATCACTCCCTAGTTTATACTCTGTAATATAAATCACTCCCTAGTCTAGACTCTGTAATATAAATCACTCCCTCGTCTAGATTCTGTAATATAAATCACTCCCTAGTCTAGTCTCTGTAATATAAATCACTCCCTAGTCTAGACTCTGTAATATAAATCACTCCCTAGACTAGACTCTGTAATATAAATCACTCCCTAGTCTAGACTCTGTAATATAAATCACTCCCTAGACTAGACTCTGTAATATAAATCACTCTCTAGTCTAGACTCTGTAATATAAATCACTCCCTAGTCTAGACTCTGTAATATAAATCACTCCCTATTCTAGACTGTAATATAAATCACTCCCTAGTCTAGACTCTGTAATATAAATCACTCCCTAGTCTAGACTCTGTAATATAAATCACTCCCTAGTCTAGACTCTGTAATATAAATCACTCTCTAGTCTAGACTCTGTAATATAAATCACTCTCTAGTCTAGACTCTGTAATTCTGTAATATAAATCACTCTCTAGTCTAGACTCTGTAATATAAATAACTCTCTAGTCTAGACTCTGTAATATAAATCACTCCCTAGTCTAGACTCTGTGATATAAATCACTCCCTAGTCTAGACTCTGTGATATAAATCACTCCCTAGTCTAGACTCTGTAATATAAATCACTCCCTAGTCTAGACTCTGTAATATAAATCACTCCCTAGTCTAGACTCTGTAATATAAATCACTCCCTAGTCTAGACTCTGTAATAGAAATCACTCCTTAGTTTATACTCTGTAATATAAATCACTCCCTATTCTAGACTGTAATATAAATCACTCTCTAGTCTAGACTCTGTAATATAAATCACTCCCTAGTCTAGACTCTGTAATATAAATCACTCTCTAGTCTAGACTCTGTAATATAAATCACTCCCTAGTCTAGACTCTGTAATATAAATCACTCCCTAGTCTAGACTCTGTAATATAAATCACTCCCTAGTCTAGACTCTGTAATATAAATCACTCTCTAGTCTAGACTCTGTAATATAAATCACTCCCTAGTCTAGACTCTGTAATATAAATCACTCTCTAGTCTAGACTCTGTAATATAAATCACTCCCTAGTCTAGACTCTGTAATTTAAATCACTCCCTAGTCTAGACTCTGTAATAGAAATCACTCCTTAGTTTATACTCTGTAATATAAATCACTCCCTATTCTAGACTGTAATATAAATCACTCCCTAGTCTAGACTCTGTAATATAAACCACAGATTCCACACCCTGGCTGATGTGTGTCTGGAACAGATTCATAAATATCACAGGTCAAGCTTATCATCAGATGATGTATCTATACATCTCTTTGTGTGTGTGTGTGTGTGTGTGTGTGTGTGTGTGTGTGTGTGTGTGTGTGTGTGTGTGTGTGTGTGTGTTTCACAGCAGACCATATCCATCAGTAATCTCTGTAAATAATCTCCCATCATTCTGTGGGACAGTGTTTGAGTCTACATCTTAATGATGTGTAGCTTCTTGTTAGTGACTGATGATACTGTATTTACATCAAAACCTGTGTCCCAATTAAATCAAATCAATATCAAATCAAATTGTATTTGTCACATGCGCCGAATAAAACAGGTGTAGACCTCACAGTGAAATGTTTACTGACCAGCCCTTAACCAGCAGGTGTAGACCTCACAGTGAAATGCAGACTGACCAGCCCTTAACCAGTAGGTGTAGACCTCACAGTGAAATGTTTACTGACCAGCCCTTAACCAACAGGTGTAGACCTCACAGTGAAATGCAGACTGACCAGCCCTTAACCAACAGGTGTAGACCTCACAGTGAAATGTTTACTGACCAGCCCTTAACCAACAGGTGTAGACCTCACAGTGAAATGCAGACTGACCAGCCCTTAACCAGCAGGTGTAGACCTCACAGTGAAATGTTTACTGACCAGCCCTTAACCAGCAGGTGTAGACCTCACAGTGAAATGCTGACTGACCAGCCCTTAACCAGCAGGTGTAGACCTCACAGTGAAATGCAGACTGACCAGCCCTTAATCAACAGGTGTAGACCTCACAGTGAAATGCTTACTGACCAGCCCTTAACCAGCAGGTGTAGACCTCACAGTGAAATGTTTACTGACCAGCCCTTAACCAGCAGGTGTAGACCTCACAGTGAAATGCAGACTGACCAGCCCTTAACCAACAGGTGTAGACCTCACAGTGAAATGTTTACTGACCAGCCCTTAACCAACAGGTGTAGACCTCACAGTGAAATGCAGACTGACCAGCCCTTAACCAGCAGGTGTAGACCTCACAGTGAAATGTTTACTGACCAGCCCTTAACCAGCAGGTGTAGACCTCACAGTGAAATGCAGACTGACCAGCCCTTAACCAGCAGGTGTAGACCTCACAGTGAAATGCAGACTGACCAGCCCTTAACCAACAGGTGTAGACCTCACAGTGAAATGTTTACTGACCAGCCCTTAACCAGCAGGTGTAGACCTCACAGTGAAATGTTTACTGACCAGCCCTTAACCAGCAGGTGTAGACCTCACAGTGAAATGCAGACTGACCAGCCCTTAACCAACAGGTGTAGACCTCACAGTGAAATGTTTACTGACCAGCCCTTAACCAACAGGTGTAGACCTCACAGTGAAATGCAGACTGACCAGCCCTTAACCAGCAGGTGTAGACCTCACAGTGAAATGTTTACTGACCAGCCCTTAACCAACAGGTGTAGACCTCACAGTGAAATGCAGACTGACCAGCCCTTAACCAGCAGGTGTAGACCTCACAGTGAAATGTTTACTGACCAGCCCTTAACCAGCAGGTGTAGACCTCACAGTGAAATGCAGACTGACCAGCCCTTAACCAGCAGGTGTAGACCTCACAGTGAAATGCAGACTGACCAGCCCTTAACCAACAGGTGTAGACCTCACAGTGAAATGTTTACTGACCAGCCCTTAACCAGCAGGTGTAGACCTCACAGTGAAATGTTTACTGACCAGCCCTTAACCAGCAGGTGTAGACCTCACAGTGAAATGCAGACTGACCAGCCCTTAACCAGCAGGTGTAGACCTCACAGTGAAATGCAGACTGACCAGCCCTTAACCAACAGGTGTAGACCTCACAGTGAAATGTTTACTGACCAGCCCTTAACCAGCAGGTGTAGACCTCACAGTGAAATGCAGACTGACCAGCCCTTAACCAGCAGGTGTAGACCTCACAGTGAAATGCAGACTGACCAGCCCTTAACCAACAGGTGTAGACCTCACAGTGAAATGCAGACTGACCAGTCCTTAACCAGCAGGTGTAGACCTCACAGTGAAATGCAGACTGACCAGCCCTTAACCAGCAGGTGTAGACCTCACAGTGAAATGCAGACTGACCAGCCCTTAACCAGCAGGTGTAGACCTCACAGTGAAATGTTTACTGACCAGCCCTTAACCAACAGGTGTAGACCTCACAGTGAAATGCAGACTGACCAGCCCTTAACCAGCAGGTGTAGACCTCACAGTGAAATGTTTACTGACCAGCCCTTAACCAGCAGGTGTAGACCTCACAGTGAAATGCAGACTGACCAGCCCTTAACCAACAGGTGTAGACCTCACAGTGAAATGCAGACTGACCAGCCCTTAACCAGCAGGTGTAGACCTCACAGTGAAATGCAGACTGACCAGCCCTTAACCAGCAGGTGTAGACCTCACAGTGAAATGTTTACTGACCAGCCCTTAACCAGCAGGTGTAGACCTCACAGTGAAATGTTTACTGACCAGCCCTTAACCAACAGGTGTAGACCTCACAGTGAAATGCAGACTGACCAGCCCTTAACCAACAGGTGTAGACCTCACAGTGAAATGTTTACTGACCAGCCCTTAACCAACAGGTGTAGACCTCACAGTGAAATGCAGACTGACCAGCCCTTAACCAGCAGGTGTAGACCTCACAGTGAAATGCAGACTGACCAGCCCTTAACCAACAGGTGTAGACCTCACAGTGAAATGCAGACTGACCAGCCCTTAACCAACAGGTGTAGACCTCACAGTGAAATGCTGACTGACCAGCCCTTAACCAACAGGTGTAGACCTCACAGTGAAATGCAGACTGACCAGCCCTTAACCAGCAGGTGTAGACCTCACAGTGAAATGTTTACTGACCAGCCCTTAACCAACAGGTGTAGACCTCACAGTGAAATGTTTACTGACCAGCCCTTAACCAGCAGGTGTAGACCTCACAGTGAAATGCAGACTGACCAGCCCTTAACCAACAGGTGTAGACCTCACAGTGAAATGTTTACTGACCAGCCCTTAACCAACAGGTGTAGACCTCACAGTGCAATGTTTACTGACCAGCCCTTAACCAGCAGGTGTAGACCTCACAGTGAAATGCAGACTGACCAGCCCTTAACCAACAGGTGTAGACCTCACAGTGAAATGCAGACTGACCAGCCCTTAACCAACAGGTGTAGACCTCACAGTGAAATGTTTACTGACCAGCCCTTAACCAACAGGTGTAGACCTCACAGTGAAATGTTTATTGACCAGCCCTTATCCAACAGGTGTAGACCTCACAGTGAAATGCAGACTGACCAGCCCTTAATCAACAGGTGTAGACCTCACAGTGAAATGTTTATTGACCAGCCCTTAACCAACAGGTGTAGACCTCACAGTGAAATGTTTACTGACCAGCCCTTAACCAACAGGTGTAGACCTCACAGTGAAATGTTTACTGACCAGCCCTTAACCAGCAGGTGTAGACCTCACAGTGAAATGTTTACTGACCAGCCCTTAACCAACAGGTGTAGACCTCACAGTGAAATGCAGACTGACCAGCCCTTAACCAACAGGTGTAGACCTCACAGTGAAATGTTTACTGACCAGCCCTTAACCAGCAGGTGTAGACCTCACAGTGAAATGCAGACTGACCAGCCCTTAACCAACAGGTGTAGACCTCACAGTGAAATGTTTACTGACCAGCCCTTAACCAACAGGTGTAGACCTCACAGTGAAATGCAGACTGACCAGCCCTTAACCAACAGGTGTAGACCTCACAGTGAAATGTTTACTGACCAGCCCTTAACCAACAGGTGTAGACCTCACAGTGAAATGCAGACTGACCAGCCCTTAACCAGCAGGTGTAGACCTCACAGTGAAATGTTTACTGACCAGCCCTTAACTAACAGGTGTAGACCTCACAGTGAAATGTTTACTGACCAGCCCTTAACCAACAGGTGTAGACCTCAGAGTGAAATGTTTACTGACCAGCCCTTAACCAACAGGTGTAGACCTCACAGTGAAATGTTTACTGACCAGCCCTTAACCAGCAGGTGTAGACCTCACAGTGAAATGCAGACTGACCAGCCCTTAACCAGCAGGTGTAGACCTCACAGTGAAATGCAGACTGACCAGCCCTTAACCAGCAGGTGTAGACCTCACAGTGAAATGTTTACTGACCAGCCCTTAACCAACAGGTGTAGACCTCACAGTGAAATGCAGACTGACCAGCCCTTAACCAACAGGTGTAGACCTCACAGTGAAATGCAGACTGACCAGACCTTAACCAACAGGTGTAGACCTCACAGTGAAATGTTTACTGACCAGCCCTTAACCAGCAGGTGTAGACCTCACAGTGAAATGCAGACTGACCAGCCCTTAACCAACAGGTGTAGACCTCACAGTGAAATGCAGACTGACCAGCCCTTAACCAGCAGGTGTAGACCTCACAGTGAAATGCAGACTGACCTTAACCAGCAGGTGTAGACCTCACAGTGAAATGTTTACTGACCAGCCCTTAACCAACAGGTGTAGACCTCACAGTGAAATGTTTATTGACCAGCCCTTAACCAACAGGTGTAGACCTCACAGTGAAATGTTTACTGACCAGCCCTTAACCAACAGGTGTAGACCTCACAGTGAAATGTTTACTGACCAGCCCTTAACCAGCAGGTGTAGACCTCACAGTGAAATGTTTACTGACCAGCCCTTAACCAACAGGTGTAGACCTCACAGTGAAATGCAGACTGACCAGCCCTTAACCAACAGGTGTAGACCTCACAGTGAAATGTTTACTGACCAGCCCTTAACCAGCAGGTGTAGACCTCACAGTGAAATGCAGACTGACCAGCCCTTAACCAACAGGTGTAGACCTCACAGTGAAATGTTTACTGACCAGCCCTTAACCAACAGGTGTAGACCTCAGAGTGAAATGCAGACTGACCAGCCCTTAACCAACAGGTGTAGACCTCACAGTGAAATGCAGACTGACCAGCCCTTAACCAACAGGTGTAGACCTCACAGTGAAATGTTTACTGACCAGCCCTTAACCAGCAGGTGTAGACCTCACAGTGAAATGCAGACTGACCAGCCCTTAACCAACAGGTGTACCCCTCACAGTGAAATGTTTACTGACCAGCCCTTAACCAACAGGTGTAGACCTCACAGTGAAATGCAGACTGACCAGCCCTTAACCAGCAGGTGTAGACCTCACAGTGAAATGTTTACTGACCAGCCCTTAACCAACAGGTGTAGACCTCACAGTGAAATGTTTACTGACCAGCCCTTAACCAGCAGGTGTAGACCTCACAGTGAAATGCAGACTGACCAGCCCTTAACCAACAGGTGTAGACCTCACAGTGAAATGTTTACTGACCAGCCCTTAACCAACAGGTGTAGACCTCACAGTGAAATGCAGACTGACCAGCCCTTAACCAACAGGTGTAGACCTCACAGTGAAATGTTTACTGACCAGCCCTTAACCAGCAGGTGTAGACCTCACAGTGAAATGCAGACTGACCAGCCCTTAACCAACAGGTGTAGACCTCACAGTGAAATGTTTACTGACCAGCCCTTAACCAACAGGTGTAGACCTCACAGTGCAATGTTTACTGACCAGCCCTTAACCAGCAGGTGTAGACCTCACAGTGAAATGCAGACTGACCAGCCCTTAACCAACAGGTGTAGACCTCACAGTGAAATGCAGACTGACCAGCCCTTAACCAACAGGTGTAGACCTCACAGTGAAATGTTTATTGACCAGCCCTTATCCAACAGGTGTAGACCTCACAGTGAAATTCAGACTGACCAGCCCTTAATCAACAGGTGTAGACCTCACAGTGAAATGTTTATTGACCAGCCCTTAACCAACAGGTGTAGACCTCACAGTGAAATGTTTACTGACCAGCCCTTAACCAACAGGTGTAGACCTCACAGTGAAATGTTTACTGACCAGCCCTTAACCAGCAGGTGTAGACCTCACAGTGAAATGTTTACTGACCAGCCCTTAACCAACAGGTGTAGACCTCACAGTGAAATGCAGACTGACCAGCCCTTAACCAACAGGTGTAGACCTCACAGTGAAATGTTTACTGACCAGCCCTTAACCAGCAGGTGTAGACCTCACAGTGAAATGCAGACTGACCAGCCCTTAACCAACAGGTGTAGACCTCACAGTGAAATGTTTACTGACCAGCCCTTAACCAACAGGTGTAGACCTCACAGTGAAATGCAGACTGACCAGCCCTTAACCAACAGGTGTAGACCTCACAGTGAAATGTTTACTGACCAGCCCTTAACCAACAGGTGTAGACCTCACAGTGAAATGCAGACTGACCAGCCCTTAACCAGCAGGTGTAGACCTCACAGTGAAATGTTTACTGACCAGCCCTTAACTAACAGGTGTAGACCTCACAGTGAAATGTTTACTGACCAGCCCTTAACCAACAGGTGTAGACCTCACAGTGAAATGTTTACTGACCAGCCCTTAACCAACAGGTGTAGACCTCACAGTGAAATGTTTACTGACCAGCCCTTAACCAGCAGGTGTAGACCTCACAGTGAAATGCAGACTGACCTTAACCAGCAGGTGTAGACCTCACAGTGAAATGTTTACTGACCAGCCCTTAACCAGCAGGTGTAGACCTCACAGTGAAATGTTTACTGACCAGCCCTTAACCAACAGGTGTAGACCTCACAGTGAAATGCAGACTGACCAGCCCTTAACCAACAGGTGTAGACCTCACAGTGAAATGTTTACTGACCAGCCCTTAACCAACAGGTGTAGACCTCACAGTGAAATGCAGACTGACCAGCCCTTAACCAGCAGGTGTAGACCTCACAGTGAAATGCAGACTGACCAGCCCTTAACCAGCAGGTGTAGACCTCACAGTGAAATGTTTACTGACCAGCCCTTAACCAGCAGGTGTAGACCTCACAGTGAAATGCAGACTGACCAGCCCTTAACCAGCAGGTGTAGACCTCACAGTGAAATGCAGACTGACCAGCCCTTAACCAGCAGGTGTAGACCTCACAGTGAAATGTTTACTGACCAGCCCTTAACCAACAGGTGTAGACCTCACAGTGAAATGTTTATTGACCAGCCCTTAACCAACAGGTGTAGACCTCACAGTGAAATGTTTACTGACCTTAACCAGCAGGTGTAGACCTCACAGTGAAATGCAGACTGACCAGCCCTTAACCAACAGGTGTAGACCTCACAGTGAAATGTTTACTGACCAGCCCTTAACCAACAGGTGTAGACCTCACAGTGAAATGTTTATTGACCAGCCCTTATCCAACAGGTGTAGACCTCACAGTGAAATGCAGACTGACCAGCCCTTAATCAACAGGTGTAGACCTCACAGTGAAATGTTTATTGACCAGCCCTTAACCAACAGGTGTAGACCTCACAGTGAAATGTTTACTGACCAGCCCTTAACCAACAGGTGTAGACCTCACAGTGAAATGTTTACTGACCAGCCCTTAACCAGCAGGTGTAGACCTCACAGTGAAATGTTTACTGACCAGCCCTTAACCAACAGGTGTAGACCTCACAGTGAAATGCAGACTGACCAGCCCTTAACCAACAGGTGTAGACCTCACAGTGAAATGTTTACTGACCAGCCCTTAACCAGCAGGTGTAGACCTCACAGTGAAATGCAGACTGACCAGCCCTTAACCAACAGGTGTAGACCTCACAGTGAAATGTTTACTGACCAGCCCTTAACCAACAGGTGTAGACCTCACAGTGAAATGCAGACTGACCAGCCCTTAACCAACAGGTGTAGACCTCACAGTGAAATGTTTACTGACCAGCCCTTAACCAGCAGGTGTAGACCTCACAGTGAAATGCAGACTGACCAGCCCTTAACCAGCAGGTGTAGACCTCACAGTGAAATGTTTACTGACCAGCCCTTAACTAACAGGTGTAGACCTCACAGTGAAATGTTTACTGACCAGCCCTTAACCAACAGGTGTAGACCTCACAGTGAAATGTTTACTGACCAGCCCTTAACCAACAGGTGTAGACCTCACAGTGAAATGTTTACTGACCAGCCCTTAACCAGCAGGTGTAGACCTCACAGTGAAATGCAGACTGACCAGCCCTTAACCAGCAGGTGTAGACCTCACAGTGAAATGCAGACTGACCAGCCCTTAACCAGCAGGTGTAGACCTCACAGTGAAATGTTTACTGACCAGCCCTTAACCAACAGGTGTAGACCTCACAGTGAAATGCAGACTGACCAGCCCTTAACCAACAGGTGTAGACCTCACAGTGAAATGTTTACTGACCAGCCCTTAACCAGCAGGTGTAGACCTCACAGTGAAATGCAGACTGACCAGCCCTTAACCAACAGGTGTAGACCTCACAGTGAAATGTTTACTGACCAGCCCTTAACCAGCAGGTGTAGACCTCACAGTGAAATGCAGACTGACCAGCCCTTAACCAGCAGGTGTAGACCTCACAGTGAAATGCAGACTGACCAGCCCTTAACCAACAGGTGTAGACCTCACAGTGAAATGTTTACTGACCAGCCCTTAACCAGCAGGTGTAGACCTCACAGTGAAATGTTTACTGACCAGCCCTTAACCAACAGGTGTAGACCTCACAGTGAAATGCAGACTGACCAGCCCTTAACCAACAGGTGTAGACCTCACAGTGAAATGTTTACTGACCAGCCCTTAACCAGCAGGTGTAGACCTCACAGTGAAATGCAGACTGACCAGCCCTTAACCAACAGGTGTAGACCTCACAGTGAAATGTTTACTGACCAGCCCTTAACCAACAGGTGTAGACCTCACAGTGAAATGCAGACTGACCAGCCCTTAACCAACAGGTGTAGACCTCACAGTGAAATGTTTACTGACCAGCCCTTAACCAACAGGTGTAGACCTCACAGTGAAATGCAGACTGACCAGCCCTTAACCAGCAGGTGTAGACCTCACAGTGAAATGTTTACTGACCAGCCCTTAACTAACAGGTGTAGACCTCACAGTGAAATGTTTACTGACCAGCCCTTAACCAACAGGTGTAGACCTCACAGTGAAATGTTTACTGACCAGCCCTTAACCAACAGGTGTAGACCTCACAGTGAAATGTTTACTGACCAGCCCTTAACCAGCAGGTGTAGACCTCACAGTGAAATGCAGACTGACCAGCCCTTAACCAGCAGGTGTAGACCTCACAGTGAAATGCAGACTGACCAGCCCTTAACCAGCAGGTGTAGACCTCACAGTGAAATGTTTACTGACCAGCCCTTAACCAACAGGTGTAGACCTCACAGTGAAATGCAGACTGACCAGCCCTTAACCAACAGGTGTAGACCTCACAGTGAAATGCAGACTGACCAGACCTTAACCAACAGGTGTAGACCTCACAGTGAAATGTTTACTGACCAGCCCTTAACCAACAGGTGTAGACCTCACAGTGAAATGCAGACTGACCAGCCCTTAACCAGCAGGTGTAGACCTCACAGTGAAATGCAGACTGACCAGCCCTTAACCAGCAGGTGTAGACCTCACAGTGAAATGTTTACTGACCAGCCCTTAACCAGCAGGTGTAGACCTCACAGTGAAATGTTTACTGACCAGCCCTTAACCAACAGGTGTAGACCTCACAGTGAAATGTTTACTGACCAGCCCTTAACCAACAGGTGTAGACCTCACAGTGAAATGCAGACTGACCAGCCCTTAACCAACAGGTGTAGACCTCACAGTGAAATGTTTACTGACCAGCCCTTAACCAACAGGTGTAGACCTCACAGTGCAATGTTTACTGACCAGCCCTTAACCAGCAGGTGTAGACCTCACAGTGAAATGCAGACTGACCAGCCCTTAACGAACAGGTGTAGACCTCACAGTGAAATGCAGACTGACCAGCCCTTAACCAACAGGTGTAGACCTCACAGTGAAATGTTTACTGACCAGCCCTTAACCAGCAGGTGTAGACCTCACAGTGAAATGCAGACTGACCAGCCCTTAACCAACAGGTGTACCCCTCACAGTGAAATGTTTACTGACCAGCCCTTAACCAACAGGTGTAGACCTCACAGTGAAATGCAGACTGACCAGCCCTTAACCAGCAGGTGTAGACCTCACAGTGAAATGTTTACTGACCAGCCCTTAACTAACAGGTGTAGACCTCACAGTGAAATGTTTACTGACCAGCCCTTAACCAACAGGTGTAGACCTCACAGTGAAATGTTTACTGACCAGCCCTTAACCAACAGGTGTAGACCTCACAGTGAAATGTTTACTGACCAGCCCTTAACCAGCAGGTGTAGACCTCACAGTGAAATGCAGACTGACCAGCCCTTAACCAGCAGGTGTAGACCTCACAGTTAAATGCAGACTGACCAGCCCTTAACCAGCAGGTGTAGACCTCACAGTGAAATGTTTACTGACCAGCCCTTAACCAACAGGTGTAGACCTCACAGTGAAATGCAGACTGACCAGCCCTTAACCAACAGGTGTAGACCTCACAGTGAAATGCAGACTGACCAGACCTTAACCAACAGGTGTAGACCTCACAGTGAAATGTTTACTGACCAGCCCTTAACCAGCAGGTGTAGACCTCACAGTGAAATGCAGACTGACCAGCCCTTAACCAACAGGTGTAGACCTCACAGTGAAATGTTTACTGACCAGCCCTTAACCAGCAGGTGTAGACCTCACAGTGAAATGCAGACTGACCAGCCCTTAACCAGCAGGTGTAGACCTCACAGTGAAATGCAGACTGACCAGCCCTTAACCAGCAGGTGTAGACCTCACAGTGAAATGTTTACTGACCAGCCCTTAACCAACAGGTGTAGACCTCACAGTGAAATGCAGACTGACCAGCCCTTAACCAACAGGTGTAGACCTCACAGTGAAATGTTTACTGACCAGCCCTTAACCAACAGGTGTAGACCTCACAGTGAAATGTTTACTGACCAGCCCTTAACCAACAGGTGTAGACCTCACAGTGAAATGTTTACTGACCAGCCCTTAACCAACAGGTGTAGACCTCACAGTGAAATGTTTACTGACCAGCCCTTAACCAGCAGGTGTAGACCTCACAGTGAAATGTTTACTGACCAGCCCTTAACCAACAGGTGTAGACCTCACAGTGAAATGCAGACTGACCAGCCCTTAACCAACAGGTGTAGACCTCACAGTGAAATGCAGACTGACCAGCCCTTAACCAGCAGGTGTAGACCTCACAGTGAAATGCAGACTGACCAGCCCTTAACCAACAGGTGTAGACCTCACAGTGAAATGTTTACTGACCAGCCCTTAACCAACAGGTGTAGACCTCACAGTGAAATGCAGACTGACCAGCCCTTAACCAACAGGTGTAGACCTCACAGTGAAATGTTTACTGACCAGCCCTTAACCAACAGGTGTAGACCTCACAGTGAAATGCAGACTGACCAGCCCTTAACCAGCAGGTGTAGACCTCACAGTGAAATGTTTACTGACCAGCCCTTAACCAACAGGTGTAGACCTCACAGTGAAATGTTTACTGACCAGCCCTTAACCAGCAGGTGTAGACCTCACAGTGAAATGTTTACTGACCAGCCCTTAACCAACAGGTGTAGACCTCACAGTGAAATGTTTACTGACCAGCCCTTAACCAGCAGGTGTAGACCTCACAGTGAAATGCAGACTGACCAGCCCTTAACCAGCAGGTGTAGACCTCACAGTGAAATGCAGACTGACCAGCCCTTAACCAGCAGGTGTAGACCTCACAGTGAAATGTTTACTGACCAGCCCTTAACCAACAGGTGTAGACCTCACAGTGAAATGCAGACTGACCAGCCCTTAACCAACAGGTGTAGACCTCACAGTGAAATGTTTACTGACCAGCCCTTAACCAGCAGGTGTAGACCTCACAGTGAAATGCAGACTGACCAGCCCTTAACCAACAGGTGTAGACCTCACAGTGAAATGTTTACTGACCAGCCCTTAACCAGCAGGTGTAGACCTCACAGTGAAATGCAGACTGACCAGCCCTTAACCAGCAGGTGTAGACCTCACAGTGAAATGCAGACTGACCAGCCCTTAACCAACAGGTGTAGACCTCACAGTGAAATGTTTACTGACCAGCCCTTAACCAGCAGGTGTAGACCTCACAGTGAAATGTTTACTGACCAGCCCTTAACCAACAGGTGTAGACCTCACAGTGAAATGCAGACTGACCAGCCCTTAACCAACAGGTGTAGACCTCACAGTGAAATGTTTACTGACCAGCCCTTAACCAGCAGGTGTAGACCTCACAGTGAAATGCAGACTGACCAGCCCTTAACCAACAGGTGTAGACCTCACAGTGAAATGTTTACTGACCAGCCCTTAACCAACAGGTGTAGACCTCACAGTGAAATGCAGACTGACCAGCCCTTAACCAACAGGTGTAGACCTCACAGTGAAATGTTTACTGACCAGCCCTTAACCAACAGGTGTAGACCTCACAGTGAAATGCAGACTGACCAGCCCTTAACCAGCAGGTGTAGACCTCACAGTGAAATGTTTACTGACCAGCCCTTAACCAACAGGTGTAGACCTCACAGTGAAATGTTTACTGACCAGCCCTTAACCAGCAGGTGTAGACCTCACAGTGAAATGTTTACTGACCAGCCCTTAACCAACAGGTGTAGACCTCACAGTGAAATGTTTACTGACCAGCCCTTAACCAGCAGGTGTAGACCTCACAGTGAAATGCAGACTGACCAGCCCTTAACCAGCAGGTGTAGACCTCACAGTGAAATGCAGACTGACCAGCCCTTAACCAACAGGTGTAGACCTCACAGTGAAATGTTTACTGACCAGCCCTTAACCAACAGGTGTAGACCTCACAGTGAAATGCAGACTGACCAGCCCTTAACCAACAGGTGTAGACCTCACAGTGAAATGCAGACTGACCAGCCCTTAACCAACAGGTGTAGACCTCACAGTGAAATGTTTACTGACCAGCCCTTAACCAACAGGTGTAGACCTCACAGTGAAATGCAGACTGACCAGCCCTTAACCAACAGGTGTAGACCTCACAGTGAAATGCTGACTGACCAGCCCTTAACCAGCAGGTGTAGACCTCACAGTGAAATGCAGACTGACCAGCCCTTAACCAGCAGGTGTAGACCTCACAGTGAAATGCAGACTGACCAGCCCTTAACCAACAGGTGTAGACCTCACAGTGAAATGTTTACTGACCAGCCCTTAACCAGCAGGTGTAGACCTCACAGTGAAATGTTTACTGACCAGCCCTTAACCAACAGGTGTAGACCTCACAGTGAAATGCAGACTGACCAGCCCTTAACCAACAGGTGTAGACCTCACAGTGAAATGTTTACTGACCAGCCCTTAACCAACAGGTGTAGACCTCACAGTGAAATGCAGACTGACCAGCCCTTAACCAACAGGTGTAGACCTCACAGTGAAATGTTTACTGACCAGCCCTTAACCAACAGGTGTAGACCTCACAGTGAAATGCAGACTGACCAGCCCTTAACCAACAGGTGTAGACCTCACAGTGAAATGTTTACTGACCAGCCCTTAACCAACAGGTGTAGACCTCACAGTGAAATGCAGACTGACCAGCCCTTAACCAACAGGTGTAGACCTCACAGTGAAATGTTTACTGACCAGCCCTTAACCAACAGGTGTAGACCTCACAGTGAAATGTTTACTGACCAGCCCTTAACCAGCAGGTGTAGACCTCACAGTGAAATGCTGACTGACCAGCCCTTAACCAACAGGTGTAGACCTCACAGTGAAATGTTTACTGACCAGCCCTTAACCAGCAGGTGTAGACCTCACAGTGAAATGCAGACTGACCAGCCCTTAACCAGCAGGTGTAGACCTCACAGTGAATGTTTACTGACCAGCCCTTAACCAACAGGTGTAGACCTCACAGTGAAATGCAGACTGACCAGCCCTTAACCAGCAGGTGTAGACCTCACAGTGAAATGCAGACTGACCTTAACCAGCAGGTGTAGACCTCACAGTGAAATGCAGACTGACCAGCCCTTAACCAACAGGTGTAGACCTCACAGTGAAATGCAGACTGACCAGCCCTTAACCAGCAGGTGTAGACCTCACAGTGAAATGTTTACTGACCAGCCCTTAACCAGCAGGTGTAGACCTCACAGTGAAATGTTTACTGACCAGCCCTTAACCAACAGGTGTAGACCTCACAGTGAAATGCAGACTGACCAGCCCTTAACCAGCAGGTGTAGACCTCACAGTGAAATGTTTACTGACCAGCCCTTAACCAACAGGTGTAGACCTCACAGTGAAATGCAGACTGACCAGCCCTTAACCAACAGGTGTAGACCTCACAGTGAAATGCAGACTGACCAGCCCTTAACCAACAGGTGTAGATCTCACAGTGAAATGCAGACTGACCAGCCCTTAACCAACAGGTGTAGACCTCACAGTGAAATGCAGACTGACCAGCCCTTAACCAACAGGTGTAGACCTCACAGTGAAATGCAGACTGACCAGCCCTTAACCAACAGGTGTAGACCTCACAGTGAAATGTTTTCTGACCAGCCCTTAACCAGCAGGTGTAGACCTCACAGTGAAATGCAGACTGACCAGCCCTTAACCAACAGGTGTACCCCTCACAGTGAAATGTTTACTGACCAGCCCTTAACCAACAGGTGTAGACCTCACAGTGAAATGCAGACTGACCTGCCCTTAACCAGCAGGTGTAGACCTCACAGTGAAATGTTTACTGACCAGCCCTTAACCAACAGGTGTAGACCTCACAGTGAAATGTTTACTGACCAGCCCTTAACCAGCAGGTGTAGACCTCACAGTGAAATGCAGACTGACCAGCCCTTAACCAACAGGTGTAGACCTCACAGTGAAATGCAGACTGACCAGCCCTTAACCAGCAGGTGTAGACCTCACAGTGAAATGTTTACTGACCAGCCCTTAACCAGCAGGTGTAGACCTCACAGTGAAATGCAGACTGACCAGCCCTTAACCAACAGGTGTAGACCTCACAGTGAAATGTTTACTGACCAGCCCTTAACCAACAGGTGTAGACCTCACAGTGAAATGCAGACTGACCAGCCCTTAACCAGCAGGTGTAGACCTCACAGTGAAATGTTTACTGACCAGCCCTTAACCAGCAGGTGTAGACCTCACAGTGAAATGTTTACTGACCAGCCCTTAACCAACAGGTGTAGACCTCACAGTGAAATGCAGACTGACCAGCCCTTAACCAACAGGTGTAGACCTCACAGTGAAATGCAGACTGACCAGCCCTTAACCAACAGGTGTAGATCTCACAGTGAAATGCAGACTGACCAGCCCTTAACCAACAGGTGTAGACCTCACAGTGAAATGCAGACTGACCAGCCCTTAACCAACAGGTGTAGACCTCACAGTGAAATGCAGACTGACCAGCCCTTAACCAACAGGTGTAGACCTCACAGTGAAATGTTTTCTGACCAGCCCTTAACCAGCAGGTGTAGACCTCACAGTGAAATGCAGACTGACCAGCCCTTAACCAACAGGTGTACCCCTCACAGTGAAATGTTTACTGACCAGCCCTTAACCAACAGGTGTAGACCTCACAGTGAAATGCAGACTGACCAGCCCTTAACCAGCAGGTGTAGACCTCACAGTGAAATGTTTACTGACCAGCCCTTAACCAACAGGTGTAGACCTCACAGTGAAATGTTTACTGACCAGCCCTTAACCAGCAGGTGTAGACCTCACAGTGAAATGCAGACTGACCAGCCCTTAACCAACAGGTGTAGACCTCACAGTGAAATGCAGACTGACCAGCCCTTAACCAGCAGGTGTAGACCTCACAGTGAAATGTTTACTGACCAGCCCTTAACCAACAGGTGTAGACCTCACAGTGAAATGCAGACTGACCAGCCCTTAACCAACAGGTGTAGACCTCACAGTGAAATGTTTACTGACCAGCCCTTAACCAACAGGTGTAGACCTCACAGTGAAATGCAGACTGACCAGCCCTTAACCAGCAGGTGTAGACCTCACAGTGAAATGCAGACTGACCAGCCCTTAACCAACAGGTGTAGACCTCACAGTGAAATGTTTACTGACCAGCCCTTAACCAGCAGGTGTAGACCTCACAGTGAAATGCAGACTGACCAGCCCTTAACCAGCAGGTGTAGACCTCACAGTGAAATGCAGACTGACCAGCCCTTAACCAGCAGGTGTAGACCTCACAGTGAAATGCTTACTGACCAGCCCTTAACCAACAGGTGTAGACCTCACAGTGAAATGCAGACTGACCAGCCCTTAACCAACAGGTGTAGACCTCACAGTGAAATGTTTACTGACCAGCCCTTAACCAGCAGGTGTAGACCTCACAGTGAAATGCAGACTGACCAGCCCTTAACCAACAGGTGTAGACCTCACAGTGAAATGCTTACTGACCAGCCCTTAACCAACAGGTGTAGACCTCACAGTGAAATGCAGACTGACCAGCCCTTAACCAGCAGGTGTAGACCTCACAGTGAAATGTTTACTGACCAGCCCTTAACCAACAGGTGTAGACCTCACAGTGAAATGCAGACTGACCAGCCCTTAACCAACAGGTGTAGACCTCACAGTGAAATGCAGACTGACCAGCCCTTAACCATCACAGTGAATGTATGATTCCTCACTGAGCTCAGCCCTTAACCAGCAGGTGTAGACCTCACAGTGAAATGCAGACTGACCAGCCCTTAACCAACAGGTGTAGACCTCACAGTGAAATGCAGACTGACCAGCCCTTAACCAGCAGGTGTAGACCTCACAGTGAAATGCAGACTGACCAGCCCTTAACCAACAGGTGTAGACCTCACAGTGAAATGCAGACTGACCAGCCCTTAACCAACAGGTGTAGACCTCACAGTGAAATGCAGACTGACCAGCCCTTAACCAGCAGGTGTAGACCTCACAGTGAAATGTTTACTGACCAGCCCTTAACCAACAGGTGTAGACCTCACAGTGAAATGCAGACTGACCAGCCCTTAACCAACAGGTGTAGACCTCACAGTGAAATGCAGACTGACCAGCCCTTAACCAACAGGTGTAGATCTCACAGTGAAATGCAGACTGACCAGCCCTTAACCAACAGGTGTAGACCTCACAGTGAAATGCAGACTGACCAGCCCTTAACCAACAGGTGTAGACCTCACAGTGAAATGCAGACTGACCAGCCCTTAACCAACAGGTGTAGACCTCACAGTGAAATGTTTTCTGACCAGCCCTTAACCAGCAGGTGTAGACCTCACAGTGAAATGCAGACTGACCAGCCCTTAACCAACAGGTGTACCCCTCACAGTGAAATGTTTACTGACCAGCCCTTAACCAACAGGTGTAGACCTCACAGTGAAATGCAGACTGACCTGCCCTTAACCAGCAGGTGTAGACCTCACAGTGAAATGTTTACTGACCAGCCCTTAACCAACAGGTGTAGACCTCACAGTGAAATGTTTACTGACCAGCCCTTAACCAGCAGGTGTAGACCTCACAGTGAAATGCAGACTGACCAGCCCTTAACCAACAGGTGTAGACCTCACAGTGAAATGCAGACTGACCAGCCCTTAACCAGCAGGTGTAGACCTCACAGTGAAATGTTTACTGACCAGCCCTTAACCAGCAGGTGTAGACCTCACAGTGAAATGCAGACTGACCAGCCCTTAACCAACAGGTGTAGACCTCACAGTGAAATGCAGACTGACCAGCCCTTAACCAACAGGTGTAGACCTCACAGTGAAATGCAGACTGACCAGCCCTTAACCAGCAGGTGTAGACCTCACAGTGAAATGTTTACTGACCAGCCCTTAACCAGCAGGTGTAGACCTCACAGTGAAATGTTTACTGACCAGCCCTTAACCAACAGGTGTAGACCTCACAGTGAAATGCAGACTGACCAGCCCTTAACCAACAGGTGTAGACCTCACAGTGAAATGCAGACTGACCAGCCCTTAACCAACAGGTGTAGATCTCACAGTGAAATGCAGACTGACCAGCCCTTAACCAACAGGTGTAGACCTCACAGTGAAATGCAGACTGACCAGCCCTTAACCAACAGGTGTAGACCTCACAGTGAAATGCAGACTGACCAGCCCTTAACCAACAGGTGTAGACCTCACAGTGAAATGTTTTCTGACCAGCCCTTAACCAGCAGGTGTAGACCTCACAGTGAAATGCAGACTGACCAGCCCTTAACCAACAGGTGTACCCCTCACAGTGAAATGTTTACTGACCAGCCCTTAACCAACAGGTGTAGACCTCACAGTGAAATGCAGACTGACCAGCCCTTAACCAGCAGGTGTAGACCTCACAGTGAAATGTTTACTGACCAGCCCTTAACCAACAGGTGTAGACCTCACAGTGAAATGTTTACTGACCAGCCCTTAACCAGCAGGTGTAGACCTCACAGTGAAATGCAGACTGACCAGCCCTTAACCAACAGGTGTAGACCTCACAGTGAAATGTTTACTGACCAGCCCTTAACCAACAGGTGTAGACCTCACAGTGAAATGCAGACTGACCAGCCCTTAACCAGCAGGTGTAGACCTCACAGTGAAATGCAGACTGACCAGCCCTTAACCAGCAGGTGTAGACCTCACAGTGAAATGCAGACTGACCAGCCCTTAACCAACAGGTGTAGACCTCACAGTGAAATGCAGACTGACCAGCCCTTAACCAGCAGGTGTAGACCTCACAGTGAAATGCAGACTGACCAGCCCTTAACCAACAGGTGTAGACCTCACAGTGAAATGTTTACTGACCAGCCCTTAACCAACAGGTGTAGACCTCACAGTGAAATGCAGACTGACCAGCCCTTAACCAGCAGGTGTAGACCTCACAGTGAAATGTTTACTGACCAGCCCTTAACCAGCAGGTGTAGACCTCACAGTGAAATGCAGACTGACCAGCCCTTAACCAACAGGTGTAGACCTCACAGTGAAATGTTTACTGACCAGCCCTTAACCAACAGGTGTAGACCTCACAGTGAAATGCAGACTGACCAGCCCTTAACCAGCAGGTGTAGACCTCACAGTGAAATGCTTACTGACCAGCCCTTAACCAACAGGTGTAGACCTCACAGTGAAATGTTTACTGACCAGCCCTTAACCAACAGGTGTAGACCTCACAGTGAAATGCAGACTGACCAGCCCTTAACCAGCAGGTGTAGACCTCACAGTGAAATGCAGACTGACCAGCCTTAACCAGCAGGTGTAGACCTCACAGTGAAATGCAGACTGACCAGCCCTTAACCAACAGGTGTAGACCTCACAGTGAAATGCAGACTGACCAGCCCTTAACCAGCAGGTGTAGACCTCACAGTGAAATGTTTACTGACCAGCCCTTAACCAGCAGGTGTAGACCTCACAGTGAAATGTTTACTGACCAGCCCTTAACCAACAGGTGTAGACCTCACAGTGAAATGCAGACTGACCAGCCCTTAACCAGCAGGTGTAGACCTCACAGTGAAATGTTTACTGACCAGCCCTTAACCAACAGGTGTAGACCTCACAGTGAAATGCAGACTGACCAGCCCTTAACCAACAGGTGTAGACCTCACAGTGAAATGCAGACTGACCAGCCCTTAACCAACAGGTGTAGACCTCACAGTGAAATGCAGACTGACCAGCCCTTAACCAACAGGTGTAGACCTCACAGTGAAATGCAGACTGACCAGCCCTTAACCAACAGGTGTAGACCTCACAGTGAAATGCAGACTGACCAGCCCTTAACCAACAGGTGTAGACCTCACAGTGAAATGCTGTCTGACCAGCCCTTAACCAACAGGTGTAGATCTCACAGTGAAATGCAGACTGACCAGCCCTTAACCAACCTCACAGTGAAATGTTTACTGACCAGCCCTTAACCAACAGGTGTAGACCTCACAGTGAAATGCAGACTGACCAGCCCTTAACCAACAGGTGTAGACCTCACAGTGAAATGCAGACTGACCAGCCCTTAACCAACAGGTGTAGACCTCACAGTGAAATGCAGACTGACCAGCCCTTAACCAACAGGTGTAGACCTCACAGTGAAATGCAGACTGACCAGCCCTTAACCAACAGGTGTAGACCTCACAGTGAAATGTTTTCTGACCAGCCCTTAACCAGCAGGTGTAGACCTCACAGTGAAATGCAGACTGACCAGCCCTTAACCAACAGGTGTACCCCTCACAGTGAAATGTTTACTGACCAGCCCTTAACCAACAGGTGTAGACCTCACAGTGAAATGCAGACTGACCTGCCCTTAACCAGCAGGTGTAGACCTCACAGTGAAATGTTTACTGACCAGCCCTTAACCAACAGGTGTAGACCTCACAGTGAAATGTTTACTGACCAGCCCTTAACCAGCAGGTGTAGACCTCACAGTGAAATGCAGACTGACCAGCCCTTAACCAACAGGTGTAGACCTCACAGTGAAATACCTCACAGTGAAATGCAGACTGACCAGCCCTTAACCAACAGGTGTAGACCTCACAGTGAAATGTTTACTGACCAGCCCTTAACCAACAGGTGTAGACCTCACAGTGAAATGCAGACTGACCAGCCCTTAACCAGCAGGTGTAGACCTCACAGTGAAATGTTTACTGACCAGCCCTTAACCAGCAGGTGTAGACCTCACAGTGAAATGCAGACTGACCAGCCCTTAACCAGCAGGTGTAGACCTCACAGTGAAATGCAGACTGACCAGCCCTTAACCAACAGGTGTAGACCTCACAGTGAAATGCAGACTGACCAGCCCTTAACCAACAGGTGTAGACCTCACAGTGAAATGCTGACTGACCAGCCCTTAACCAGCAGGTGTAGACCTCACAGTGAAATGCAGACTGACCAGCCCTTAACCAACAGGTGTAGACCTCACAGTGAAATGTTTTCTGACCAGCCCTTAACCAGCAGGTGTAGACCTCACAGTGAAATGCAGACTGACCAGCCCTTAACCAACAGGTGTACCCCTCACAGTGAAATGTTTACTGACCAGCCCTTAACCAACAGGTGTAGACCTCACAGTGAAATGCAGACTGACCTGCCCTTAACCAGCAGGTGTAGACCTCACAGTGAAATGTTTACTGACCAGCCCTTAACCAACAGGTGTAGACCTCACAGTGAAATGTTTACTGACCAGCCCTTAACCAGCAGGTGTAGACCTCACAGTGAAATGCAGACTGACCAGCCCTTAACCAACAGGTGTAGACCTCACAGTGAAATGCAGACTGACCAGCCCTTAACCAGCAGGTGTAGACCTCACAGTGAAATGTTTACTGACCAGCCCTTAACCAGCAGGTGTAGACCTCACAGTGAAATGTTTACTGACCAGCCCTTAACCAACAGGTGTAGACCTCACAGTGAAATGCAGACTGACCAGCCCTTAACCAGCAGGTGTAGACCTCACAGTGAAATGTTTACTGACCAGCCCTTAACCAACAGGTGTAGACCTCACAGTGAAATGCAGACTGACCAGCCCTTAACCAACAGGTGTAGACCTCACAGTGAAATGCAGACTGACCAGCCCTTAACCAACAGGTGTAGATCTCACAGTGAAATGCAGACTGACCAGCCCTTAACCAACAGGTGTAGACCTCACAGTGAAATGCAGACTGACCAGCCCTTAACCAACAGGTGTAGACCTCACAGTGAAATGTTTTCTGACCAGCCCTTAACCAGCAGGTGTAGACCTCACAGTGAAATGTTTACTGACCAGCCCTTAACCAACAGGTGTAGACCTCACAGTGAAATGCAGACTGACCAGCCCTTAACCAACAGGTGTAGACCTCACAGTGAAATGCAGACTGACCAGCCCTTAACCAACAGGTGTAGATCTCACAGTGAAATGCAGACTGACCAGCCCTTAACCAACAGGTGTAGACCTCACAGTGAAATGCAGACTGACCAGCCCTTAACCAACAGGTGTAGACCTCACAGTGAAATGTTTTCTGACCAGCCCTTAACCAGCAGGTGTAGACCTCACAGTGAAATGCAGACTGACCAGCCCTTAACCAACAGGTGTACCCCTCACAGTGAAATGTTTACTGACCAGCCCTTAACCAACAGGTGTAGACCTCACAGTGAAATGCAGACTGACCAGCCCTTAACCAGCAGGTGTAGACCTCACAGTGAAATGTTTACTGACCAGCCCTTAACCAACAGGTGTAGACCTCACAGTGAAATGTTTACTGACCAGCCCTTAACCAGCAGGTGTAGACCTCACAGTGAAATGCAGACTGACCAGCCCTTAACCAACAGGTGTAGACCTCACAGTGAAATGTTTACTGACCAGCCCTTAACCAACAGGTGTAGACCTCACAGTGAAATGCAGACTGACCAGCCCTTAACCAGCAGGTGTAGACCTCACAGTGAAATGTTTACTGACCAGCCCTTAACCAGCAGGTGTAGACCTCACAGTGAAATGCAGACTGACCAGCCCTTAACCAGCAGGTGTAGACCTCACAGTGAAATGCAGACTGACCAGCCCTTAACCAACAGGTGTAGACCTCACAGTGAAATGTTTACTGACCAGCCCTTAACCAGCAGGTGTAGACCTCACAGTGAAATGTTTACTGACCAGCCCTTAACCAGCAGGTGTAGACCTCACAGTGAAATGTTTACTGACCAGCCCTTAACCAACAGGTGTAGACCTCACAGTGAAATGCAGACTGACCAGCCCTTAACCAACAGGTGTAGACCTCACAGTGAAATGTTTACTGACCAGCCCTTAACCAACAGGTGTAGACCTCACAGTGAAATGCAGACTGACCAGCCCTTAACCAGCAGGTGTAGACCTCACAGTGAAATGTTTACTGACCAGCCCTTAACCAACAGGTGTAGACCTCACAGTGAAATGCAGACTGACCAGCCCTTAACCAGCAGGTGTAGACCTCACAGTGAAATGTTTACTGACCAGCCCTTAACCAGCAGGTGTAGACCTCACAGTGAAATGCAGACTGACCAGCCCTTAACCAGCAGGTGTAGACCTCACAGTGAAATGCAGACTGACCAGCCCTTAACCAACAGGTGTAGACCTCACAGTGAAATGTTTACTGACCAGCCCTTAACCAACAGGTGTAGACCTCACAGTGAAATGTTTACTGACCAGCCCTTAACCAACAGGTGTAGACCTCACAGTGAAATGCAGACTGACCAGCCCTTAACCAACAGGTGTAGACCTCACAGTGAAATGCAGACTGACCAGCCCTTAACCAGCAGGTGTAGACCTCACAGTGAAATGCAGACTGACCAGCCCTTAACCAGCAGGTGTAGACCTCACAGTGAAATGTTTACTGACCAGCCCTTAACCAGCAGGTGTAGACCTCACAGTGAAATGTTTACTGACCAGCCCTTAACCAACAGGTGTAGACCTCACAGTGAAATGTTTACTGACCAGCCCTTAACCAGCAGGTGTAGACCTCACAGTGAAATGCAGACTGACCAGCCCTTAACCAACAGGTGTAGACCTCACAGTGAAATGTTTACTGACCAGCCCTTAACCAGCAGGTGTAGACCTCACAGTGAAATGCAGACTGACCAGCCCTTAACCAGCAGGTGTAGACCTCACAGTGAAATGCAGACTGACCAGCCCTTAACCAGCAGGTGTAGACCTCACAGTGAAATGTTTACTGACCAGCCCTTAACCAACAGGTGTAGACCTCACAGTGAAATGCAGACTGACCAGCCCTTAACCAGCAGGTGTAGACCTCACAGTGAAATGTTTACTGACCAGCCCTTAACCAGCAGGTGTAGACCTCACAGTGAAATGCAGACTGACCAGCCCTTAACCAACAGGTGTAGACCTCACAGTGAAATGCAGACTGACCAGCCCTTAACCAGCAGGTGTAGACCTCACAGTGAAATGCAGACTGACCAGCCCTTAACCAACAGGTGTAGACCTCACAGTGAAATGCAGACTGACCAGCCCTTAACCAACAGGTGTAGACCTCACAGTGAAATGCAGACTGACCAGCCCTTAACCAACAGGTGTAGACCTCACAGTGAAATGCAGACTGACCAGCCCTTAACCAGCAGGTGTAGACCTCACAGTGAAATGTTTACTGACCAGCCCTTAACCAGCAGGTGTAGACCTCACAGTGAAATGTTTACTGACCAGCCCTTAACCAACAGGTGTAGACCTCACAGTGAAATGTTTACTGACCAGCCCTTAACCAGCAGGTGTAGACCTCACAGTGAAATGCAGACTGACCAGCCCTTAACCAACAGGTGTAGACCTCACAGTGAAATGTTTACTGACCAGCCCTTAACCAACAGGTGTAGACCTCACAGTGAAATGCAGACTGACCAGCCCTTAACCAGCAGGTGTAGACCTCACAGTGAAATGCAGACTGACCAGCCCTTAACCAGCAGGTGTAGACCTCACAGTGAAATGTTTACTGACCAGCCCTTAACCAGCAGGTGTAGACCTCACAGTGAAATGCAGACTGACCAGCCCTTAACCAACAGGTGTAGACCTCACAGTGAAATGTTTACTGACCAGCCCTTAACCAACAGGTGTAGACCTCACAGTGAAATGCAGACTGACCAGCCCTTAACCAACAGGTGTAGACCTCACAGTGAAATGCAGACTGACCAGCCCTTAACCAACAGGTGTAGACCTCACAGTGAAATGCAGACTGACCAGCCCTTAACCAACAGGTGTAGACCTCACAGTGAAATGCTTACTGACCAGCCCTTAACCAACAGGTGTAGACCTCACAGTGAAATGTTTACTGACCAGCCCTTAACCAACAGGTGTAGACCTCACAGTGAAATGTTTACTGACCAGCCCTTAACCAGCAGGTGTAGACCTCACAGTGAAATGTTTACTGACCAGCCCTTAACCAACAGGTGTAGACCTCACAGTGAAATGCAGACTGACCAGCCCTTAACCAACAGGTGTAGACCTCACAGTGAAATGTTTACTGACCAGCCCTTAACCAACAGGTGTAGACCTCACAGTGAAATGTTTACTGACCAGCCCTTAACCAGCAGGTGTAGACCTCACAGTGAAATGCAGACTGACCAGCCCTTAACCAACAGGTGTAGACCTCACAGTGAAATGCAGACTGACCAGCCCTTAACCAGCAGGTGTAGACCTCACAGTGAAATGCAGACTGACCAGCCCTTAACCAACAGGTGTAGACCTCACAGTGAAATGTTTACTGACCAGCCCTTAACCAACAGGTGTAGACCTCACAGTGAAATGCTTACTGACCAGCCCTTAACCAACAGGTGTAGACCTCACAGTGAAATGTTTATTGACCAGCCCTTATCCAACAGGTGTAGACCTCACAGTGAAATGCAGACTGACCAGCCCTTAACCAACAGGTGTAGACCTCACAGTGAAATGTTTACTGACCAGCCCTTAACCAACAGGTGTAGACCTCACAGTGAAATGCAGACTGACCAGCCCTTAACCAACAGGTGTAGACCTCACAGTGAAATGCAGACTGACCAGCCCTTAACCAGCAGGTGTAGACCTCACAGTGAAATGCAGACTGACCAGCCCTTAACCAGCAGGTGTAGACCTCACAGTGAAATGCAGACTGACCAGCCCTTAACCAGCAGGTGTAGACCTCACAGTGAAATGTTTATTCACCAGCCCTTAACCAACAATGCAGTTCAAGAAAGAGATAAGACAATATTTACCAAATCAACTAAAGTAAAAAACAATAGAAAAGTAACACAATAAAATAACAATAATGAGTCTATATACAGGGGGTACAGGTTAGTGGAGGTAATTTGTACATGTAGGTAGGGGTAAAGTGACTAGGGATTGATAATAAACAGCGAGTAGCAGCAATGTAAATAGTCTGGGGGGGCCAGTTTATAATTTTTTCAGCAGTCTTATGGTTTGGGGGTAGAAGCTGATAAGAATCCTTTTGGTCCTTGACTTGGCGCTCCGGTACCGCTTGCCGTGCGGTAGCAGAGAGAACAGTCTATGACTTGGGTGGCTGGAGTCTTTGAAAATGTTTAAGGCCTTCCTCTGGCACCGCCTGGTATAGAGGTCCTGGATGGCAGGAAGCTTGGCCCCAGTGACGTACTGGGCTGTAAGCACTACCCTCTGTAGCGCCTTACGGTCAGATGCCGAGCAGTTGCCATACCAGGCGGTGATGCAACCGGTCAGGATTCTCTAGCACCCTATTCCCTTTGTAGTGCACTACCTTTGACCAGGCCCATTAGGGTATAGGGTGCCATTTGGGCCTCTTCAGTTAGTGTTGTCAAGGTGTGTTTTACCACTGAATAACAAACAGCTGAAATATTTACATACTTCAATAAATCTCCCTTCTAGCTGTCCCCTGACCTGTATCTGTCTCCTCCTTGTTTACAATGACACCTGTACACACTGCTTCCTTTATCCCTACCTGTCTCTTCTCCTCTGTCTCTCATCCCTCCTTCATCACCTGTACACACTGCTTCCTTTATCCCTACCTGTCTCTTCTCCTCTGTCTCTCATCCCTCCTTCATCACCTGTACACACTGCTTCCTTTATCCCTACCTGTCTCTTCTCCTCTGTCTCTCATCCCTCCTTCATCACCTGTACACACTGCTTCCTTTATCCCTACCTGTCTCTTCTCCTCTGTCTCTCATCCCTCCTTCATCACCTGTACACACTGCTTCCTTTATCCCTACCTGTCTCTTCTCCTCTGTTCTCATCCCTCCTTCATCACCTGTACACACTGCTTCCTTTATCCCTACCTGTCTCTTCTCCTCTGTCTCTCATCCCTCCTTCATCACCTGTTCACACTGCTTCATCACCTGTACACACTGCTTCCTTTATCCCTACCTGTCTCTTCTCCTCTGTCTCTCATCCCTCCTTCATCACCTGTACACACTGCTTCCTTTATCCCTACCTGTCTCTTCTCCTCTGTCTCTCATCCCTCCTTCATCACCTGTACACACTGCTTCCTTTATCCCTACCTGTCTCTTCTCCTCTGTCTCTCATCCCTCCTTCATCACCTGTACACACGGCTTCCTTTATCCCTACCTGTCTCTTCTCCTCTGTCTCTCATCCCTCCTTCATCACCTGTACACACTGCTTCCTTTATCCCTACCTGTCTCTTCTCCTCTGTCTCTCATCCCTCCTTCATCACCTGTACACACTGCTTCCTTTATCCCTACCTGTCTCTTCTCCTCTGTCTCTCATCCCTCCTTCACCACTTGTTTCTTTGATATATTTTGATACATGTTCAGTCAACAGTTTATGCTAATATATACTAATCTATCCAATCAGTCAGCCATCTGGTATGCAGTGTGTGTGTGTGTGTGTGTGTGTGCGTGTGTGTGCGTGCGTGTGTGTGCGTGTGTGTGCAGCGTGTGTGGTGTGTGTGTGCTGTCTGTGTGCAGCATGTGTGTGTGTGTGTGTGTGCGTGTCTGTGTGTGTCTGTCTGTGTGCAGCGTGTGCGTGTGTGTCAGCGTGTCTGTCTGTCGTTGTGTGTGTGGGGTGGTGTGTGTGTGTGTGTTGTGTGTGTGTGTGTGTGTGTGTGTGTGTGTGTGTGTGTGTGTGTGTGTGCAGTCTCCTTAACGATCCAGCCCAGTGAACACGTCATATGATATGTTTGACTAATTGAACAAACTAAAAGGATATTTCTGTGAGGGGGGATCAGATTAGCATATAGCACATTGCTACAGTAGGATGAGATTAGCATATAGCACGTTGCTACAGTAGCATCAGATTAGCATATAGCACGTTGCTACAGTAGGATCAGATTAGCATATAGCACGTTGCTACAGTAGGATCAGATTAGCATATAGCACGTTGCTACAGTAGGATCAGAATAGCATATAGCACGTTGCTACAGTAGGATCAGAATAGCATATAGCACGTTGCTACAGTAGGATCAGATTAGCATATAGCACGTTGCTACAGTAGGATCAGATTAGCATATAGCACGTTGCTACAGTAGGATCAGATTAGCATATAGCACGTTGCTACAGTAGGATCAGATTAGCATATAGCACGTTGCTACAGTAGGATCAGATTAGCATATAGCACGTTGCTACAGTAGGATCAGATTAGCATATAGCAAGTTGCTACAGTAACAGATCATTGAAGTGTCCAGAGACTGTAGACCCAGTAGTCAGGACTCCAGTAACAGATCATTGAAGTGTCCAGAGACTGTAGACCCAGTAGTCAGGACTCCAGTAACAGATCATTGAAGTGTCCAGAGACTGTAGACCCAGTAGTAGACAAAAGACTGTAGACCCAGACTGTAGACCCAGTCCAGAGACTGTAGACCCAAACCAGGCATTATTATGGGAAGTCAGGATCAGTGGAGCAGGCCAACACCGTCAGGTGTCCCAGTTACAGCTGGAGCAGGTCAACACCATAAAGGGTAAAAGGAATTAGCTAAATACTTTTGACTCATCCACTTTTTAAAAGTCAGTGTATTTTCTCTGATGGGGGTCAAGCCATCACTCCTGATAGTAAAATGTTTCTATTTTCAGCCATCTACAGACGCTCTTATGCAGAGTGACTTACAATTAGTGCATTCATCTTAAGATAGGTAGGTGAGACAACCACACATCACAGTCATAGTAAGTAAACTTAAATAAAGGTCTCAGGTAAGGTTACTTATCATGCAAGCAGAGTTCACAGACCCACCTCTGCTACACAAGCATAAGGCTAACCGCCTCGGGAACCTCAGGACAGAATATATCATTTTAAAGCCAGACTGCTTCACTCTTTTGGCCAGAGCTGCCCTTCATCACCTGAAAGTTGGAATTGGTTTTGAAGTGGAGCCAGCAGGGCGACTGGTACACGCTAAACTCGAGGGTCAATCATTGCGGATGTGCAGAGGAAGGTAGAGGTTGGATGAGAGTGCAGGTCATTGGGGCTAAACGCCTTTGAATGTAAACATACTGTCAATCCCATGAGTAGAAATATCTTCACCTTGATAGCAGGAGTGTTGAGGTAAAAATACATTTTGATGGAATTCCACTTAGAATGACAATCTCGAGAATGTGACAATATAACATACATGATCATATGAACACCATCGTCCTGGTAACACGAGTGTTGATTTGGTACAATTCCTTATTGAATTCCTCCGCTTAAATCATAGAGTATGCCACTGAGAGTGTGAAATATACATATACTGTACCAGTCAAAAGTTTATTTTTTCTTTATTTGTACTATTTTCTACATTGTAGAATAATAGTGAAGACATCAAAACTAGGAAATAACACATATGGAATCATGTAGCAACCAAAAAAAGTGTCATCAAGGTAAAGGGGTGGCTACTTTGAAGAATCTCAAATATAAAATATATTTTGATTTGTTTAACACTTTTTTTTTTGGTTACTACATGATTCCATATTGTGTTATTTCATAGTTTTGACGTCTTCACTATTATTCTACAATGTAGAAAATAGTACAAATAAAGAAAAACACTGGAATGAGTAGGTGTGTCCCAAACGTTTGACTGGTACTGTACATACATTCACACACATACACAGTATCTCTTGGCTAGACGTCAGGAAGGATACAGCAGGTTACCTTCACACCATAACCAGCTACTCAAGGGCCCTCAGATGAAAGACTGACACTGTCTAATGCATGAAAATCAAACAAGCGGAGCCTTTCCCTCTTTCACCCCAGCCGTTCCTCTCCTCCTTCAAGCAATCAACCAAATGTCACCCTTCTGAAGTGTCTGAATATTAATTGAATTATCACACTTCATAAACCTGTCTAGCCGTGTCTCTTCCTCGACACAAAGAGACAGGCCTCTTTTAAAAGCGAGCCATTATGCGCTGAACATTAAGTACTAGTAACTAGGCAACTAAAGGAGAGGGTCCACTGGTCACAGTGTCACGGTTGTCGTCGGTTAAGGAGGACCAAAACGCAGCAGGAATGTTGACGCTCATCTTGTGTATTTATTTACCAACTAAGTGAACACCAAAACAACAAAACGAAACCGAACTTACGAACACCGAAATAGTCTTGACCGGCACACTCAGCAAAACAAGAAACAATCTCCCACAAACACACAGACAAACACACCCAACTAATATAGGACTTCCAATCAAAGGCAACACCACACAGCTGCCTTCAATTGGAAGTCCAACCCCAATTAACCAAACATAGAAACAGACTACCTAGACTAAACATAGAATTACATAAACATAGATCATAAACCAAAAACCCGGAAATACTAAATCAAACGCTCTTTTTACCAAAACCACCACCCCGAACCACATAAAACAAATACCCTCTGCCACGTCCTGACCAAACTACAATAACAATTAACCCCTTATACTGGCCAGGACGTGACACACAGACATCAGTTCAACGTTGACTTTTCATTTACATTTGGTTTAGTTGTCAACTAACAAGAATGCAACGTGAAATTAACAACAACAGCAAAACATTCCCCATGTCATGTGATTAAACGTTGAGTGAAAAAAAAAGAAAATCTTACGTTGATGTCTTTTAAAATCCAATCAGTTTTCCACGTTGATTTAACATCATCACATTTTAATTATTTTGGGTTGAAATTACATGGAAACAAAAGCTGATTCAACTAGTGTTTGTCTAGTAGGGGCTGTGCACCTTCTAGAGAGCATTCTCTGGGAGGGTGGGGGGAGGTCTGGTTCATCTCTCTCTGGGAGGGTGGAGGGAGGTCTGGTTCATCTCTCTCTGGGAGGGTGGAGGGAGGTCTGGTTCATCTCTCTCTGGGAGGGTGGAGGGAGGTCTGGTTCATCTCTCTCTGGGAGGGTGGAGGGAGGTCTGGTTCATCTCTCTCTGGGAGGGTGGAGGGAGGTCTGGTTCATCTCTCTCTGGGAGGGTGGAGGGAGGTCTGGTTCATCTCTCTCTGGGAGGGTGGACGGAGGTCTGGTTCATCTCTCTCTGGGAGGGTGGAGGGAGGTCTGGTTCATCTCTCTCTGGGAGGGTGGAGGGAGGTCTGGTTCATCTCTCTCTGGGAGGGTGGAGGGAGGTCTGGTTCATCTCTCTCTGGGAGGGTGGAGGGAGGTCTGGTTCATCTCTCTCTGGGAGGGTGGAGGGGGGTCTGGTTCATCTCTCTCTGGGAGGGTGGAGGGAGGTCTGGTTCATCTCTCTCTGGGAGGGTGGAGGGAGGTCTGGTTCATCTCTCTCTGGAGGGTGGAGGGAGGTCTGGTTCATCTCTCTCTGGGAGGGTGGAGGGAGGTCTGGTTCATCTCTCTCTGGGAGGGTGGAGGGAGGTCTGGTTCATCTCTCTCTGGGAGGGTGGAGGGAGGTCTGGTTCATCTCTCTCTGGGAGGGTGGAGGGAGACCTGGTTCATCTCTCTCTGGGAGGGTGGAGGGAGGTCTGGTTCATCTCTCTCTGGGAGGGTGGAGGGAGGTCTGGTTCATCTCTCTCTGGGAGGGTGGAGGGAGGTCTGGTTCATCTCTCTCTGGGAGGGTGGAGGGAGGTCTGGTTCATCTCTCTCTTGGAGGGTGGAGGGAGGTTATCTGAGATATTTAGTTTCTTCCTTCCTCGAAGTTTGAAGGATCAACATTTCTTACGTTGATTCTGCTCGTATCTTGAGATTGATAATGATTGGACGTTTTTAAGGAATGAACTAGTTAAGAAGCTGAGATTTAAAGTCGTCTTATTTTATAGAAATAGATCTTGCCTCTCCCTGAACAGCAGGAAGCAGATTGTACAGTCAACTTTCCTTACAGTTCTTGACTACGGCGACACCATTTACCAGAATGCAGCAGCCACTAATCTTAAATCTTTGGATGCAGTCTACCATAGCGCCATTCGTTTTATCACAGGTGACTGTTTTAATACTCATCACTACATCCTGTATCAAAAGGTTGTCTGGTCCTCATTAAAGTCCAGTATATCACTTCATTATTCTCGTTCTGTTTACATAGCTCTACTATACAAGCTTCTGTCTTACCTAACTTGTTAAAGTATAAAAACATGAGATACCAAATACTTGTTATTGTGTCTTGTGTCTTGTAGTTTTTGTCACGCCCTGATCTGTTTCACGTGTCTTTGTGATTGTCTCCAACCCACCTCCAGCTTTCTCCTGTTTTCCCCGTTAGTCCTCAGTGTATTTATCCCTGTGTTTCCTGTCTCTCTGTGTCAGTTCGTCTTGTTTTGCCAAGGTTAACCAGTCTTCCTCCTAGCTCCTATTTTTCCCCAGTCTCTGTTTTTTCCTAGCCCTCCTGGTTTTGACCCTTGCCTGTCCTGACGCCGAATCCGCCTGCCCGACCACTCTGCCTGTTCTGACCTCGAGCCTGCCTATCGCCTGGCACTGTTTGGACTCTGACCTGGTTTATGAACTCTCGCCTGTCCCCGAACCTGCCTTTTTGCCTTCCCCCTTTTGGTATAATAAATATCGGAGCTCAACCATCTGCCTCCTGTGTTTGCATTTGGGTTCTGGCCTTGTGCCCTTTGTAGTTTGACCTTGTTTTTACGTCCTCGTGGCACCATTGGAAATGAGACTCTGGTCTCAACTGGTCTCCTCCTTAATTAAATCACAGTTAATATAAACAAAAGAGTTGAGAGAGACTCAGTTGTCACTTCTGATTAAATCGAGTTACTTTGTCCCGCAGAGGGCTGTCTGTGACACCCTCAGGTGTCAATCTAAAGAGAAGAGAGAGAGAGAGAGAGAGAGAGAGGGAGAGAGGGGGAGAGAGAGAGAGAGAGAGAGAGAGAGAGAGAGAGAGAGAGAGAGAGAGAGAGAGAGAGAGAGAGAGAGAGAGAGAGAGAGAGAGAGAGAGAGAGACAGAGGGAGAGAGAGAGAGAGGGAGAGAGAGAGAGACAGAGGGAGAGAGAGAGAGAGAGAGAGAGAGACAGAGGGAGAGAGAGAGAGAGAGAGAGAGAGAGAGAGAGAGAGAGAGAGAGAGAGAGAGCGTAGAACAATAAACTGACGTATCAATCTGAAACTAATTTTAGAGAGACACTTCTTCTCTCCCCGGCTCGGCTCACCGTCTGAAGTGGAACACACCTCACGACTCCCCGCTCCCCCACCTCACCTTGTCTCACCTCGTCTCACCTCACCTCGTCTCACCTCACCTCACCTCGTCTCACCTCACCTCGTCTCACCTCGCATTCCTTACCTAAGAGGAGAGGGATGACAGAAATGTAATTTCTCTCTATGTATCTCTGTGGAGAAACATATGAAGCTGTTGAGGTGTGATTGCAGGATGAAAGGATGACATTAACTGGATTCACTCTGAGGATCCTCTCAAATAATGAACTCAAAAAGACTCCCAGATGATTTTGCATGGAATAATCTGCACTTATTTTACCCCACAGAATGTTGCATACATTTAGTTCATTCTGATTAAAACACTATGGGACATCTCTAGTAACGGAACAAAGTTTATACCAAAACGCACTTCAGCCCAGTTTAAACATGAAAAGGGGAATCAGTTGAAGTGTGCTGGGGTTAAGGAAGGTTCTCTGGACATCTCTAGTAATCTCTACTTCATGGTAAATGGGAAACAGGGAGAGATACTGTCATCTACACAGATTAACAGTAATCTGACAGGGAGAGATACCGTCACGTCATCTACACAGATTAACAGTAATCTGACAGGGAGAGATACCGTCACGTCATCTACACAGATTAACAGTAATCTGACAGAGAGAGATACCGTCACGTCATCTACACAGATTAACAGTAATCTGACAGGGATACACAGATTAACAGTAATCTGACAGAGAGAGATACTGTCATGTCATCTACACAGATTAACCGTAATCTGACAGGGAGAGATACCGTCACGTCATCTACACAGATTAACAGTAATCTGACAGGGAGAGATACCGTCACGTCATCTACACAGATTAACAGTAATCTGACAGGGAGAGATACCGTCACGTCATCTACACAGATTAACCGTAATCTGACAGGGAGAGATACCGTCACGTCATCTACACAGATTAACAGTAATCTGACAGGGAGAGATACCGTCACGTCATCTATACAGATTAACAGTAATCTGACAGGGATATTGTCACGTCATCTACACAGATTAACAGTAATCTGACAGGGAGAGATACCGTCACGTCATCTACACAGATTAACAGTAATCTGACAGGGATACCGTCACGTCATCTACACAGATTAACAGTAATCTGACAGGGAGAGATACCGTCACGTCATCTACACAGATTAACAGTAATCTGACAGGGAGAGATACTGTCACGTCATCTACACAGATTAACAGTAATCTGACAGGGAGAGATACCGTCACGTCATCTATACAGATTAACAGTAATCTGACAGGGAGAGATACCGTCACGTCATCTACACAGATTAACAGTAATCTGACAGGGAGAGATACTGTCACGTCATCTACACAGATTAACAGTAATCTGACAGGGAGAGATACCGTCACGTCATCTATACAGATTAACAGTAATCTGACAGGGAGAGATACCGTCACGTCATCTACACAGATTAACCGTAATCTGACAGGGAGAGATACCGTCACGTCATCTACACAGATTAACAGTAATCTGACAGGGAGAGATACCGTCACGTCATCTATACAGATTAACAGTAATCTGACAGGGATATTGTCACGTCATCTACACAGATTAACAGTAATCTGACAGGGAGAGATACTGTCACGTCATCTACACAGATTAACAGTAATCTGACAGGGAGAGATACTGTCACGTCATCTACACAGATTAACAGTAATCTGACAGGGAGAGATACCGTCACGTCATCTACACAGATTAACAGTAATCTGACAGGGAGAGATACCGTCACGTCATCTACACAGATTAACAGTAATCTGACAGGGAGAGATACCGTCACGTCATCTACACAGATTAACAGTAATCTGACAGAGAGAGATACTGTCATGTCATCTACACAGATTAACAGTAATCTGACAGGGAGAGATACCGTCACGTCATCTACACAGATTAACAGTAATCTGACAGGGAGAGATATCGTCACGTCATCTACACAGATTAACAGTAATCTGACAGGGAGAGATATCGTCACGTCATCTACACAGATTAACAGTAATCTGACAGGGAGAGACACCGTCACGTCATCTACACAGATTAACAGTAATCTGACAGGGAGAGATACCGTCACGTCATATACACAGATTAACAGTAATCTGACAGGGAGAGATACCGTCACGTCATCTAAACAGATAAACAGTAATCTGACAGGGATACCGTCACGTCAACTACACAGATTAACAGTAATCTGACAGGGATACCGTCACGTCATCTACACAGATTAACCGTAATCTGACAGGGAGAGATACCGTCACGTCAACTAAACAGATTAACAGTAATCTCACAGGGAGAGATACTGTCACGTCAACTACACAGATTAACAGTAATCTGACAGGGATATTGTCACGTCATCTACACAGATTAACCGTAATCTGACAGGGAGAGATACCGTCACGTCAACTAAACAGATTAACAGTAATCTGACAGGGAGAGATACTGTCACGTCAACTACACATATTAACAGTAATCTGACAGGGAGAGATACCGTCACGTCATCTACACAGATTAACAGTAATCTGACAAGGATATTGTCACGTCATCTACACAGATTAACAGTAATCTGACAGGGAGAGATACCGTCACGTCATCTACACAGATAAACAGTAATCTGACAGGGAGAGATACCGTCACGTCATCTACACAGATTAACAGTAATCTGACAGAGAGAGATACTGTCACGTCAACTACACATATTAACAGTGATCTGACAGGGAGAGATACCGTCACGTCAACTAAACAGATTAACAGTAATCTGACAGGGAGAGATACTGTCACGTCAACTACACATATTAACAGTAATCTGACAGGGAGAGATACCGTCACGTCATCTACACAGATTAACAGTAATCTGACAAGGATATTGTCACGTCATCTACACAGATTAACAGTAATCTGACAGGGAGAGATACCGTCACGTCATCTACACAGATAAACAGTAATCTGACAGGGAGAGATACCGTCACGTCATCTACACAGATTAACAGTAATCTGACAGGGAGAGATACCGTCACGTCAACTAAACAGATTAACAGTAATCTGACAGGGAGAGATACCGTCACGTCATCTACACAGATTAACAGTAATCTGACAGGGAGAGATACCGTCACGTCATCTACACAGATTAACAGTAATCTGACAAGGATATTGTCACGTCATCTACACAGATTAACAGTAATCTGACAGGGAGAGATACCGTCACGTCATCTACACAGATAAACAGTAATCTGACAGGGAGAGATACCGTCACGTCATCTACACAGATTAACAGTAATCTGACAGGGAGAGATACTATCACGTCATCTACACAGATTAACAGTAATCTGACAGGGAGAGATACCGTCACGTCAACTAAACAGATTAACAGTAATCTGACAGGGAGAGATACCGTCACGTCATCTACACAGATTAACAGTAATCTGACAGGGAGAGATACCGTCACGTCATCTACACAGATTAACAGTAATCTGACAGGGAGAGATACCGTCACGTCATCTACACAGATAAACAGTAATCTGACAAGGATATTGTCACGTCATCTACACAGATTAACAGTAATCTGACAGGGAGAGATACCGTCACGTCATCTACACAGATAAACAGTAATCTGACAGGGAGAGATACCGTCACGTCATCTACACAGATTAACAGTAATCTGACAGGGAGAGATACCGTCACGCCATCTACACAGATTAACAGTAATCTGACAGGGAGAGATACCGTCACGTCATCTACACAGATTAACAGTAATCTGACAGAGAGAGATACTGTCATGTCATCTACACATATTAACAGTAATCTGACAGGGAGAGATACCGTCACGTCATCTACACAGATTAACAGTAATCTGACAGGGAGAGATACCGTCACGTCAACTAAACAGATTAACAGTAATCTGACAGGGAGAGATACCGTCACGTCATCTACACAGATTAACAGTAAACTGACAGAGAGAGATACCGTCACGTCATCTACACAGATTAACAGTAATCTGACAGGGAGAGATACCGTCACGTCATCTACACAGATTAACAGTAATCTGACAGGGATATCATCACGTCATCTACACAGATTAACAGTAATCTGACAGGGAGAGATACCGTCACGTCATCTACACAGATTAACAGTAATCTGACAGGGAGAGATACCGTCACGTCAACTAAACAGATTAACAGTAATCTGACAGGGAGAGATACCGTCACGTCATCTACACAGATAAACAGTAATCTGACAGGGAGAGATACCGTCACGTCATCTACACAGATTAACAGTAATCTGACAGGGAGAGATACTATCACGTCATCTACACAGATTAACAGTAATCTGACAGGGAGAGATACCGTCACGTCAACTAAACAGATTAACAGTAATCTGACAGGGAGAGATACCGTCACGTCATCTACACAGATTAACAGTAATCTGACAGGGAGAGATACCGTCACGTCATCTACACAGATTAACAGTAATCTGACAGGGAGAGATACCGTCACGTCATCTACACAGATAAACAGTAATCTGACAAGGATATTGTCACGTCATCTACACAGATTAACAGTAATCTGACAGGGAGAGATACCGTCACGTCATCTACACAGATAAACAGTAATCTGACAGGGAGAGATACCGTCACGTCATCTACACAGATTAACAGTAATCTGACAGGGAGAGATACCGTCACGCCATCTACACAGATTAACAGTAATCTGACAGGGAGAGATACCGTCACGTCATCTACACAGATTAACAGTAATCTGACAGAGAGAGATACTGTCATGTCATCTACACATATTAACAGTAATCTGACAGGGAGAGATACCGTCACGTCATCTACACAGATTAACAGTAATCTGACAGGGAGAGATACCGTCACGTCAACTAAACAGATTAACAGTAATCTGACAGGGAGAGATACCGTCACGTCATCTACACAGATTAACAGTAAGCTGACAGAGAGAGATACCGTCACGTCATCTACACAGATTAACAGTAATCTGACAGGGAGAGATACCGTCACGTCATCTACACAGATTAACAGTAATCTGACAGGGATATCATCACGTCATCTACACAGATTAACAGTAATCTGACAGGGAGAGATACCGTCACGTCATCTACACAGATTAACAGTAATCTGACAGGGAGAGATACCGTCACGTCAACTAAACAGATTAACAGTAATCTGACAGGGAGAGATACCGTCACGTCATCTACACAGATTAACAGTAATCTGACAGAGAGAGATACCGTCACGTCATCTACACAGATTAACAGTAATCTGACAGGGAGAGATATCGTCACGTCATATACACAGATTAACAGTAATCTGACAGGGAGAGATACTATCACGTCATCTACACAGATTAACAGTAATCTGACAGGGATATTGTCACGTCATGTCACCTTGTCGTAATATACCAGCCCCCTCTACTGGTCACATGTAGACATGACAACCAGTTCACAGGGTTCCCACCAGAAGGTCTCCTAGTATTATAGAGGTCAGCTTTGGTGACGGACTTTAACCACACGAAGACCATTACTTACGAAACGACCGAGGAATGAGAATAGACAGCTGAATCCAGTAATAAATGTTTGTGTCAGTTTGGAAAAGACATATTGATTACTGTGGACATGAGGACTTCTGGGAAGGTGACGTTGTGCCAACCTGTCACTTAAGTTGTCAGTTGCTCCCCTGTGTTCCTATTCATCATTATAGCCACATATGTTCTCCAGATATTAGGAGTCTGTGATAGTCAACTTCCTCTGTCTCTCAACCAAACACACTGACAGGGAGAGGAGCCACTGTAGCAGTAAACACTTTCTCCTGTACCAGACACAGAGACTGGCCTGTCATACCAGACTCTGATACACAGAGACTGGCCTGTCATACCAGACTCTGATACACAGAGACTGGCCTGTCATACCAGACTCTGATACACAGAGACTGGCCTGTCATACCAGACTCTGATACACAGAGACTGGCCAGTCATACCAGACTCTGATACACAGAGACTGGCCTGTCATACCAGACTCTGATACACAGAGACTGGCCAGTCATACCAGACTCTGATACACAGAGACTGGCCTGTCATACCAGACTCTGAAACACAGAGACTGGCCTGTCATACCAGACTCTGATACACAGAGACTGGCCAGTCATACCAGACACTGATACACAGAGACTGGCCAGTCATACCAGACTCTGATACACAGAGACTGGCCAGTCATACCAGACTCTGATACACAGAGACTGGCCTGTCATACCAGACTCTGATACACAGAGACTGGCCTGTCATACCAGACACTGATACACAGAGACTGGCCAGTCATACCAGACTCTGATACACAGAGACTGGCCAGTCATACCAGACTCTGATACACAGAGACTGGCCTGTCATACCAGACTCTGATACACAGAGACTGGCCAGTCACAGTGAAACGGAGAAGACAGAGAGAGTGGCCTGGCAGAGCAGAGCAGAGCTGGGCTGTCTTCTCCATGGTGGATTGATCTGAGGAGAACAGACCTGTCTTCTCCATGGAGGATTGATCTGAGGAGAGGAGAGCTGCCTTCTCCATGGTGGATTGATCTGAGGAGAGGAGAGCTGTCTTCTCCATGGTGGATTGATCTGAGGAGAGGAGAGCTGTCTTCTCCATGGTGGATTGATCTGAGGAGAGGAGAGCTGCCTTCTCCATGGTGGATTGATCTGAGGAGAACAGACCTGTCTTCTCCATGGTGGATTGATCTGAGGAGAGGAGAGCTGTCTTCTCCATGGTGGATTGATCTGAGGAGAGGAGAGGTCCAATCTCCATGGTGGATTGATCTGAGGAGAGGAGAGCTGCCTTCTCCATGGTGGATTGATCTGAGGAGAGGAGAGGTCCCTTCTCCATGGTGGATTGATCTGAGGATAGAGTAACTGTCAGCTGGTTGGACAGGCCCCATCACATTATCCAGCACACATACCCTTCCCTCTCTGCCTCTGTGAGAAGGTCAGTACACAGAAGATGTTTTGGGAGGGATCGACATTGTACGGCTTGATTCTGACTTCAAACACATCTAGCTGTTTCAAAACTGAGGCTGTGGATTCTGTAACAAACTGATGTACTCTCTACAAACCGGGGCTGTAGATTCTGATGTATTCTCTACAAACTGGGGCTGTAGATTCTGATGTATTCTCTACAAACCGGGGCTGTAGATTCTGATGTATTGTCTACAAACTGGGGCTGTAGATTCTGATGTATTCTCTACAAACCGGGGCTGTAGATTCTGATGTATTCTCTACAAACCGGGGCTGTAGATTCTGATGTATTCTCTACAAACTGGGGCTGTAGATTCTGATGTATTCTCTACAAACTGGGGCTGTAGATTCTGATGTATTCTCTACAAACTGGGGCTGTAGATTCTGATGTATTCTCTATAAACTGGGGCTGTAGATTCTGATGTATTCTCTATAAACTGGGGCTGTAGATTCTGATGTATTCTCTATAAACTGGGGCTGTAGATTCTGATGTATTCTCTACAAACTGGGGCTGTAGATTCTGATGTATTCTCTACAAACCGGGGCTGTAGATTCTGATGTATTGTCTACAAACTGGGGCTGTAGATTCTGATGTATTGTCTACAAACTGGGGCTGTAGATTCTGATGTATTCTCTACAAACTGAGGATGTAGATTCTGATGTATTCTCTACAAACTGGGGCTGTAGATTCTGATGTATTCTCTATAAACTGGGGCTGTAGATTCTGATGTATTCTCTACAAACCGGGGCTGTAGATTCTGATGTATTCTCTACAAACTGGGGCTGTAGATTCTGATGTATTCTCTACAAACCGGGGCTGTAGATTCTGATGTATTCTCTACAAACCGGGGCTGTAGATTCTGATGTATTCTCTACAAACTGGGGCTGTAGATTCTGATGTATTCTCTATAAACTGGGGCTGTAGATTCTGATGTATTCTCTATAAACTGGGGCTGTAGATTCTGATGTATTCTCTATAAACTGGGGCTGTAGATTCTGATGTATTCTCTATAAACTGGGGCTGTAGATTCTGATGTATTCTCTACAAACTGGGGCTGTAGATTCTGATGTATTCTCTATAAACTGGGGCTGTAGATTCTGATGTATTCTCTATAAACTGGGGCTGTAGATTCTGATGTATTCTCTACAAACTGGGGCTGTAGATTCTGATGTATTGTCTACAAACCGGGGCTGTAGATTCTGATGTATTGTCTACAAACTGGGGCTGTAGATTCTGATGTATTCTCTACAAACTGGGGCTGTAGATTCTGATGTATTCTCTACAAACTGAGGCTGTAGATGTACTTGTATAAACTGCATGGGTTGTGACTGTGCTTTAAAGGGGTCACTGCCTTTCAGGCTGTGAACGCTGGCTATGACATAATGCTGGCTCTGTACTGACCTCCCTCTGTAACTCTATTCAACTGTATAATAATACCACTAATAATAACAATCATGTATTTCATTTGTGCTTTTCTCACACTCGAGGTGCTGAAGAAAATAATAAGAATAAAAGTCAAAAATAATAAAAAACAATCCAATCTGAACAGCACAGTCTTTAGCTGTGGAGGACAGAGAGTGGGTTCCACAGCTCCAGAGCCGTACAACAGAAAGCCCTGTTACCCATTGGTTTTAATCTGCTGTGGGTTCCACAGCCCCAGAGCCGTACAACAGAAAGCCCTGTTACCCATTGGTTTTAATCTGCTGTGGGTTCCACAGCTCCAGAGCCGTACAACAGAAAGCCCTGTTACCCATTGGTTTTAATCTGCTGTGCGTTCCACAGCTCCAGAGCCGTACAACAGAAAGCCCTGTTACCCATTGGTTTTAATCTGCTGTGCGTTCCACAGCTCCAGAGCCGTACAACAGAAAGCCCTGTTACCCATTGTAATTAATGAGGCTATATACAAGGAGTACCAGTACTGAGTCAATGTGCAGGGTACCAGGTAATAATGAGGCTATATACAGGAAGTACTGAGTCAATGTGCAGGGTACCAGGTAGTAATGAGGCTATATACAGGAAGTACTGAGTCAATGTGCAGGGTACGAGGTAGTAATGTGTGTGTGTTTGTGTGTCAGTGTCGTGTGTGTGAGTGTGAGGGTAGAGTCTAGTGAGTGTGTGTGTGTGTGTGTGTGTGTGTGTGTGTGTGTGTGTGTGTGTGTGTGTGTGTGTGTGTGTGTGTGTGTGTGTGTGTGTGTGTGTGTGTGTGTGTGTGTGTGTGTGTGTGTGTGTGTCGGTGTAGTATGTGTCAGTGTGAGGGTAGAGTCTAGTGAGTGTGAGGGTAGAGTCTAGTGGGTGTGAGGGTAGAGTCTAGTGGGTGTGAGGGTAGAGTCTAGTGGGTGTGAGGGTAGAGTCTAGTGAGTGTGAGGGTAGAGTCTAGTGAGTGTGAGGGTAGAGTGTAGTGGGTGTGAGGGTAGAGTCTAGTGGGTGTGAGGGTAGAGTCTAGTGGGTGTGAGGGTAGAGTCTAGTGGGTGTGAGGGTAGAGTCTAGTGAGTGTGAGGGTAGAGTCTAGTGAGTGTGAGGGTAGAGTCTAGTGAGTGTGAGGGTAGAGTCTAGTGGGTGTGAGGGTAGAGTCTAGTGAGTGTGAGGGTAGAGTCTAGTGAGTGTGAGGGTAGAGTCTAGTGGGTGTGAGGGTAGAGTCTAGTGGGTGTGAGGGTAGAGTCTAGTGGGTGTGAGGGTAGAGTCTAGTGAGTGTGAGGGTAGAGTCTAGTGAGTGTGAGGGTAGAGTCTAGTGGGTGTGAGGGTAGAGTCTAGTGAGGGTAGAGTCTAGTGAGTGTGAGGGTAGAGTCTAGTGGGTGTGAGGGTAGAGTGTAGTGGGTGTGAGGGTAGAGTCTAGTGGGTGTGAGGGTAGAGTCTAGTGAGGGTAGAGTCTAGTGGGTGTGAGGGTAGAGTCTAGTGGGTGTGAGGGTAGAGTCTAGTGGGTGTGAGGGTAGAGTCTAGTGGGTGTGAGGGTAGAGTCTAGTGAGTGTGAGGGTAGAGTCTAGTGGGTATGAGGGTAGAGTCTAGTGAGTGTGAGGGTAGAGTCTAGTGAGTGTGAGGGTAGAGTCTAGTGGGTGTGAGGGTAGAGTCTAGTGGGTGTGAGGGTAGAGTCTAGTGAGTGTGAGGGTAGAGTCTAGTGAGTGTGAGGGTAGAGTCTAGTGGGTGTGAGGGTAGAGTCTAGTGAGTGTGAGGGTAGAGTCTAGTGGGTGTGAGGGTAGAGTCTAGTGGGTGTGAGGGTAGAGTCTAGTGGGTGTGAGGGTAGAGTCTAGTGAGTGTGAGGGTAGAGTCTAGTGGGTGTGAGGGTAGAGTCTAGTGGGTGTGAGGGTAGAGTCTAGTGGGTGTGAGGGTAGAGTCTAGTGAGTGTGAGGGTAGAGTCTAGTGGGTGTGAGGGTAGAGTCTAGTGAGTGTGAGGGTAGAGTCTAGTGGGTGTGAGGGTAGAGTCTAGTGAGTGTGAGGGTAGAGTCTAGTGGGTGTGAGGGTAGAGTCTAGTGGGTGTGAGGGTAGAGTCTAGTGAGTGTGAGGGTAGAGTCTAGTGGGTGTGAGGGTAGAGTCTAGTGAGTGTGAGGGTAGAGTCTAGTGAGTGTGAGGGTAGAGTCTAGTGGGTGTGAGGGTAGAGTCTAGTGGGTGTGAGGGTAGAGTCTAGTGGGTGTGAGGGTAGAGTCTAGTGAGTGTGAGGGTAGAGTCTAGTGAGTGTGAGGGTAGAGTCTAGTGGGTGTGAGGGTAGAGTCTAGTGGGTATGAGGGTAGAGTCTAGTGGGTGTGAGGGTAGAGTCTAGTGGGTGTGAGGGTAGAGTCTAGTGGGTGTGAGGGTAGAGTCTAGTGAGTGTGAGGGTAGAGTCTAGTGAGTGTGAGGGTAGAGTCTAGTGAGTGTGAGGGTAGAGTCTAGTGAGTGTGAGGGTAGAGTCTAGTGGGTGTGAGGGTAGAGTCTAGTGAGTGTGAGGGTAGAGTCTAGTGGGTGTGAGGGTAGAGTCTAGTGAGTGTGAGGGTAGAGTCTAGTGGGTGTGAGGGTAGAGTCTAGTGAGTGTGAGGGTAGAGTCTAGTGGGTGTGAGGGTAGAGTCTAGTGGGTGTGAGGGTAGAGTCTAGTGAGTGTGAGGGTAGAGTCTAGTGGGTGTGAGGGTAGAGTCTAGTGAGTGTGAGGGTAGAGTCTAGTGGGTGTGAGGGTAGAGTCTAGTGGGTGTGAGGGTAGAGTCTAGTGGGTGTGAGGGTAGAGTCTAGTGGGTGTGAGGGTAGAGTCTAGTGGGTGTGAGGGTAGAGTCTAGTGAGTGTGAGGGTAGAGTCTAGTGGGTGTACATAGAGTCAGTGCCAAACAATTCCGATAAATAAATCCACAATGTAAATAGTCCGGTAGTCATGTGGTTAACTTTTCAGCAGTCTAATGGCTTGGGGGTAGAAGCTGTTCAGGTGCCTTTTGGTCACAGACTTGGCACTCCGGTACCGCTTGTCTAGATGGACCTGGAGGACTGATGAGTGACTGGTTCTGTATCTATCTATCTGTATGGTTCTGAACCCCCTCTGTTCTGTTCTCTATCTATCTGTATGGTTCTGAACCCCCTCTGTTCTGTATCTGTATAGTTCTGAACCCCCTCTGTTCTGTATCTGTATAGTTCTGAACCCCCTCTGTTCTGTTCTGTATGGTTCTGAACCCCCTCTGTTCTGTTCTGTATCTGTATAGTTCTGAACACCCTCTGTTCTGTCCTCTATCTGTATAGTTCTGAACCCCCTCTGTTCTGTTCTCTGTCTATCTGTATGGTTCTGAACACCCTCTGTTCTGTTCTCTATCTATCTGTATGGTTCTGAACACCCTCTGTTCTGTTCTCTATCTATCTGTATGGTTCTGAACCCCCTCTGTTCTGTATCTGTATAGTTCTGAACCCCCTCTGTTCTGTTCTCTATCTGTATGGTTCTGAATCCCCTCTGTTCTGTCCTCTATCTGTATAGTTCTGAACCCCCTCTGTTCTGTTCTCTGTCTATCTGTATGGTTCTGAACACCCTCTGTTCTGTTCTCTGTCTATCTGTATGGTTCTGAACCCCCTCTGTTCTGTTCTCTATCAATCTGTATAGTTATGAACCCCCTGTTCTGTTCTCTATCTATCTGTATGGTTCTGAACCCCCTCTGTTCTGTTCTCTGTCTATCTGTATAGTTATGAACCCCCTGTTCTGTTCTCTATCTATCTGTATGGTTCTGAACCCCCTCTGTTCTGTTCTCTGTCTATCTGTATGGTTCTGAACCCCCTCTGTTCTGTTCTCTATCTGTATAGTTCTGAACCCCCTCTGTTCTGTTCTCTATCTATCTGTATAGTTCTGAACCCCCTCTGTTCTGTTCTCTGTCTATCTGTATGGTTCTGAACACCCTCTGTTCTGTTCTATGTCTATCTGTATGGTTCTGAACACCCTCTGTTCTGTTCTCTATCTGTATAGTTATGAACCCCCTCTGTTCTGTTCTTTCTATCTATCTGTATGAGCGGTTATGGGAAGTAATTCATATCAGTCTTCAGGGTAACTGAGGGGTTTATGAAAGTTAAACAGATTGATTATGTGCATAATGTAATGCGGGTCCAGGGAGACAAGCAGACAGAGGAGAATAGGATGAATGGCAGCAGGCAGGAAGGCAGGCAGCTATCATCTGGACCACTAGACTGGGATCCCAGTGGCACCCTTTCCCTTTACAGTGCAGTTTTTGATAAGTATTTTGATAAGTATAGTGTCGCAACTACTTCTGAGGTATGTGTGTGTCAATAGGAGGCTGTGTTTTTTTTAATTATTATTGTAATTGCTTGTATTATTCTGTTTCATTTGTTCCCAGGGGGGAAGGGAAAGGCACCTTGGGAGTGTTTAGGCAAGAAGTCTGCGGGCATACATACAGTGAGGGAAAAAAGTATTTGATCCCCTGCTGATTTTCTACATTTGCCAAGTGACAAAAAAATGATTAGTCTATCATTTTAAGGGTAGGTTTATTTGAACAGTGAGAGACAGAACAACAACAAAAAAATCCAGAAAAACGCATGTCAAAAATGTTATAAATTGATTTGCATTTTAATGAGGGAAATAAGTATTTGACCCCTCTGCAAAACATGACTTAGTACTTGGTGGCAAAACCCTTGTTGGCAATCACAGAGGTTAGACGTTTCTTGTAGTTGGCCACCAGGTTTGCACACATCTCAGGAGGGATTTTGTCCCACTCCTCTTTGCAGATCTCCTCCAAGTCATTAAGGTTGCGAGGCTGACGTTTGGCAACTTGAACCTTCAGCTCCCTCCACAGATTTTCTATGGGATTAAGGTCTGGAGACTGGCTAGGCCACTCCAGGACCTTAATGTGCTTCTTCTTGAGCCACTCCTTTGTTGCCTTGGCCGTGTGTTTTGGGTCATTGTCATGCTGGAATATCCATCCATGACCAATTTTCAATGCCCTGGCTGAGGGAAAGAGGTTCTCACCCAAGATTTGACGGTACATGGGCCCGTCCATCGTCCCTTTGATGCAGTGAAGTTGTCCTGTCCCCTTAGCAGAAAAACACCCCCAAAGCATGTTTCCACCTCCATGTTTGACAGTGGGGATGGTGTTCTTGGGGTCATAGGCAGCATTCCTCCTCCTCCAAACGCGGCGAGTTGAGTTGATGCCAAAGAGCTCCATTTTGGTTTCATCTGACCACAACACTTTCACCCAGTTGTCCTCTGAATCATTCAGATGTTTATTGGCAAACTTCAGACGGGCATGTATATGTGCTTTCTTGAGCAGGGGGACCTTGCGGGCGCTGCAGGATTTCAGTCCTTCACGGCGTAGTGTGTTACCAATTGTTTTCTTGGTGACTATGGTCCCAGCTGCCTTGAGATCATTGACAAGATCCTCCCATGTAGTTCTGGGCTGATTCCTCACCGTTCTCATGATCATTGCAACTCCACGAGGTGAGATCTTGAATGGAGCCCCAGGCCGAGGGAGATTGACAGTTCTTTCGTGTTTCTTCCATTTGCGAATAATCGCAGCAACTGTTGTCACCTTCTCACCAAGCTGCTTGGCGATGGTCTTGTAGCCCATTCCAGCCTTGTGTAGGTCTACAATTTTGTCCCTGACATCCTTGGAGAGCTCTTTGGTCTTGGCCAAAAAGACAAAAAACAGAACACAATAATCGAATTACAAAAATCACGAACTGAACGGATAAACAGAATTTTCAACAATAATGATAAAAAACCCGCTATAGATATATAATTACATGAATACACTGAGGTAATGATAAAACGAGCGACTTCGAGGCTAGCTATAATCAGGCTGACAGGACGTGATAGGGACAAGAAGCTATGTATAGGTAGGAAGTTGAGCTAGAAGTGGGCGTTGCTACATTGTGCAAAAGGACCATTGGGCCTGCTCTGTAAATCAGCTGGTATGTATCTTCAGAGCAGTGTGTTATTGGGCCTGCTCTGTAAATCAGCTGGTATGTATCTTCAGAGCAGTGTGTTATTGGGCCTGTTCTGTAAATCAGCTGGTATGTTTCTTCAGAGCAGTGTGTTATTGGGCCTGCTCTGTAAATCAGCTGGTATGTATCTTCAGAGCAGTGTGTTATTGAGCCTGTTCTGTAAATCAGCTGGTATGTATCTTCAGAGCAGTGTGTTATTGGGCCTGCTCTGTAAATCAGCTGGTATGTATCTTCAGAGCAGTGTGTTATTGGGCCTGTTCTGTAAATCAGCTGGTATGTATCTTCAGAGCAGTGTGTTATTGGGCCTGTTCTGTAAATCAGCTGGTATGTATCTTCAGAGCAGTGTGTTATTGGGCCTGTTCTGTAAATCAGCTGGTATGTATCTTCAGAGCAGTGTGTTATTGGGCCTGCTCTGTAAATCAGCTGGTATGTATCTTCAGAGCAGTGTGTTATTGGGCCTGCTCTGTAAATCAGCTGGTATGTATCTTCAGAGCAGTGTGTTATTGGGCCTGCTCTGTAAATCAGCTGGTATGTATCTTCAGAGCAGTCTGTTATTGGGCCTGCTCTGTAAATCAGCTGGTATGTATCTTTAGAGCAGTGTGTTATTGGGCCTGCTCTGTAAATCAGCTGGTATGTATCTTCAGAGCAGTGTGTTATTGGGCCTGTTCTATAAATCAGCTGGTATGTATCTTCAGAGCAGTGTGTTATTGGGCCTGTTCTGTAAATCAGCTGGTATGTATCTTCAGAGCAGTGTGTTATTGGGCCTGTTCTGTAACTCAGCTGGTATGTATCTTCAGAGCAGTGTGTTATTGGGCCTGCTCTGTAAATCAGCTGGTATGTATCTTCAGAGCAGTGTGTTATTGGGCCTGTTCTGTAAATCAGCTGGTATGTATCTTCAGAGCAGTGTGTTATTGGGCCTGTTCTGTAAATCAGCTGGTATGTATCTTCAGAGCAGTGTGTTATTGGGCCTGTTCTGTAAATCAGCTGGTATGTATCTTCAGAGCAGTGTGTTATTGAGCCTGCTCTGTAAATCAGCTGGTATGTATCTTCAGAGCAGTGTGTTATTGGGCCTGCTCTGTAAATCAGCTGGTATGTATCTTCAGAGCAGTGTGTTATTGGGCCTGCTCTGTAAATCAGCTGGTATGTATCTTCAGAGCAGTGTGTTATTGGGCCTGTTCTGTAAATCAGCTGGTATGTATCTTCAGAGCAGTGTGTTATTGGGCCTGTTCTGTAAATCAGCTGGTATGTATCTTCAGAGCACTGTGTTATTGGGCCTGTTCTGTAAATCAGCTGGTATGTATCTTCAGAGCACTGTGTTATTGGGCCTGCTCTGTAAATCAGCTGGTATGTATCTTCAGAGCAGTGTGTTATTGGGCCTGTTCTGTAAATCAGCTGGTATGTATCTTCAGAGCAGTGTGTTATTGGGCCTGTTCTGTAAATCAGCTGGTATGTATCTTCAGAGCAGTGTATTATTGGGCCTGTTCTGTAAATCAGCTGGTATGTATCTTCAGAGCAGTGTGTTATTGGGCCTGCTCTGTAAATCAGCTGGTATGTATCTTCAGAGCAGTGTGTTATTGGGCCTGCTCTGTAAATCAGCTGGTATGTATCTTCAGAGCAGTGTGTTATTGGGCCTGCTCTGTAAATCAGCTGGTATGTATCTTCAGAGCAGTGTGTTATTGGGCCTGTTCTGTAAATCAGCTGGTATGTATCTTCAGAGCAGTGTGTTATTGGGCCTGTTCTGTAAATCAGCTGGTATGTATCTTCAGAGCAGTGTGTTATTGGGCCTGCTCTGTAAATCAGCTGGTATGTATCTTCAGAGCAGTGTGTTATTGGGCCCGCTCTGTAAATCAGCTGGTATGTATCTTCAGAGCAGTGTGTTATTGGGCCCGCTCTGTAAATCAGCTGGTATGTATCTTCAGAGCAGTGTGTTATTGGGCCCGCTCTGTAAATCAGCTGGTATGTATCTTCAGAGCAGTGTGTTATTGGGCCCGCTCTGTAAATCAGCTGGTATGTATCTTCAGAGCAGTGTGTTATTGGGCCCGCTCTGTAAATCAGCTGGTATGTATCTTCAGAGCAGTGTGTTATTGGGCCCGTTCTGTAAATCAGCTGGTATGTATCTTCAGAGCAGTGTGTTATTGGGCCCGTTCTGTAAATCAGCTGGTATGTATCTTCAGAGCAGTGTGTTATTGGGCCCGTTCTGTAAATCAGCTGGTATGTATCTTCAGAGCAGTGTGTTATTGGGCCTGTTCTGTAAATCAGCTGGTATGTATCTTCAGAGCAGTGTGTTATTGGGCCTGTTCTGTAAATCAGCTGGTATGTATCTTCAGAGCAGTGTGTTATTGGGCCTGCTCTGTAAATCAGCTGGTATGTATCTTCAGAGCAGTGTGTTATTGGGCCTGTTCTGTAAATCAGCTGGTATGTATCTTCAGAGCACTGTGTTATTGGGCCTGCTCTGTAAATCAGCTGGTATGTATCTTCAGAGCAGTGTGTTATTGGGCCTGTTCTGTAAATCAGCTGGTATGTATCTTCAGAGCAGTGTGTCATTGGGCCTGCTCTGTAAATCAACTGGTATGTATCTTCAGAGCAGTGTGTTATTGGGCCCGCTCTGTAAATCAGCTGGTATGTATCTTCAGAGCAGTGTGTTATTGGGCCCGCTCTGTAAATCAGCTGGTATGTATCTTCAGAGCAGTGTGTTATTGGGCCCGCTCTGTAAATCAGCTGGTATGTATCTTCAGAGCAGTGTGTTATTGGGCCCGCTCTGTAAATCAGCTGGTATGTATCTTCAGAGCAGTGTGTTATTGGGCCCGTTCTGTAAATCAGCTGGTATGTATCTTCAGAGCAGTGTGTTATTGGGCCTGTTCTGTAAATCAGCTGGTATGTATCTTCAGAGCAGTGTGTTATTGGGCCTGTTCTGTAAATCAGCTGGTATGTATCTTCAGAGCACTGTGTTATTGGGCCTGTTCTGTAAATCAGCTGGTATGTATCTTCAGAGCAGTGTGTTATTGGGCCCGCTCTGTAAATCAGCTGGTATGTATCTTCAGAGCAGTGTGTTATTGGGCCCGCTCTGTAAATCAGCTGGTATGTATCTTCAGAGCAGTGTGTTATTGGGCCCGCTCTGTAAATCAGCTGGTATGTATCTTCAGAGCAGTGTGTTATTGGGCCCGCTCTGTAAATCAGCTGGTATGTATCTTCAGAGCAGTGTGTTATTGGGCCTGCTCTGTAAATCAGCTGGTATGTATCTTCAGAGCAGTCTGTTATTGGGCCTGCTCTGTAAATCAGCTGGTATGTATCTTTAGAGCAGTGTGTTATTGGGCCTGCTCTGTAAATCAGCTGGTATGTATCTTCAGAGCAGTGTGTTATTGGGCCTGCTCTATAAATCAGCTGGTATGTATCTTCAGAGCAGTGTGTTATTGGGCCTGTTCTGTAAATCAGCTGGTATGTATCTTCAGAGCAGTGTGTTATTGGGCCTGTTCTGTAACTCAGCTGGTATGTATCTTCAGAGCAGTGTGTTATTGGGCCTGCTCTGTAAATCAGCTGGTATGTATCTTCAGAGCAGTGTGTTATTGGGCCTGTTCTGTAAATCAGCTGGTATGTATCTTCAGAGCAGTGTGTTATTGGGCCTGTTCTGTAAATCAGCTGGTATGTATCTTCAGAGCAGTGTGTTATTGGGCCTGTTCTGTAAATCAGCTGGTATGTATCTTCAGAGCAGTGTGTTATTGGGCCTGTTCTGTAAATCAGCTGGTATGTATCTTCAGAGCAGTGTGTTATTGAGCCTGCTCTGTAAATCAGCTGGTATGTATCTTCAGAGCAGTGTGTTATTGGGCCTGCTCTGTAAATCAGCTGGTATGTATCTTCAGAGCAGTGTGTTATTGGGCCTGCTCTGTAAATCAGCTGGTATGTATCTTCAGAGCAGTGTGTTATTGGGCCTGTTCTGTAAATCAGCTGGTATGTATCTTCAGAGCACTGTGTTATTGGGCCTGTTCTGTAAATCAGCTGGTATGTATCTTCAGAGCACTGTGTTATTGGGCCTGTTCTGTAAATCAGCTGGTATGTATCTTCAGAGCACTGTGTTATTGGGCCTGCTCTGTAAATCAGCTGGTATGTATCTTCAGAGCAGTGTGTTATTGGGCCTGTTCTGTAAATCAGCTGGTATGTATCTTCAGAGCAGTGTGTTATTGGGCCTGTTCTGTAAATCAGCTGGTATGTATCTTCAGAGCAGTGTATTATTGGGCCTGTTCTGTAAATCAGCTGGTATGTATCTTCAGAGCAGTGTGTTATTGGGCCTGTTCTGTAAATCAGCTGGTATGTATCTTCAGAGCAGTGTGTTATTGGGCCTGCTCTGTAAATCAGCTGGTATGTATCTTCAGAGCAGTGTGTTATTGGGCCTGCTCTGTAAATCAGCTGGTATGTATCTTCAGAGCAGTGTGTTATTGGGCCTGCTCTGTAAATCAGCTGGTATGTATCTTCAGAGCAGTGTGTTATTGGGCCTGTTCTGTAAATCAGCTGGTATGTATCTTCAGAGCAGTGTGTTATTGGGCCTGTTCTGTAAATCAGCTGGTATGTATCTTCAGAGCAGTGTGTTATTGGGCCTGCTCTGTAAATCAGCTGGTATGTATCTTCAGAGCAGTGTGTTATTGGGCCCGCTCTGTAAATCAGCTGGTATGTATCTTCAGAGCAGTGTGTTATTGGGCCCGCTCTGTAAATCAGCTGGTATGTATCTTCAGAGCAGTGTGTTATTGGGCCCGCTCTGTAAATCAGCTGGTATGTATCTTCAGAGCAGTGTGTTATTGGGCCCGCTCTGTAAATCAGCTGGTATGTATCTTCAGAGCAGTGTGTTATTGGGCCCGCTCTGTAAATCAGCTGGTATGTATCTTCAGAGCAGTGTGTTATTGGGCCCGTTCTGTAAATCAGCTGGTATGTATCTTCAGAGCAGTGTGTTATTGGGCCCGTTCTGTAAATCAGCTGGTATGTATCTTCAGAGCAGTGTGTTATTGGGCCTGTTCTGTAAATCAGCTGGTATGTATCTTCAGAGCAGTGTGTTATTGGGCCTGTTCTGTAAATCAGCTGGTATGTATCTTCAGAGCAGTGTGTTATTGGGTCTGTTCTGTGAATCAGCTGGTATGTATCTTCAGAGCAGTGTGTTATTGGGCCTGCTCTGTAAATCAGCTGGTATGTATCTTCAGAGCAGTGTGTTATTGGGCCTGTTCTGTAAATCAGCTGGTATGTATCTTCAGAGCACTGTGTTATTGGGCCTGCTCTGTAAATCAGCTGGTATGTATCTTCAGAGCAGTGTGTTATTGGGCCTGTTCTGTAAATCAGCTGGTATGTATCTTCAGAGCAGTGTGTTATTGGGCCTGTTCTGTAAATCAGCTGGTATGTATCTTCAGAGCAGTGTGTTATTGGGCCTGCTCTGTAAATCAACTGGTATGTATCTTCAGAGCAGTGTGTTATTGGGCCCGCTCTGTAAATCAGCTGGTATGTATCTTCAGAGCAGTGTGTTATTGGGCCCGCTCTGTAAATCAGCTGGTATGTATCTTCAGAGCAGTGTGTTATTGGGCCCGCTCTGTAAATCAGCTGGTATGTATCTTCAGAGCAGTGTGTTATTGGGCCCGCTCTGTAAATCAGCTGGTATGTATCTTCAGAGCAGTGTGTTATTGGGCCTGTTCTGTAAATCAGCTGGTATGTATCTTCAGAGCAGTGTGTTATTGGGCCTGTTCTGTAAATCAGCTGGTATGTATCTTCAGAGCAGTGTGTTATTGGGCCTGTTCTGTAAATCAGCTGGTATGTATCTTCAGAGCACTGTGTTATTGGGCCTGTTCTGTAAATCAGCTGGTATGTATCTTCAGAGCAGTGTGTTATTGGGCCCGCTCTGTAAATCAGCTGGTATGTATCTTCAGAGCAGTGTGTTATTGGGCCCGCTCTGTAAATCAGCTGGTATGTATCTTCAGAGCAGTGTGTTATTGGGCCCGCTCTGTAAATCAGCTGGTATGTATCTTCAGAGCAGTGTGTTATTGGGCCCGCTCTGTAAATCAGCTGGTATGTATCTTCAGAGCAGTGTGTTATTGGGCCCGCTCTGTAAATCAGCTGGTATGTATCTTCAGAGCAGTGTGTTATTGGGCCCGCTCTGTAAATCAGCTGGTATGTATCTTCAGAGCAGTGTGTTATTGGGCCCGCTCTGTAAATCAGCTGGTATGTATCTTCAGAGCAGTGTGTTATTGGGCCCGTTCTGTAAATCAGCTGGTATGTATCTTCAGAGCAGTGTGTTATTGGGCCTGCTCTGTAAATCAGCTGGTATGTATCTTCAGAGCAGTGTGTTATTGGGCCCGCTCTGTAAATCAGCTGGTATGTATCTTCAGAGCAGTGTGTTATTGGGCCCGTTCTGTAAATCAGCTGGTATGTATCTTCAGAGCAGTGTGTTATTGGGCCCGCTCTGTAAATCAGCTGGTATGTATCTTCAGAGCAGTGTGTTATTGGGCCTGCTCTGTAAATCAGCTGGTATGTATCTTCAGAGCAGTGTGTTATTGGGCCTGCTCTGTAAATCAGCTGGTATGTATCTTCAGAGCAGTGTGTTATTGGGCCTGCTCTGTAAATCAGCTGGTATGTATCTTCAGAGCAGTGTGTTATTGGGCCTGTTCTGTAAATCAGCTGGTATGTATCTTCAGAGCAGTGTGTTATTGGGCCTGTTCTTTAAATCAGCTGGTATGTATCTTCAGAGCAGTGTGTTATTGAGCCTGTTCTGTAAATCAGCTGGTATGTATCTTCAGAGCAGTGTGTTATTGGGCCCGCTCTGTAAATCAGCTGGTATGTATCTTCAGAGCAGTGTGTTATTGGGCCCGCTCTGTAAATCAGCTGGTATGTATCTTCAGAGCAGTGTGTTATTGGGCCTGTTCTGTAAATCAGCTGGTATGTATCTTCAGAGCAGTGTGTTATTGGGCCTGCTCTGTAAATCAGCTGGTATGTATCTTCAGAGCAGTGTGTTATTGGGCCTGCTCTGTAAATCAGCTGGTATGTATCTTCAGAGCAGTGTGTTATTGGGCCTGTTCTGTAAATCAACTGGTATGTATCTTCAGAGCAGTGTGTTATTGGGCCTGCTCTGTAAATCAGCTGGTATGTATCTTCAGAGCAGTGTGTTATTGGGCCTGCTCTGTAAATCAGCTGGTATGTATCTTCAGAGCAGTGTGTTATTGGGCCTGCTCTGTAAATCAGCTGGTATGTATCTTCAGAGCAGTGTGTTATTGGGCCTGCTCTGTAAATCAGCTGGTATGTATCTTCAGAGCAGTGTGTTATTGGGCCCGCTCTGTAAATCAGCTGGTATGTATCTTCAGAGCAGTGTGTTATTGAGCCTGTTCTGTAAATCAGCTGGTATGTATCTTCAGAGCAGTGTGTTATTGGGCCTGTTCTGTAAATCAGCTGGTATGTATCTTCAGAGCAGTGTGTTATTGGGCCTGCTCTGTAAATCAGCTGGTATGTATCTTCAGAGCAGTGTGTTATTGGGCCTGCTCTGTAAATCAGCTGGTATGTATCTTCAGAGCAGTGTGTTATTGGGCCTGCTCTGTAAATCAGCTGGTATGTATCTTCAGAGCAGTGTGTTATTGGGCCTGCGCGGTAAATCAGCTGGTATGTATCTTCAGAGCAGTGTGTTATTGGGCCTGCTCTGTAAATCAGCTGGTATGTATCTTCAGAGCAGTGTGTTATTGGGCCTGCTCTGTAAATCAGCTGGTATGTATCTTTAGAGCAGTGTGTTATTGGGCCTGTTCTGTAAATCAGCTGGTATGTATCTTCAGAGCAGTGTGTTATTGGGCCTGCTCTGTAAATCAGCTGGTATGTATCTTCAGAGCAGTGTGTTATTGGGCCCGCTCTGTAAATCAGCTGGTATGTATCTTCAGAGCAGTGTGTTATTGGGCCTGCTCTGTAAATCAGCTGGTATGTATCTTCAGAGCAGTGTGTTATTGGGCCTGCTCTGTAAATCAGCCGGTATGTATCTTCAGAGCAGTGTGTTATTGGGCCTGCTCTGTAAATCAGCTGGTATGTATCTTCAGAGCAGTGTGTTATTGGGCCTGTTCTGTAAATCAGCTGGTATGTATCTTCAGAGCAGTGTGTTATTGGGCCTGCTCTGTAAATCAGCTGGTATGTATCTTCAGAGCAGTGTGTTATTGGGCCTGTTCTGTAAATCAGCTGGTATGTATCTTCAGAGCAGTGTGTTATTGAGCCTGTTCTGTAAATCAGCTGGTATGTATCTTCAGAGCAGTGTGTTATTGGGCCTGCTCTGTAAATCAGCTGGTATGTATCTTCAGAGCAGTGTGTTATTGGGCCTGTTCTGTAAATCAGCTGGTATGTATCTTCAGAGCAGTGTGTTATTGAGCCTGCTCTGTAAATCAGCTGGTATGTATCTTCAGAGCAGTGTGTTATTGGGCCTGCTCTGTAAATCAGCTGGTATGTATCTTCAGAGCAGTGTGTTATTGGGCCTGTTCTGTAAATCAGCTGGTATGTATCTTCAGAGCAGTGTGTTATTGGGCCTGCTCTGTAAATCAGAGGATAAAAGTCTTCAGAGCAGTGTGTTATTGAGCTCTCTGTCTCCTCTCCTCTCTCTTGGCAGTGGCACCTGACTGATCCTGTCTAGAGTCCAACAGCACAAACCACTCCAGTGATTCAGCCTGGTGTTGTAGAACAACACTTCCAGCTGCTCTCCAAGGCTGTTCTTTTCGGTGTGTTTCTGATCCACGTGTCAAAGCCACGGAGAAAGACACATTAAAGGGTCTGAAATCTCTCTCCGGATAGACAGTTTGCTGTTTTACAGAACCAAAGTGGTCCTATCCAGGCAGCTCCATCCACTGTGAGGCAGCTCCTTCCACAGTCAGACAGCTCCGTCCACGGTCAGGCAGCTCCATCCACAGTCAGACAGCTCCGTCCACAGTCAGACAGCTCCATCCACAGTCAGACAGCTCCATCCACAGTCAGGCAGCTCCATCCACAGTCAGACAGCTCCATCCACAGTCAGACAGCTTCATCCACGGTCAGGCAGCTCCATCTACAGTCAGACAGCTCCATCCACAGTCAGGCAGCTCCATCCACAGTCAGGCAGCTCCATCCACGGTCAGACAGCTCCATCCACAGTCAGGCAGCTCCATCCACTGTCAGGCAGCTCCGTCCACGGTCAGACAGCTCCATCCACGGTCAGACAGCTCCATCCACAGTCAGGCAGCTCCATCCACTGTCAGGCAGCTCCGTCCACGGTCAGGCAGCTCCATCCACAGTCAGGCAGCTCCATCCACAGTCAGGCAGCTCCATCCACGGTCAGACAGCTCCATCCACAGTCAGGCAGCTCCATCCACGGTCAGACAGCTCCATCCACAGTCAGGCAGCTCCATCCACTGTCAGGCAGCTCCATCCACAGTCAGGCAGCTCCATCCACTGTCAGGCAGCTCCGTCCACAGTCAGACAGATTGAAATGGAGACATGTTCCTCTCCCTGCAGTCAGTGAATCTATTCCCCATAGTTTGGTCATCACATCACCAGATGACGGCTTGTCTCTAACAGACTCCCTGACAGAACAGACAGACCTGATGTTTATTTTCTGTAGCGTATACACACTGTTTCCTGAATAGTAATGTTTCTGGATGAGACTGCTGATACTGTAACTGAGCTAGTTGACACATGAACAGTTTAGAAAGTGGCTTGATACAATAGCGAGCTCTCTTCAAGTCTATCAGATAACGAGAGAGAGGAGAGAGAGAGGAGAGGGAGGAGAGAGAGAAGAGAGGGAGAGAGAGAGAGGAGAGAGAGGAGAGAGAGAGGAGAGAGAGAGAGGAGAGAGAGGGAGAGGAGAGAGGGAGCTCTCTTCAAGTCTATCAGATAACTCTCCATCAGTAGTCAGTTTCTAAAGATAGTCTTCTAAATTTGTGTCTGTTTCTCCTCCTCTCCCTCCTCCTCTCCTCTCCTCCTCTCCCTCCTCCTCTCCTCTCCTCTCCTCTCCTCCTCTCCCTCCTCCTCTCCTCTCCTCTCCTCTCCTCTCCTCTCCTCTCCTCTCCTCTCCTCTCCTCCGTTCTCCCTCTCCTCCCCCTCCTCTTCTCCCACCTTCCCCCTCTCCTCTCCTCTCCTCTCCTCCCCTCCTCTCCCTCCTTTCCTCTCCCTCCTTTCCCCTCTCCTCTCCTCCCCCTGCCTCTCCACTTCTCCCTCCGTTCCTCCTCTCCCTCCTCTCCCTCCGTTCCTCCTCTCCTCCCCCTGCCTCTGCCCCTCCACTTTTCCCTCCGTTCCTCCTCTCCTCTTCTCCCTCCTTCCCCCCTCCAGTTTTCTGGTGCTGCTGATACAGATGAATGATGACACACTTACAAACACACTCACCCACACACACACACACACACACCCACACTATAGTTCTGACCTTCAGTATCAGTGAATACATTGCAGGTTAGCGTTTTTTGGTAATGAATATTGTTCTGGAGGCATCTCTACAGAGTGGTCACGAGCTGGTTTTAACCATAACCTTAACCACACTGCTAACCCTAATGCCTAACCTTAACCTTAACCACACTGCTAACCCTAATGCCTAACATAACCTTAACCACACTGCTAACCCTAATGCCTAACCTTAACCACACTGCTAACCCTAATGCCTAACATAACCTTAACCACACTGCTAACCCTAATGCCTAACCTTAACCACACTGCTAACCCTAATGCCTAACCTTAACCACACTGCTAACCCTAATGCCTAACCTTAACACCACACTGCTAACCCTAATGTCTAACCTTAACCTTAACCACACTGCTAACCCTAATGCCTAACATAACCTTAACCACACTGCTAACACTAATGCTTAACCTTAACCACACTGCTAACCCTAATGCTTAACCTTAACCACACTGCTAACCCTAATGCCTAACCTTAACCTTAACCACACTGCTAACCCTAATGCCTAACATAACCTTATCCACACTGCTAACCCTAATGCCTAACCTTAACCTTAACCACACTGCTAACCCTAATGCCTAACCTTAACCTTAACCACACTGCTAACCCTAATGCCTAACCTTAACCTTAACCACACTGCTAACCCTAATGCCTAACCTTAACCTTAACCACACTGCTAACCCTAATGCTTAACCTTAACCACACTGCTAACCCTAATGCCTAACCTTAACCACACTGCTAACCCTAATGCCTAACCTTAACCTTAACCACACTGCTAACCCTAATGCTTAACCTTAACCTTAACCACACTGCTAACCCTAATGCCTAACCTTAACCACACTGCTAACCCTAATGCCTAACCTTAACCACACTGCTAACCCGAATGCCTAACCTTAACCACACTGCTAACCCTAATGCCTAACCTTAACCACACTGCTAACCCTAATGCCTAACCTTAACCACACTGCTAACCCTAATGCCTAACCTTATCCACACTGCTAACCCGAATGCCTTAACTTAACCTTAAATTAAGACCAAAAAGCTATTTTTTGTTTTCATAAATTTTTACAATAAGAGGCCAATTTTGACTTTGCAGCTGACCCATCTAGCGGAAATCTCTCAGTTCTGCCTTCAGGACAAGACTCATCCCAATAAACGTCCACCTCCGAATACATTACCAGTGGGGGGGACAACGATTCATCTCCTTACCCTTTAATGCCACCCTGTAGATAGGAGATAAAACTCAGGCCAAAGGAATCAGATCTGTCTTAGGAGAGTATTGAGCTCTGTGGTATTGACTATCTTAGTTCCACACGTCCCCTTTACTCTAAGATGGTAGTCCCCTGAAAGGACATATTACATAGGTGGAGAAACCCCCCCCCCCCTTTACACTATATACTATACTGACATCCCAAGTCATTGAGCCAGGTGCTGTTAGTCTGTGAGGTGATCTATAGCGTCAGTCAATATCATCAGTCTTCTACGGCACATTGATCTATAGCACGATGCTCTCAGGTTCAACACTCCCATTACAGACCAATACATTACACTGTTAGTGGGGTGTCGGACTGGAGACAGAGGAGGACCTGTGAGGGAGAACAGGCATCACACCGAGCCTCTGTAAATTAAAATGGCCTTGGGTGAAATATGATTAGGGGTCCATCTATAAACTGTGAGAGGGTGGTGGGGAATCCAGGTCCCAGGTGTCCACGTACCTACACTGGGGGGTTCATAAATCTCACAGGACACCCGATACCTTCTCTATCATCTCTCGCTTTCGCTTTCATCCCACCTCTCTCTCTCTCTCTCTCTCTCTCTCTCGCTCTGTCTCTCGCTCTTCCATCCTCCCCCTTCTTTCTCTTTCATCCCACCTCTCTCTCTCTTTCATCCCACCTCTCTCTCTCTCTCTCTCGCTCTGTCTCTCGCTCTCTGTCTCTCGCTCTTCCATCCTCCCCCTTCTTTCTCTTTCATCCCACCTCTCTCTCTCTCTCGCTCTCTCTCGGTCTCTCGCTCTCTCGGTCCCTCGCTCTCTCTCTCTCTCGCTTTCTCTTTCATCCCACCTCTCGCTCTCTCTCGCTCTCTCTCGGTCTCTCGCTCTCTCGGTCCCTCGCTCTCTCTCTCTCTCGCTTTCTCTTTCATCCCACCTCTCTCTCTCTCTCTCTCGCTCTGTCTCTCGCTCTTCCATCCCCCCCTTCTTTCTCTTTCATCCCACCTCTCGCTCTCTCTCTCTCTCACTCTCTCTCGGTCTCTCGCTCTCTCGGTCCCTCGCTCTCTCTCTCTCGCTCTCTCTTTCATCCCATCTCTCTCTCTCTGTCTCGCTGCCTCTCGGTCTCTCGCTCTCTCGGTCTCTCGCTCTCTCTCCATCCTCCCCCTTCTTTCTCTTTCATCCCACCTCTCTCTCTGTCTCTCACTCTCTGTCTCTCACTCTCTATCACCTCTCTCTCTCTCTCTCTGCCTCTCTCTCTGTCTCTCGCTCACCTTTCTGTCTGTCTCTCTGTCTGTCTCTCTCTCTGTCGCTATCACCTCTCTCTCTGCTGAAGTATGACCCACTTACAGCCCAGCTAATCTCCTTCCTATGTGTGTGAACTTGTGTGCAATTAAGTGTCAGGCAATAGTAGACACGCAGGTCTGCATGGAGCAGAGAGTTGTCTATCCCTGGATTACAACAACTATTTAAAGTGTCACCCAAGTCTCATGATGACAGAGGATCTTCTCCTTGTCCGCCCTAGTCTATGCTGCTGTCTGAGTGGGCGTCTGAGTTGGTGGCTGAGTGGGCGTCTGAGTGGCTGGGTGTCTGAGTGGGTGGGTGTCTGAGTGGGTGTCTGGGTGGGAGTCTGAGTGTCTGGGTGTCTGAGTGGGTGGGTGTCTGGGTGTCTGAGTGGGTGTCTGGGTGGGTGTCTGAGTGGGTGGGTGTCTGAGTGGGTGTCTGAGTGGGTGGGTGTCTGAGTGGGTGGGTGTCTGAGTGGGTGTCAGAATGGGTGTCTGAGCGGGCGTCTGAGTGGGTGTCTGAGTGGGTGGGTGTCTGGGTGTCTGAGTGGGTGTCTGAGTGGGTGTCTGAGCGGGTGTCTGAGTGGGTGTCTGAGTGGGTGGGTGTCTGAGTGGGTGGGTGTCTGAGTGGGTGGGTGTCTGAGTGGGCGTCAGAGTGGGTGGGTGTCTGAGTGGGTGGGTGTATTAGTGGGTGGGTGTCTGAGTGGGCGTCTGAGAGGGTGTCTGAGATACAGATGTATTACTGGGATAATGATGATCGGAGCCTGATGGGAGCTCGGTATAAACTTGGTATAAACTTCAGGTCGTAGTGAAGTAAAGATCAGCTGACATGTTGACTTTGTGACTTGATCTGATACTAAGTAGGTTTTTCTCTCCTCATCTCTCTGTCGATCTCTTTATCTCTCTTTATCTATAAATATCTCTCCCCTTTTCTCTGTCTTCCTCTACCGGTCACTCTCTCATTCCCTCTCCTCATCTCTCTGTCGATCTCTTTATCTCTCTCTCTCTCTATCTATAAATATCTCTCCCCTTTTCTCTCTCTTCCTCTACCCGTCACTCTCTCATTCCCTCTCCTTCCTCTCTCTCCTCTTAATTTCGATTTCTGTCTCTCCCCTCTCCTCCTCATCCCCTATTCCGTACACGTAGCACTCTGTTTGCTGGTACTGCCCTAGGCGTTGACTCTCTTGAGTGATTAATTGTCTTTCAAGGCTGCTTCTGCTCTCTCTGCACTCCTGTCCCAACTCACACCCTCCTCCTGCTGATTAATGTGAGAGAGGAGAACTTCCACTGGGACAGACAACATTACAGTTTGAGAGGAGAACTTCCAGTGAGACAGACAACATTACAGTTTGAGAGGAGAACTTCCAGTGGGACAGACAGCATTACAGTTTGAGAGGAGAACTTCCAGTGGGACAGACAACATTACAGTTTGAGAGGAGAACTTCCAGTGGGACAGACAACATTACAGTTTGAGAGGAGAACTTCCACTGAGACAGACAACATTACAGTTTGAGAGGAGAACTTCCAGTGGGACAGACAACATTACAGTTTGAGAGGAGAACTTCCAGTGAGACAGACAACATTACAGTTTGAGAGGAGAACTTCCAGTGGGACAGACAGCATTACAGTTTGAGAGGAGAACTTCCAGTGGGACAGACAACATTACAGTTTGAGAGGAGAACTTCCAGTGAGACAGACAACATTACAGTTTGAGAGGAGAACTTCCAGTGGGACAGACAGCATTACAGTTTGAGAGGAGAACTTCCAGTGAGACAGACAACATTACAGTTTGAGAGGAGAACTTCCAGTGAGACAGACAACATTACAGTTTGAGAGGAGAACTTCCACTGAGACAGACAGCATTACAGTTTGAGAGGAGAACTTCCAGTGGGACAGACAACATTACAGTTTGAGAGGAGAACTTCCACTGAGACAGACAACATTACAGTTTGAGAGGAGAACTTATAGTGGGACAGACAGCATTACAGTTTGAGAGGAGAACTTCCACTGAGACAGACAGCATTACAGTTTGAGAGGAGAACTTCCACTGGGACAGACAACATTACAGTTTGAGAGGAGAACTTCCACTGGGACAGACAACATTACAGTTTGAGAGGAGAACTTCCAGTGGGACAGACAACATTACAGTTTGAGAGGAGAACTTCCAGTGAGACAGACAACATTACAGTTTGAGAGGAGAACTTCCACTGAGACAGACAACATTACAGTTTGAGAGGAGAACTTCCACTGGGACAGACAACATTACAGTTTGAGAGGAGAACTTCCACTGGGACAGACAACATTACAGTTTGAGAGGAGAACTTCCACTGAGACAGACAGCATTACAGTTTGAGAGGAGAACTTCCACTGGGACAGACAACATTACAGTTTGAGAGGAGAACTTCCAGTGAGACAGACAACATTACAGTTTGAGAGGAGAACTTCCAGTGAGACAGACAACATTACAGTTTGAGAGGAGAACTTCCACTGGGACAGACAACATTACAGTTTGAGAGGAGAACTTCCAGTGAGACAGACAACATTACAGTTTGAGAGGAGAACTTCCAGTGAGACAGACAACATTACAGTTTGAGAGGAGAACTTCCAGTGGGACAGACAACATTACAGTTTGAGAGGAGAACTTCCACTGGGACAGACAACATTACAGTTTGAGAGGAGAACTTCCACTGGGACAGACAACATTACAGTTTGAGAGGAGAACTTCCAGTGAGACAGACAACATTACAGTTTGAGAGGAGAACTTCCACTGAGACAGACAGCATTACAGTTTGAGAGGAGAACTTCCACTGGGACAGACAACATTACAGTTTGAGAGGAGAACTTCCACTGGGACAGACAACATTACAGTTTGAGAGGAGAACTTCCACTGAGACAGACAACATTACAGTTTGAGAGGAGAACTTCCAGTGAGACAGACAGCATTACAGTTTGAGAGGAGAACTTCCAGTGGGACAGACAACATTACAGTTTGAGAGGAGAACTTCCAGTGAGACAGACAGCATTACAGTTTGAGAGGAGAACTTCCACTGGGACAGACAACATTACAGTTTGAGAGGAGAACTTCCAGTGGGACAGACAACATTACAGTTTGAGAGGAGAACTTCCACTGGGACAGACAACATTACAGTTTGAGAGGAGAACTTCCACTGAGACAGACAACATTACAGTTTGAGAGGAGAACTTCCACTGGGACAGACAACATTACAGTTTGAGAGGAGAACTTCCAGTGAGACAGACAGCATTACAGTTTGAGAGGAGAACTTCCACTGAGACAGACAGCATTACAGTTTGAGAGGAGAACTTCCAGTGAGACAGACAGCATTACAGTTTGAGAGGAGAACTTCCAGTGGGACAGACAACATTACAGTTTGAGAGGAGAACTTCCACTGGGACAGACAACATTACAGTTTGAGAGGAGAACTTCCAGTGAGACAGACAACATTACAGTTTGAGAGGAGAACTTCCAGTGGGACAGACAGCATTACAGTTTGAGAGGAGAACTTCCAGTGGGACAGACAACATTACAGTTTGAGAGGAGAACTTCCAGTGGGACAGACAGCATTACAGTTTGAGAGGAGAACTTCCACTGAGACAGACAACATTACAGTTTGAGAGGAGAACTTCCAGTGGGACAGACAACATTACAGTTTGACAGGAGAACTTCCAGTGGGACAGACAACATTACAGTTTGACAGGAGAACTTCCACTGGGACAGACAACATTACAGTTTGAGAGGAGAACTTCCAGTGAGACAGACAACATTACAGTTTGAGAGGAGAACTTCCACTGGGACAGACAACATTACAGTTTGAGAGGAGAACTTCCAGTGAGACAGACAGCATTACAGTTTGAGAGGAGAACTTCCACTGAGACAGACAGCATTACAGTTTGAGAGGAGAACTTCCACTGGGACAGACAACATTACAGTTTGAGAGGAGAACTTCCACTGGGACAGACATAATTACAGTTTGAGAGGAGAACTTCCAGTGAGACAGACAACATTACAGTTTGAGAGGAGAACTTCCAGTGAGACAGACATAATTACAGTTTGAGAGGAGAACTTCCAGTGGGACAGACAGAATTACAGTTTGAGAGGAGAACTTCCACTGAGACAGACAACATTACAGTTTGAGAGGAGAACTTCCACTGAGACAGACAGCATTACAGTTTGAGAGGAGAACTTCCAGTGGGACAGACAACATTACAGTTTGAGAGGAGAACTTCCAGTGGGACAGACAGCATTACAGTTTGAGAGGAGAACTTCCACTGAGACAGACAACATTACAGTTTGAGAGGAGAACTTCCACTGAGACAGACGACATTACAGTTTGAGAGGAGAACTTCCACTGAGACAGACAACATTACAGTTTGAGAGGAGAACTTCCACTGGGACAGACAGCATTACAGTTTGAGAGGAGAACTTCCAGTGGGACAGACAGCATTACAGTTTGAGAGGAGAACTTCCACTGAGACAGACAGCATTACAGTTTGAGAGGAGAACTTCCAGTGGGACAGACAACATTACAGTTTGAGAGGAGAACTTCCAGTGAGACAGACAACATTACAGTTTGAGAGGAGAACTTCCACTGAGACAGACAGCATTACAGTTTGAGAGGAGAACTTCCACTGGGACAGACAACATTACAGTTTGAGAGGAGAACTTCCACTGGGACAGACAACATTACAGTTTGAGAGGAGAACTTCCACTGAGACAGACAACATTACAGTTTGAGAGGAGAACTTCCAGTGAGACAGACAGCATTACAGTTTGAGAGGAGAACTTCCAGTGGGACAGACAACATTACAGTTTGAGAGGAGAACTTCCAGTGAGACAGACAGCATTACAGTTTGAGAGGAGAACTTCCACTGGGACAGACAACATTACAGTTTGAGAGGAGAACTTCCACTGAGACAGACAACATTACAGTTTGAGAGGAGAACTTCCACTGGGACAGACAACATTACAGTTTGAGAGGAGAACTTCCAGTGAGACAGACAGCATTACAGTTTGAGAGGAGAACTTCCACTGAGACAGACAGCATTACAGTTTGAGAGGAGAACTTCCAGTGAGACAGACAGCATTACAGTTTGAGAGGAGAACTTCCAGTGGGACAGACAACATTACAGTTTGAGAGGAGAACTTCCACTGGGACAGACAACATTACAGTTTGAGAGGAGAACTTCCAGTGAGACAGACAACATTACAGTTTGAGAGGAGAACTTCCAGTGGGACAGACAGCATTACAGTTTGAGAGGAGAACTTCCAGTGGGACAGACAACATTACAGTTTGAGAGGAGAACTTCCAGTGGGACAGACAGCATTACAGTTTGAGAGGAGAACTTCCACTGAGACAGACAACATTACAGTTTGAGAGGAGAACTTCCAGTGGGACAGACAACATTACAGTTTGACAGGAGAACTTCCAGTGGGACAGACAACATTACAGTTTGACAGGAGAACTTCCACTGGGACAGACAACATTACAGTTTGAGAGGAGAACTTCCAGTGAGACAGACAACATTACAGTTTGAGAGGAGAACTTCCACTGGGACAGACAACATTACAGTTTGAGAGGAGAACTTCCAGTGAGACAGACAGCATTACAGTTTGAGAGGAGAACTTCCACTGAGACAGACAGCATTACAGTTTGAGAGGAGAACTTCCACTGGGACAGACAACATTACAGTTTGAGAGGAGAACTTCCACTGGGACAGACATAATTACAGTTTGAGAGGAGAACTTCCAGTGAGACAGACAACATTACAGTTTGAGAGGAGAACTTCCAGTGAGACAGACATAATTACAGTTTGAGAGGAGAACTTCCAGTGGGACAGACAGAATTACAGTTTGAGAGGAGAACTTCCACTGAGACAGACAACATTACAGTTTGAGAGGAGAACTTCCACTGAGACAGACAGCATTACAGTTTGAGAGGAGAACTTCCAGTGGGACAGACAACATTACAGTTTGAGAGGAGAACTTCCAGTGGGACAGACAGCATTACAGTTTGAGAGGAGAACTTCCACTGAGACAGACAACATTACAGTTTGAGAGGAGAACTTCCACTGAGACAGACAACATTACAGTTTGAGAGGAGAACTTCCACTGAGACAGACAACATTACAGTTTGAGAGGAGAACTTCCACTGGGACAGACAGCATTACAGTTTGAGAGGAGAACTTCCAGTGGGACAGACAGCATTACAGTTTGAGAGGAGAACTTCCACTGAGACAGACAGCATTACAGTTTGAGAGGAGAACTTCCAGTGGGACAGACAACATTACAGTTTGAGAGGAGAACTTCCACTGGGACAGACAACATTACAGTTTGAGAGGAGAACTTCCACTGAGACAGACAGCATTACAGTTTGAGAGGAGAACTTCCAGTGGGACAGACAGCATTACAGTTTGAGAGGAGAACTTCCACTGGGACAGACAACATTACAGTTTGAGAGGAGAACTTCCAGTGAGACAGACAACATTACAGTTTGAGAGGAGAACTTCCAGTGAGACAGACAACATTACAGTTTGAGAAGAGAACTTCCAGTGAGACAGACAACGTTACAGTTTGAGAGGAGAACTTCCTGTGGGACAGACAACATTACAGTTTGAGAGGAGAACTTCCACTGAGACAGACAACATTACAGTTTGAGAGGAGAACTTCCACTGAGACAGACAACATTACAGTTTGAGAGGAGAACTTCCAGTGGGACAGACAACATTACAGTTTGAGAGGAGAACTTCCTGTGGGACAGACAACATTACAGTTTGAGAGGAGAACTTCCACTGGGACAGACAGCAGTACAGTTGAGAGGAGAACTTCCACTGAGACAGACAACATTACAGTTTGAGAGGAGAACTTCCAGTGAGACAGACAGCATTACAGTTTGAGAGGAAAACTTCCACTGGGATAGACAGCATTACAGTTTGAGAGGAGAACTTCCACTGAGACAGACAACATTACAGTTTGAGAGGAGAACTTCCACTGGGACAGACAACATTACAGTTTGAGAGGAGAACTTCCAGTGGGACAGACAACATTACAGTTTGAGAGGAGAACTTCCAGTGGGACAGACAGCATTACAGTTTGAGAGGAGAACTTCCACTGAGACAGACAACATTACAGTTTGAGAGGAGAACTTCCAGTGAGACAGACAACATTACAGTTTGAGAGGAGAACTTCCAGTGGGACAGACAACATTACAGTTTGAGAGGAGAACTTCCACTGAGACAGACAACATTACAGTTTGAGAGGAGAACTTCCACTGGGACAGACAACATTACAGTTTGAGAGGAGAACTTCCACTGAGACAGACAACATTACAGTTTGAGAGGAGAACTTATAGTGGGACAGACAACATTACAGTTTGAGAGGAGAACTTCCACTGGGACAGACAACATTACAGTTTGAGAGGAGAACTTCCAGTGAGACAGACAACATTACAGTTTGAGAGGAGAACTTCCACTGGGACAGACAACATTACAGTTTGAGGGGAGAACTTCCACTGAGACAGACAACATTACAGTTTGAGAGGAGAACTTCTAGTGGGACAGACAGCATTACAGTTTGAGAGGAGAACTTCTAGTGGGACAGACAGCATTACAGTTTGAGAGGAGAACTTCCACTGGGACAGACAGCATTACAGTTTGAGAGGAGAACTTCCAGTGAGACAGACAGCATTACAGTTTGAGAGGAGAACTTCCAGTGAGACAGACAACATTACAGTTTGAGAGGAGAACTTCCAGTGAGACAGACAACATTACAGTTTGAGAGGAGAACTTCCAGTGAGACAGACAACATTACAGTTTGAGAGGAGAACTTCCAGTGAGACAGACAACATTACAGTTTGAGAGGAGAACTTCCACTGGGACAGACAACATTACAGTTTGAGGGGAGAACTTCCACTGAGACAGACAACATTACAGTTCGAGAGGAGAACTTCTAGTGGGACAGACAGCATTACAGTTTGAGAGGAGAACTTCTAGTGGGACAGACAGCATTACAGTTTGAGAGGAGAACTTCCACTGGGACAGACAGCATTACAGTTTGAGAGGAGAACTTCCAGTGAGACAGACAACATTACAGTTTGAGAGGAGAACTTCCAGTGAGACAGACATAATTACAGTTTGAGAGGAGAACTTCCAGTGGGACAGACAGAATTACAGTTTGAGAGGAGAACTTCCAGTGAGACAGACAACATTACAGTTTGAGAGGAGAACTTCCAGTGAGACAGACAACATTACAGTTTGAGAGGAGAACTTCCACTGGGACAGACAACATTACAGTTTGAGAGGAGAACTTCCACTGGCACAGACAACATTACAGTTTGAGAGGAGAACTTCCACTGAGACAGACAGCATTACAGTTTGAGAGGAGAACTTCCAGTGGGACAGACAACATTACAGTTTGAGAGGAGAACTTCCAGTGGGACAGACAGCATTACAGTTTGAGAGGAGAACTTCCACTGAGACAGACAACATTACAGTTTGAGAGGAGAACTTCCACTGAGACAGACAACATTACAGTTTGAGAGGAGAACTTCCACTGAGACAGACAACATTACAGTTTGAGAGGAGAACTTCCACTGGGACAGACAGCATTACAGTTTGAGAGGAGAACTTCCAGTCGGACAGACAGCATTACAGTTTGAGAGGAGAACTTCCACTGAGACAGACAGCATTACAGTTTGAGAGGAGAACTTCCAGTGGGACAGACAACATTACAGTTTGAGAGGAGAACTTCCACTGGGACAGACAACATTACAGTTTGAGAGGAGAACTTCCACTGAGACAGACAGCATTACAGTTTGAGAGGAGAACTTCCAGTGGGACAGACAGCATTACAGTTTGAGAGGAGAACTTCCACTGGGACAGACAACATTACAGTTTGAGAGGAGAACTTCTAGTGGGACAGACAGCATTACAGTTTGAGAGGAGAACTTCTAGTGGGACAGACAGCATTACAGTTTGAGAGGAGAACTTCCACTGGGACAGACAGCATTACAGTTTGAGAGGAGAACTTCCAGTGAGACAGACAGCATTACAGTTTGAGAGGAGAACTTCCAGTGAGACAGACAACATTACAGTTTGAGAGGAGAACTTCCAGTGAGACAGACAACATTACAGTTTGAGAGGAGAACTTCCAGTGAGACAGACAACATTACAGTTTGAGAGGAGAACTTCCAGTGAGACAGACAACATTACAGTTTGAGAGGAGAACTTCCACTGGGACAGACAACATTACAGTTTGAGGGGAGAACTTCCACTGAGACAGACAACATTACAGTTCGAGAGGAGAACTTCTAGTGGGACAGACAGCATTACAGTTTGAGAGGAGAACTTCTAGTGGGACAGACAGCATTACAGTTTGAGAGGAGAACTTCCACTGGGACAGACAGCATTACAGTTTGAGAGGAGAACTTCCAGTGAGACAGACAACATTACAGTTTGAGAGGAGAACTTCCAGTGAGACAGACATAATTACAGTTTGAGAGGAGAACTTCCAGTGGGACAGACAGAATTACAGTTTGAGAGGAGAACTTCCAGTGAGACAGACAACATTACAGTTTGAGAGGAGAACTTCCAGTGAGACAGACAACATTACAGTTTGAGAGGAGAACTTCCACTGGGACAGACAACATTACAGTTTGAGAGGAGAACTTCCACTGGCACAGACAACATTACAGTTTGAGAGGAGAACTTCCACTGAGACAGACAGCATTACAGTTTGAGAGGAGAACTTCCAGTGGGACAGACAACATTACAGTTTGAGAGGAGAACTTCCAGTGGGACAGACAGCATTACAGTTTGAGAGGAGAACTTCCACTGAGACAGACAACATTACAGTTTGAGAGGAGAACTTCCACTGAGACAGACAACATTACAGTTTGAGAGGAGAACTTCCACTGAGACAGACAACATTACAGTTTGAGAGGAGAACTTCCACTGGGACAGACAGCATTACAGTTTGAGAGGAGAACTTCCAGTCGGACAGACAGCATTACAGTTTGAGAGGAGAACTTCCACTGAGACAGACAGCATTACAGTTTGAGAGGAGAACTTCCAGTGGGACAGACAACATTACAGTTTGAGAGGAGAACTTCCAGTGGGACAGACAGCATTACAGTTTGAGAGGAGAACTTCCACTGGGACAGACAACATTACAGTTTGAGAGGAGAACTTCCAGTGAGACAGACAACATTACAGTTTGAGAGGAGAACTTCCAGTGAGACAGACAACATTACAGTTTGAGAAGAGAACTTCCAGTGAGACAGACAACATTACAGTTTGAGAGGAGAACTTCCTGTGGGACAGACAACATTACAGTTTGAGAGCAGAACTTCCACTGAGACAGACAACATTACAGTTTGAGAGGAGAACTTCCACTGAGACAGACAACATTACAGTTTGAGAGGAGAACTTCCAGTGGGACAGACAACATTACAGTTTGAGAGGAGAACTTCCTGTGGGACAGACAACATTACAGTTTGAGAGGAGAACTTCCACTGGGACAGACAGCAGTACAGTTGAGAGGAGAACTTCCACTGAGACAGACAACATTACAGTTTGAGAGGAGAACTTCCACTGGGACAGACAGCAGTACAGTTGAGAGGAGAACTTCCAGTGGGACAGACAACATTACAGTTTGAGAGGAGAACTTCCACTGAGACAGACAACATTACAGTTTGAGAGGAGAACTTCCACTGGGACAGACAACATTACAGTTTGAGAGGAGAACTTCCACTGAGACAGACAACATTACAGTTTGAGAGGAGAACTTATAGTGGGACAGACAACATTACAGTTTGAGAGGAGAACTTCCACTGGGACAGACAACATTACAGTTTGAGAGGAGAACTTCCAGTGAGACAGACAACATTACAGTTTGAGAGGAGAACTTCCAGTGAGACAGACAACATTACAGTTTGAGAGGAGAACTTCCACTGGGACAGACAACATTACAGTTTGAGGGGAGAACTTCCACTGAGACAGACAACATTACAGTTTGAGAGGAGAACTTCTAGTGGGACAGACAGCATTACAGTTTGAGAGGAGAACTTCTAGTGGGACAGACAGCATTACAGTTTGAGAGGAGAACTTCCACTGGGACAGACAGCATTACAGTTTGAGAGGAGAACTTCCAGTGAGACAGACAGCATTACAGTTTGAGAGGAGAACTTCCAGTGAGACAGACAACATTACAGTTTGAGAGGAGAACTTCCAGTGAGACAGACAACATTACAGTTTGAGAGGAGAACTTCCAGTGAGACAGACAACATTACAGTTTGAGAGGAGAACTTCCAGTGAGACAGACAACATTACAGTTTGAGAGGAGAACTTCCACTGGGACAGACAACATTACAGTTTGAGGGGAGAACTTCCACTGAGACAGACAACATTACAGTTTGAGAGGAGAACTTCTAGTGGGACAGACAGCATTACAGTTTGAGAGGAGAACTTCTAGTGGGACAGACAGCATTACAGTTTGAGAGGAGAACTTCCACTGGGACAGACAGCATTACAGTTTGAGAGGAGAACTTCCAGTGAGACAGACAACATTACAGTTTGAGAGGAGAACTTCCTGTGGGACAGACAACATTACAGTTTGAGAGGAGAACTTCCACTGGGACAGACAGCAGTACAGTTGAGAGGAGAACTTCCACTGAGACAGACAACATTACAGTTTGAGAGGAGAACTTCCACTGGGACAGACAGCAGTACAGTTGAGAGGAGAACTTCCAGTGGGACAGACAACATTACAGTTTGAGAGGAGAACTTCCACTGAGACAGACAACATTACAGTTTGAGAGGAGAACTTCCACTGGGACAGACAACATTACAGTTTGAGAGGAGAACTTCCACTGAGACAGACAACATTACAGTTTGAGAGGAGAACTTATAGTGGGACAGACAACATTACAGTTTGAGAGGAGAACTTCCACTGGGACAGACAACATTACAGTTTGAGAGGAGAACTTCCAGTGAGACAGACAACATTACAGTTTGAGAGGAGAACTTCCAGTGAGACAGACAACATTACAGTTTGAGAGGAGAACTTCCACTGGGACAGACAACATTACAGTTTGAGGGGAGAACTTCCACTGAGACAGACAACATTACAGTTTGAGAGGAGAACTTCTAGTGGGACAGACAGCATTACAGTTTGAGAGGAGAACTTCTAGTGGGACAGACAGCATTACAGTTTGAGAGGAGAACTTCCACTGGGACAGACAGCATTACAGTTTGAGAGGAGAACTTCCAGTGAGACAGACAGCATTACAGTTTGAGAGGAGAACTTCCAGTGAGACAGACAACATTACAGTTTGAGAGGAGAACTTCCAGTGAGACAGACAACATTACAGTTTGAGACGAGAACTTCCAGTGAGACAGACAACATTACAGTTTGAGAGGAGAACTTCCAGTGAGACAGACAACATTACAGTTTGAGAGGAGAACTTCCACTGGGACAGACAACATTACAGTTTGAGGGGAGAACTTCCACTGAGACAGACAACATTACAGTTTGAGAGGAGAACTTCTAGTGGGACAGACAGCATTACAGTTTGAGAGGAGAACTTCTAGTGGGACAGACAGCATTACAGTTTGAGAGGAGAACTTCCACTGGGACAGACAGCATTACAGTTTGAGAGGAGAACTTCCAGTGAGACAGACAGCATTACAGTTTGAGAGGAGAACTTCCAGTGAGACAGACAGCATTACAGTTTGCAGAGTTACTGGAAGATAAACAGGACATAACCTTCAACATTCCTTTTAGCCATTTTCAATTAAAAATCTATTTTGCACAGATTTTGTCTCATAACAACCCAATTAGGAGAGGAGCATTATGGTACCAAGACACCGGAGAGACACCTATAACCATGGAGGAACATGGAGACTCAGAATGCATCTTAAATATCCCTCTGTTCCCTTTATTACATTTTAGTCATTTAGCAGACGCTCTTATCCAGAGCGACTTACAGTAGTGAATGCATACATTTCATACATTTTTTTGTTGTTGTTGTACTGGCCCCCCGTGGGAATTGAACCCACAACCTTGGCGTTGCACACACCATGCTGGCGTTGCAAACACCATGCTCTACCAACTGAGCCACAGGGATAAGGGCTCAGGGCCTATGGGGCTCTGGTCAACAGTAGTGGACTAAGAAGGTAATAAGTTGCCATTTGGGACCAAACTCAGAGATGCTAAGTACAGAAATTCCCAGTGACTCCGACTCCGACCTTGGATGTGTTCTCTGTCACACGTTGGAACACTTTGCTCAGCAACTCACATCGTTAAAAAAAAATCCACATCATGATATGGCCGTTAGCAACATGCTGGCTAATGTCTCGAGAGAGAGATAGTCTGTCTATTATCATGCTAACCGCGGCTAGCATTAGCAACTCAGAAAGTCAAAAACAAGGTAATTATAATATGAAGGACTAGCTGGTAGGCCTATATATGCAGTGAAATACCAGGGGATTTGATTGAAGTCAAAAACAATGTAACTATAAGATGTCTTGCTATGTTGTTGTCTTAGGTCTATCTTTAGGTAGTGTTGTGTTGTCTCTCTTTATGTAGTGTTGTGTTGTCTCTCTTTATGTAGTGTTGTGTTGTCTCTCTTTATGTAGTGTTGTGGAGTCTCTCTTTATGTAGTGTTGTCTCTCTTTATGTAGTGTTGTGTTGTCTCTCTTTATGTAGTGTTGTGTTGTCTCTCTTTATGTAGTGTTGTGTTGTCTCTCTTTATGTAGTGTTGTGTTGTCTCTCTTTATGTAGTGTTGTGTTGTCTCTCTTTATGTAGTGTTGTGTTGTCTCTCTTTATGTAGTGTTGTGGAGTCTCTCTTCATGTAGTGTTGTGTTGTCTCTCTTTATGTAGTGTTGTGTTGTCTCTCTTTATGTAGTGTTGTGGTGTCTCTTTATGTAGTGTTGTCTCTCTTTATGTAGTGTTGTGTTGTCTCTCTTTATGTAGTGTTGTCTCTCTTTATGTAGTGTTGTGTTGTCTCTCTTTATGTAGTGTTGTCTCTCTTTATGTAGTGTTGTGGTGTCTCTTTATGTAGTGTTGTGGTGTCTCTCTTTATGTAGTGTTGTGGTGTCTCTCTTTATGTAGTGTTGTGTTGTCTCTATGTAGTGTGGTCTCTCTTTATGTAGTGTTGTCTCTCTTTATGTAGTGTTGTGTTGTCTCTCTTTATGTAGTGTTGTTGTCATAAGTCTCTCTTTATGTAGTGTTGTCTCTCTTTATGTAGTGTTGTCTCTCTTTATGTAGTGTTGTGTTGTCTCTCTTTATGTAGTGCTGTGTTGTCTCTCTTTATGTAGTGTTGTGTTGTCTCTCTTTATGTAGTGTTGTCTCTCTTTATGTAGTGTTGTGTTGTCTCTCTTTATCTAGTGTTGTGTTGTCTCTCTTTATGTAGTGTTGTAGTGTCTCTCTTTATGTAGTGTTGTGGTGTCTCTCTTTATGTAGTGTTGTGTTGTCTCTCTTTATGTAGTGTTGTGTTGTCTCTCTTTATGTAGTGTTGTCTCTCTTTATGTAGTGTTGTCTCTCTTTATGTAGTGTTGTCTCTCTTTATGTAGTGTTGTGTTGTCTCTCTTTATGTAGTGTTGTGTTGTCTCTCTTTATGTAGTGTTGTGTTGTCTCTCTTTATGTAGTGTAGTGTTGTCTCTCTTTATGTAGTGTTGTGTTGTCTCTCTTTATGTAGTGTTGTGTTGTCTCTCTTTATGTAGTGTTGTGTTGTCTCTCTTTATGTAGTGTTGTGTTGTCTCTCTTTATGTAGTGTACTGTTGTCTCTATGTAGTGTTGTGTTGTCTCTCTTTATGTAGTGCTGTGTTGTCTCTCTTTATGTAGTGTTGTGTTGTCTCTCTTTATGTAGTGTTGTCTCTCTTTATGTAGTGTTGTGTTGTCTCTCTTTATGTAGTGTTGTGTTGTCTCTCTTTATGTAGTGTTGTGGTGTCTCTCTTTATGTAGTGTTGTGTTGTCTCTCTTTATGTAGTGTTGTGTTGTCTCTCTTTATGTAGTGTTGTGGAGTCTCTCTTTATGTAGTGTTGTGGTGTCTCTCTTTATGTAGTGTTGTGGTGTCTCTTTATGTAGTGTTGTCTCTCTTTATGTAGTGTTGTGTTGTCTCTCTTTATGTAGTGTTGTCTCTCTTTATGTAGTGTTGTGTTGTCTCTCTTTATGTAGTATTGTGGAGTCTCTCTTTATGTAGTATTGTGGAGTCTCTCTTTATGTAGTGTTGTGGTGTCTCTTTATGTAGTGTTGTCTCTCTTTATGTAGTGTTGTGTTGTCTCTCTTTATGTAGTGTTGTCTCTCTTTATGTAGTGTTGTGTTGTCTCTCTTTATGTAGTGTTGTGTTGTCTCTCTTTATGTAGTGTAGTGTTGTCTCTCTTTATGTAGTGTTGTCTCTCTTTATGTAGTGTTGTGGTGTCTCTTTATGTAGTGTTGTCTCTCTTTATGTAGTGTTGTGTTGTCTCTCTTTATGTAGTGTTGTGTTGTCTCTCTTTATGTAGTGTAGTGTTGTCTCTCTTTATGTAGTGTTGTCTCTCTTTATGTAGTGTAGTGTTGTCTCTCTTTATGTAGTGTTGTGTTGTCTCTCTTTATGTAGTGTTGTGTTGTCTCTCTTTATGTAGTGTAGTGTTGTCTCTCTTTATGTAGTGTTGTGGTGTAACGGCTGTCTTCATAAATGGACCAAGGCACAGCAGGTATGTGAATACTCATCTTTAATTAAAAATAAGGAGTAAAGCATCCACTTAACAACACAAAAAGGTGACAACAGTGACAGTTCTGCAGGCTATAAACGCAGTGCAAAAACAACCACCCACAAACCCCAGTGACAAACATACTCCTACATATATGACTCCCAATCAGGAACAACGATCCCCAGCTGTTCCTGATCAGGAGTCACAAGACACACAGAACATTCAAACACACACACAAGACTGCCACGTCCTGACCCCCAAACTACTACAACAGCTCCATCTGCTGGTCAGGACGTGACATGTGGTGTCTCTCTCTATGTAGTGTTGTGTTGTCTCTCTTTATGTAGTGTTGTCTCTCTTTATGTAGTGTTGTCTCTCTTTATGTAGTGTTGTGTTGTCTCTCTTTATGTAGTGTTGTGTTGTCTCTCTTTATGTAGTGTTGTCTCTCTTTATGTAGTGTTGTGTTGTCTCTCTTTATGTAGTGTTGTGTTGTCTCTCTTTATGTAGTGTTGTGTTGTCTCTCTTTATGTAGTGTTGTGTTGTCTCTCTTTATGTAGTGCTGTGTTGTCTCTCTTGTCATGATGTGTGTTTTGTCCTATATTTTTATTTAAATGTATTTGTATGTTTAATCCCAGGCCCCATCTCCGCAGGAGACCTTTTGCCTTCTGGTAGGCCGTCATTGTAAATAAGAATTTGTTCTTAACTGACTTGCCCCGTTAAAATAAAGGTTAAATAAAAAATGAAAAATAAATCAAAAAGGACTAGCTGGTAGCCTTATATATGATGCAGTGATACACCTGGGGATTTGATTAAAGTAAAAAACAGAAACTCACGTGGTAACAGTATCCATATTAGGACGGCCTCAGTCAGACATCCCTCAGTCTCAGATACCTGACAGAGCCACAGAAATATACACTTTGACTTATTCACAGGCTGAGTTTGGGAAACCCTGCCGATAGAGGACAGACAGAGTGCCATTAGAGAGGCAGTCAGTCTTTCCACGCCGTGACTCTGTCCAATTAGAAGTCGTGGTGTTGGAAAACAGGGAGGTTTTTTTTTGTAATCACACGGTCCACCATAACACTAGTCCCCGGACCCTTGTACACAAACACAGAGGCTTGCGTGAGAATGGATTCTCCTGTTAATTCCTCATTCGGTTTGCTCAAAGGGAACCACACAACATATACAGGGCACTACTATAGACCAGGGCCCATAGGGAACAGGCAGCCCTATTCCCTATATAGTACACTACTTTAGACCAGGGCCCATAGGGAACAGGGAGCCCTATTCCCTATATAGTACACTACTTTAGACCAGGGCCCATAGGGAACAGGGAGCCCTATTCCCTATATAGTACACTACTTTAGACCAGGGCCCATAGGGAACAGGGAGACATTTGGGCCTCACCTTGTGTCATCTCCCTGGTAAAGAAAGCCCCCCTGTCTTACCTGAACACTAAACACTCCGTGTCAAGGCTCAGGAAAAGACCCAGGTGAAGACAGTTTCGAAGTAACAAAAGTTTATTACAAAAACAAGGGGGCAGGCTTAACGACAGGTCAAGGACAGGCAGAGGTCAGTGATCCAGGGCAGAGTCCATAAGGTACAGAACGGCAGGCAGGCTAAGGGTCAGGACAGGCAGTGGTGTAAAGTACATAAGTAAAAATACTTTCAAGTACTACTTAAGCAGTTTTTTTGGGGTATCTGTACTTCACTTCACTATTTATATTTTTGGCAACTTTTACTTTTACTTCACTACATTCCTAAAGAAAATTCTGTACTTTTTACTCCATACATTTTCCCTGACGCCCAAAATACTCGTTACGTTTTGACAGAAAATGGTCCAATTCACACACTTTTCAAGAGAACATCCCTGGTCATCCCTACTGCCTTTTGATCTAACGGACTCATTAAACACAAATACTTTGTTTGTAAATGATGTCTGAGTGTTGTAGTGTGACCCTGGATATCCACAAAGAAAAACAATGGTGCTGTCTGCTTTGCTTAATATAAGGATTTTGATATTATTCATACTTTTACTTTTGATACTTAAGTATATTTTAGCAATTCCATTTACTTTTGATACTTAAGTATATTTAAAACCAAATACTTTCAAATACGTTTTCCAAATAGGGTGTGACTCTGTTAACTGCCCTGGCTAGGGAAAACACTTATGGTGGCGTCTCGAATGGGACCCTATTCCCTATATAGTGCACTACTATAGACCAGAGGCCTATTCCCTATATAGTGCACTACTATAGACCAGAGCCGTATTCCCTATATAGTGCACTACTTTACACCAGAGCCCTATTCCCTATATAGTGTACTACTATAGACCAGACCCTATTCCCTATATAGTGCACTACTATAGACCAGAGCCCTAATCCCTATATAGTGCACTACTTTAGACCAGAGCCCTATTCCCTATATAGTGCACTACTTTAGACCAGAGCCCTATTCCCTATATAGTGCACTACTTTAGACCAGAGCCCTATTCCCTATATAGTGCACTACTTTAGACCAGAGCCCTATTCCCTATATAGAACACTAGTTTAGACCAGAGCCTATAGGGAATGCCATTTAGGAGGTAAACTAAACGTTCTTTAATCTGCCAACTGAGGGAAACGTTGGTGTCAGACAGAGAGGAGCTCCAATCCTCTCCTTAATTTCCTCATTAAAATAACAACAGAGGATATTGGCAGTGTTGCGTTAGCCGCCGCCCTGCAGAACAGTTTTCAATCCACACATTGATTACTTCGTTAATCTTTGGCTCCCGTGAAAAGCTTTCCACTCCGGTTTAAGAGCCGCTTTGTGTATTTGTCTCTGTCTGTGTGTGTCTCTCTCTGTGTGTGTGTCTGTGTGTGTCTGTTTGTGTGTGTGTGTGTGTGTGTGTGTGTGTGTGTGTGTGTGTGTGTGTGTGTGTGTGTGTGTGTGTGCGCGTCTGTGCGCGTCTGTGTGTGTGTCTGTGTCTGTGTGTGTGTGTGTCTGTGTGTCTGTGTGTCTGTGTGTCTGTGTGTCTGTGTGTGTGTGTGTGTCTGTGTGTCTGTGTGTCTGTGTGTCTGTGTGTGTCTGTGTGTCTGTTGTGATAACAACACTGCGCCTCAAAGCTAAACAACTTGATAAATCAATAGGTGGATCAATCAGACCAAGATGTTTGTGCCCCAAAATCCACTATATATACAGCAGTATGTGGACACCCCTTCATCACTATATATACAGCAGTATGAGGACACCCCTTCATCCACTATATATACAGCAGTATGAGGACACCCCTTCATCCACTATATATACAGCAGTATGAGGACACCCCTTCATCCACTATATATACAGCAGTATGAGGACACCCCTTCATCCACTATATATACAGCAGTATGAGGACACCCCTTCATCCACTATATATACAGCAGTATGTGGACACCCCTTCATCCACTATATATACAGCAGTATGAGGACACCCCTTCATCCACTATATATACAGCAGTATGAGGACACCCCTTCATCCACTATATATACAGCAGTATGAGGACACCCCTTCATCCACTATATATACAGCAGTATGTGGACACCCCTTCATCCACTATATATACAGCAGTATGTGGACACCCCTTCATCCACTATATATACAGCAGTATGAGGACACCCCTTCATCCACTATATATACAGCAGTATGAGGACACTCCTTCATCCACTATATATACAGCAGTATGTGGACACCCCTTCATCCGCTATATATACAGCAGTATGAGGACACCCCTTCATCCACTATATATACAGCAGTATGAGGACACCCCTTCATCCACTATATATACAGCAGTATGAGGACACCCCTTCATCCACTATATATACAGCAGTATGTGGACACCCCTTCATCCACTATATATACAGCAGTATGTGGACACCCCTTCATCCACTATATATACAGCAGTATGAGGACACCCCTTCATCCACTATATATACAGCAGTATGAGGACACCCCTTCATCCACTATATATACAGTAGTATGAGGACACCCCTTCATCCACTATATATACAGCAGTATGAGGACACCCCATCATCCACTATATATACAGCAGTATGAGGACACCCCTTCATCCACTATATATACAGCAGTATGAGGACACCCCTTCATCCACTATATATATATACAGCAGTATGAGGACACCCCTTCATACACTATATATACAGCAGTATGTGGACACCCCTTCATCGACTATATATACAGTAGTATGAGGACACCCCTTCATCCACTATATATACAGCAGTATGTGGACACCCCTTCATCCACTATATATACAGTAGTATGAGGACACCCCTTCATCCACTATATATACAGCAGTATGAGGACACCCCTTCATCCACTATATATACAGCAGTATGAGGACACCCCTTCATCCACTATATATACAGCAGTATGAGGACACCCCTTCATCCACTATATATACAGCAGTATGAGGACACCCCTTCATCCACTATATATACAGCAGTATGAGGACACCCCTTCATCCACTATATATACAGCAGTATGAGGACACCCCTTCATCCACTATATATACAGCAGTATGAGGACACCCCTTCATCCACTATATATACAGCAGTATGTGGACACCCCTTCATCCACTATATATACAGCAGTATGAGGACACCCCTTCATCCACTATATATACAGCAGTATGAGGACACCCCTTCATCCACTATATATACAGCAGTATGAGGACACCCCTTCATCCACTATATATACAGCAGTATGTGGACACCCCTTCATCCACTATATATACAGCAGTATGTGGACACCCCTTCATCCACTATATATACAGCAGTATGAGGACACCCCTTCATCCACTATATATACAGCAGTATGAGGACACTCCTTCATCCACTATATATACAGCAGTATGTGGACACCCCTTCATCCGCTATATATACAGCAGTATGAGGACACCCCTTCATCCACTATATATACAGCAGTATGAGGACACCCCTTCATCCACTATATATACAGCAGTATGAGGACACCCCTTCATCCACTATATATACAGCAGTATGTGGACACCCCTTCATCCACTATATATACAGCAGTATGTGGACACCCCTTCATCCACTATATATACAGCAGTATGAGGACACCCCTTCATCCACTATATATACAGCAGTATGAGGACACCCCTTCATCCACTATATATACAGTAGTATGAGGACACCCCTTCATCCACTATATATACAGCAGTATGAGGACACCCCATCATCCACTATATATACAGCAGTATGAGGACACCCCTTCATCCACTATATATACAGCAGTATGAGGACACCCCTTCATCCACTATATATATATACAGCAGTATGAGGACACCCCTTCATACACTATATATACAGCAGTATGTGGACACCCCTTCATCGACTATATATACAGTAGTATGAGGACACCCCTTCATCCACTATATATACAGCAGTATGTGGACACCCCTTCATCCACTATATATACAGTAGTATGAGGACACCCCTTCATCCACTATATATACAGCAGTATGAGGACACCCCTTCATCCACTATATATACAGCAGTATGAGGACACCCCTTCATCCACTATATATACAGCAGTATGAGGACACCCCTTCATCCACTATATATACAGCAGTATGAGGACACCCCTTCATCCACTATATATACAGCAGTATGAGGACACCCCTTCATCCACTATATATACAGCAGTATGTGGACACCCCTTCATCCACTATATATACAGCAGTATGAGGACACCCCTTCATCCACTATATATACAGCAGTATGAGGACACCCCTTCATCCACTATATATACAGCAGTATGAGGACACCCCTTCATCCGCTATATATACAGAAGTATGAGGACACCCCTTCATCCACTATATATACAGCAGTATGAGGACACCCCTTCATCCACTATATATACAGCAGTATGAGGACACCCCTTCATCCACTATATATACAGCAGTATGTGGACACCCCTTCATCCACTATATATACAGCAGTATGAGGACACCCCTTCATCCACTATATATACAGCAGTATGAGGACACCCCTTCATCCACTATATATACAGTAGTATGAGGACACCCCTTCATCCACTATATATACAGCAGTATGAGGACACCCCTTCATCCACTATATATACAGCAGTATGTGGACACCCCTTCATCCACTATATATATATACAGCAGAATGAGGACACCCCTTCATCCACTATATATACAGCAGTATGAGGACACCCCTTCATCCACTATATATACAGCAGTATGTGGACACCCCTTCATCCACTATATATACAGCAGTATGAGGACACCCCTTCATCCACTATATATACAGCAGTATGAGGACACCCCTTCATCCACTATATATACAGTAGTATGAGGACACCCCTTCATCCACTATATATACAGCAGTATGAGGACACCCCTTCATCCACTATATATACAGCAGTATGTGGACACCCCTTCATCCACTATATATATATATACAGCAGAATGAGGACACCCCTTCATCCACTATATATACAGCAGTATGTGGACACCCCTTCATCCACTATATATACAGCAGTATGTGGACACCCCTTCATCCACTATATATACAGTAGTATGTGGACACCCCTTCATCCACTATATATACAGCAGTATGAGGACACCCCTTCATCCACTATATATACAGCAGTATGTGGACACCCCTTCATCCACTATATATACAGCAGTATGAGGACACCCCTTCATCCACTATATATACAGCAGTATGAGGACACCCCTTCATCCACTATATATACAGCAGTATGAGGACACCCCTTCATCCACTATATATACAGTAGTATGAGGACACCCCTTCATCCACTATATATACAGCAGTATGTGGACACCCCTTCATCCACTATATATACAGCAGTATGAGGACACCCCTTCATCCACTATATATACAGCAGTATGAGGACACCCCTTCATCCACTATATATACAGCAGACTGAGGACACCCCTTCATCCACTATATATAGAGTAGTATGAGGACACCCCTTCATCCACTATATATACAGCAGTATGTGGACACCACTTCATCCACTATATATACAGCAGTATGAGGACACCCCTTCATCCACTATATATACAGCCGTATGAGGACACCCCTTCATCCACTATATATACAGCAGTATGTGGACACCCCTTCATCCACTATATATACAGCAGTATGAGGACACCCCTTCATCCACTATATATACAGCAGTATGAGGACACCCCTTCATCCACTATATATACAGCAGTATGTGGACACCCCTTCATCCACTATATATACAGCAGTATGAGGACACCCCTTCATCCACTATATATATATATATATATATATATATACAGCAGAATGAGGACACCCCTTCATCCACTATATATACAGCAGTATGAGGACACCCCTTCATCCACTATATATACAGCAGTATGAGGACACCCCTTCATCCACTATATATACAGCAGTATGTGGACACCCCTTCATCCACTATATATACAGCAGTATGAGGACACCCCTTCATACACTATATATACAGCAGTATGTGGACACCCCTTCATCCACTATATATACAGCAGAATGAGGACACCCCTTCATCCACTATATATACAGCAGTATGAGGACACCCCTTCATCCACTATATATACAGCAGTATGAGGACACCCCTTCATCCACTATATATACAGCAGAATGAGGACACCCCTTCATCACTATATATACAGCAGTATGTGGACACCCCTTCATCCACTATATATACAGCAGTATGTGGACACCCCTTCAAATTAGTGGATTCGGCTGTTTCAGCCACTCCCCGTCGCTGACAGGTGTATAAAACCGAGCACACAGCCATGCAATCTCCATAGACAAACAGTGGCAGTAGAATGGCCCATACTGATGAGCTCAGTAACTTTCAATGTGGCCCTGTCATAGGATGCCACCTTTCCAACAAGTCAGTTTGTCAAATTTCTGCCCTGCTAGAGCTGTTCCAGTCTACTGTAAGGGCTGTTATTGTGAAGTGGACACATCTAAGAGCAACAATGGCTCAGCTGCGAAGTGGTAGGCCACACAAGCTCACAGAACGGGACCACAGAGTGCTGAAGCGTGTAAAAATTGTATGTCACACTCACTATCGAGTTCCAAACTGCCTCTGGAAGAAACATCAGCACAAGAACTGTTCGTCGGGAGCTTCATGAAATGGGTTTCCATGGCCGAGCAGTCGCACAGAAGCTTAAGATCACCATGCGAAATGCCCAGCATCGGTAGGAGTGCTGTAAAGCTCGCCGCCATTGGACTCTGGAGCAGTGGAAATGCGTTCTCTGGAGTGATGAATCACGCTTCACCATCTGGCAGTCCGATGGACGAATCTGGGTTTGGCAGATACCAGGAGAACGCTACCTGCCCCAATGCATTGTGCCAACTGTAAAGGTGGAGGAGGAATAATGGTCTGGGGCTGTTTTTCACGGTTCAGGCCCCTTAGTTCCAGTGAAGGGAAATCTTAACACTACAGTATACAATGACATTCTAGACTATTCTGTGCTTCCAACTTTCTGGAAACATTTTGGTGAAGGTCCTTTCCTGTTTCAGCATGACAACGCCCCCCAGTGCACAAAACGAGGTCCGTACAGAAATGGTTTGTCAAGATCGGTGTGGAAGAACTTGACTGGCCTGCACAGAGCCCTGACCTCAACCCCATCGAACACCTTTGGGACGAATTGGAACGCCGACTGAGAGCCTGGCCCAAATGTACTAAAGCCATATCATCATCAAACACATGGCCTGGGCCATCTGTCTCTCTGTGTACTCTGATCTGCTTCAGAAAACAGCAGAACCTGTTTTTAAGGAGATAGCAGGGATGCAAACTGGTGAGGGCCCAAAAAAGTTGACACTGAAACATGCAAAAAAAATAAATCCCTGTTAGGGGGGAAATGCAGGTTAACTAATGAAACAACACAGAATATGATCTACATGATCAGTCTCTGTGTGTAAAATAACAAGTGGTTCAAGTGAACCTAATTCACAGCTAAAATGTAAAGAAAACAATCCAATGTTATTTGTTGTCTAGACTTTACTGCAAATGACACTCGAGTCTTGAGAACAAAACAATCCACTAATATTACAATTAGCCATGACAGCCTTTACAATAGAAAGCTTGTTACCATGACAGCCTTTATAATAGAACGCTTGTTACCACGACAGCCTTTACAATAGAACGCTTGTTACCATGACAGCCTTTATAATAGAACGCTTGTTACCACGACAGCCTTTATAATAGAACGCTTGTTACCACGACAGCCTTTATAATAGAACGCTTGTTACCATGACAGCCTTTATAATAGAACGCTTGTTACCACGACGGCCTTTATAATAGAACGCTTGTTACCACGACAGCCTTTATAATAGAACGCTTGTTACCACGACAGCCTTTATAATAGAACGCTTGTTACCATGACGGCCTTTATAATAGAACGCTTGTTACCACGACAGCCTTTATAATAGAACGCTTGTTACCATGACGGCCTTTATAATAGAACGCTTGTTACCACGACAGCCTTTATAATAGAACGCTTGTTACCATGACGGCCTTTATAATAGAACGCTTGTTACCACGACAGCCTTTATAATAGAACGCTTGTTACCACAACAGCCTTTATAATAGAACGCTTGTTACCACGACAGCCTTTATAATAGAACGCTTGTTACCATGACAGCCTTTACAATAGAACGCTTGTTACCACGACAGCCTTTATAATAGAACGCTTGTTACCATGACAGCCTTTATAATAGAACGCTTGTTACCACGACAGCCTTTACAATAGAACGCTTGTTACCACGACAGTCTTTATAATAGAACGCTTGTTACCATGACAGCCTTTATAATAGAACGCTTGTTACCATGACAGCCTGTATAATAGAACGCTTGTTACCATGACAGCCTTTATAATAGAACGCTTGTTACCACGACAGCCTTTATAATAGAACGCTTGTTACCACGACAGCCTGTATAATAGAACGCTTGTTACCACGACGGCCTTTATAATAGAACGCTTGTTACCATGACAACCTTTATAATAGAACGCTTGTTACCACGACAGTCTTTATAATAGAACGCTTGTTACCATGACAGCCTTTATAATAGAATGCTTGTGACCACACACATCTAAATATTGCACTTGGGAAAGAAAAAAACTTCTTCAAGTAGTAATAGAATGAAACAAACAGGCATTCTATTGTTGTTCTATTATAGTGGCCACTATTTTAAACACCGATCAAGTGCAGAAGGCTACATGTGTGGAAAAATAACATGCTCTGAGTAAAACATGTAATAATCCCCCTTAATCACACGTTTTACTGTCAAATTCAACACAACTAAAGCAATATCTTTGGGCTACACATTATTACATTGTACACTTTCTGCCTGTGGACATCTGTTCTACAATGTGCTAGCAGAGCATGATACCCCAGAGCATGATACCTCAGAGCATGATACCCCAGAGCATGATACCCCAGAGCATGATACCCCAGAGGATGATACCCCAGAGCATGATACCCCAGAGCATGATACCCCAGAGCATGATACCCCAGAGCATGATACTGCTCATGATGTAGCTTCATCACCTTCTCACCCCCCGGTCTCCATGGTCAGGTTTCTCACCTAACGTTACCTCTCCGTTACCATTCAGGGGAGGTGCTGCTGTAACCTTCTCACCCCCCGGTCTCCATGGTCAGGCTTCTCACCTAACGTTACCTCTCCGTTACTGTTCAGGGGGACGCGCTGCTGTAAGTTAACTGACAAACTGCCTTTCAACTCTCCCGCTCTTTCCAGAGCGCGTTGATGCTGTCACTAGCACATTGGTTGTCTCTTCTCTCTCGTGTCTCGTGCTGCGTTCTGTTGTTATGTGAACGATTGGCTGAGCCTTGGATACGGCCAGTTTTGGTCCAAACACGCATCACTCGTTCGTTTACAGCCAGTAGTGATCCAACCGCCCCCCCCACCCCGCCCCGCCCAAACTTTTCTCATAGGATCTACACAAATCACGTAGGTCACCTATTTTGGATTCAAAACAGGTCAATTTCGCAGAAAGCTGACTCGTTTGTATCCCTGAGATAGACAAGCGGGGCTCACTGGACAGACAGACAGGTCTACTGCTGCTAGACAGCTAATACTGGTGGGCACGCTCTACTCTCTGAGGGGGGCACGTTCAGTTAACCCCTCTGTCTGTCTCTCAGTGACAGGGTGGGTCATGGCAGGCGGGTGCAGGGGGAGGGAGAGGAGGGAAGTAGGGAGACACACAGACTTTCTGCTGACAGGTTCCATAGCAATGCAGGCAAACTTAAATCGGTTTTATCTCATTTCTACCAGCATGTCACATGAGCAACGAGAGTCGAAAAAAACTCCAGACCACCTTTACTCCACACACAGAGAAAAGCTCTCCCTCACCCTCCATTTGGCAAATCTGACCATAATTCTATCCTCCTGATTTCTGCTTAAAAGCAAAAATTAAAGCAGGAAGCACCAGTGAAAAAAGTGGTCAGATGAAGGAGATGCTAAACTACAGGACTGTTTTGTTATCACAGACTGGAACATGTTCCCGGGACTCTTCCGATGGCATTGAGGAGTACACCACATCAGTCACTGGCTTCGTCAATAAGTGCATCGATGACGTCGTCCCCACAGTGACTGTACGTACATACCCCAACCAGAAGCCATGGATTACAGGCAACATTCGCACTGAGCTAAAGGGTAGAGCTACCGCTTCAAGGTGCGGGACTCTAACCCGGAAGCTTATAAGAAATCCTGCTATGCCCTGCGACAAACCATTAAACAGGAAAAGCGTCAATACAGGGCTAAGATTGAATCATACTACACCGGCTCCGACGCTCGTCTTATGTGGCAGGGCTTGCAAACTATTACAGACTACAAAGGGAAGCACAGCCGTGAGCTGCCCAGTGACACGAGCCTACCAGACGAGCTAAATCACTTCTATGCTCGCTTCGAGGCAAGCAACACTGAGGCATGCATGAGAGCATCAGCTGTTCCGGACAACTGTGTGATCATGCTCTCCGTAGCCGATGTGAGTAAGACCTTTAAACAGGTCAACATTCACAAGGCTGCGGGGCCAGACGGATTACCAGGATGTGTTCTCCGGGCATGTGCTGACCAACTGGCAGGTGTCTTCACTGACATTTTCAACATGTCCCTGATTGAGTCTGTAATACCAACATGTTTCAAGCAGACCACCATAGTCCCTGTGCCCAAGAACACTAAGGTAACCTGCCTAAATGACTACCGACCCGTAGTACTCACGTCTGTAGCCATGAAGTGCTTTGAAAGGCTGGTAATGGCTCACATCAACACCATTATCCCAGAAATCCTAGACCCACTCCAATTTGCATAGCACACCAACAGATCCACAGATGATGCAATCTCTTTTGCACTCCACACTGCCCTTTCCCACCTGGACAATGGAACACCTATGTGAGAATGCTGTTCATTGACTACAGCTCAGTGTTCAACACCATAGTGCCTATAAAGCTCATCACTAAGCTAAGGATCCTGGGATTAAACACCTCCCTCTGCAACTGGATCCTGGACTTCCTGACGGGCCGCCCCCAGGTGGTGAGGGTATGTAGCAACACATCTGCCATGCTGATCCTCAACATTGGAGGTGCGTGCTCAGTCCCCTCCTGTACTCCCTGTTCACCCATCGGGGCTGTAGTGGAGCAGGTTGAGAGCTTCAAGTTCCTTGGTGTCCACATCACCAACAAACTAGAATGGTCCAAACACACCAAGAAAGTCGTGAAGAGGGCACGACAAAGCCATTTCCCCCTCAGGAAACTAAAAAGATTTGGCATGGGTCCTCAGATCCTCAAAAGGTTCTACAGCTGCACCATCGAGAGCATCCTGACTGGTTGCATCACTGCCTGGTACGGCAACTGCTCAGCCTCCGACCACAAGGTGGCACTACAGAGGGTAGTGCGTACGGCCCAGTACATCACTGGGGCCAAGCTGCCTGCAATCCAGGACCTCTACACCAGGCGGTGTTCAGAGGAAGGCCCTAAAAATTGTCAAAGACCCCAGCCACCCCAGTCATAGACTGTTCTCTCTACTACCGAATGGCAAGCGGTACCGGAGTGTCAAGTCTAGGACAAAAAGGCTTCTCAACAGTTTTTACCCCCAAGCCATAAGACTCCTGAACAGGTAATCAAATGGCTACCCGGACTACTTGCATTGTATACCCCCCCAACCCCTATTTTACATTGCATATATGATAAACAGAGAGTAGCAGCATAGTCACTTTAAATATACATTCATGTACATACTACCTCAATTGGCCCAACCAACCAGTGCCCCCGAACATTGGCTAACCGGGCTATCTGCATTGTATCCCGCCACCCGCCAACCCCTCTTTTTACGCTACTGCTACTCTCTGTTCATCATATATGCATAGTCACTTTAACCATATCTACATGTACATACTACCTCAATCAGCCTGACTAACCAGTGTCTGTATATAGCCTCTCTACTGCTACTCTCTGTTCATCATATATGCATAGTCACTTTACCATATCTACATGTACATACTACCTCAATCAGCCTGACTAACCAGTGTCTGTATGTAGCCTCTCTACTGTATGTAGTCTCTCTACTGTATATAGTCTCTCTACAGTATGTAGCCTCACTACTGCATATAGCCTCACTACTGTATATAGCCTCTACTGTATGTAGCCTCTCTACTGTATATAGCCTCTCTACTGTATATAGCCTCTCTACTGTATATAGCCTCCCTACTGTATATAGCCCCTCTACTGTATATAGCCTCTCTACTGTATATAGCCTCTCTACTGTATATAACCTCTCTACTGTATATAGTCTCTCTACTGCATATAGCCTCACTACTGTATATAGCCTCTACTGTATGTAGCCTCTCTACTGTATATAGCCTCTCTACTGTATATAGCCTCTCTACTGTATATATCCTCTCTACTGTATATAGCCTCTCTACTGTATATAGCCTCACTACTGTATATAGCCTCTCTACTGTATATAGTCTCTCTACTGCATATAGCCTCACTACTGTATATAGCCTCTACTGTATGTAGCCTCTACTGTATATAGCCTCTCTACTGTATATAGCCTCTCTACTGCATATAGCCTCTCTACTCTATATAGTCTCTCTACTGTATATAGCCTCTACTGTATATAGCCTCTACTGTATATAGCCTCTCTACTGTATATAGCCTCTCTGCTGTATAAAGCCTCTCTACTGTATATAGCCTCTCTACTGTATATAACCTCTCTACTGTATATAGCCTCTCTACTGTATATAGCCTCTCTACTGTATATAACCTCTCTACTGTATATAGTCTCTCTACTGTATATAGCCTCTCTACTGTATATAGCCTCTACTGTATATAGTCTCTCTACTGTATATAGCCTCTCTACTGTATATAGCCTCTCTACTGTATATAGCCTCTCTACTGTATATAACCTCTCTACTGTATATAGCCTCTCTACTGTATATAGCCTCTCTACTGTATATAGCCTCCCTACTGTATATAGCCTCTCTACTGCTATTTTTCACTGTCTTTTTACTGTTGTTTTATTTCTTTACTTACATATTGTTCACCTAATACCTTTTTTGCACTGTTGGTTAGAGCCTGTAAGTAAGCATTTCACTGTAAGGTCTACTACACCTGTTGTATTCAGCATTTCACTGTAAGGTCTACTACACCTGTTGTATTCAGCATTTCACTGTAAGGTCTACTACACCTGTTGTATTCAGCATTTCACTGTAAGGTCTACTACACCTGCTGTATTCAGCATTTCACTGTGAGGTCTACTACACCTGTTGTATTCAGCATTTCACTGTAAGGTCTACACACCTGTTGTATTCAGCATTTCACTGTAAGGTCTACACCTGTTGTATTCAGCATTTCACTGTAAGGTCTACTACACCTGTTGTATTCAGCATTTCACTGTGAGGTCTACTACACCTGTTGTATTCAGCATGTCACTGTGAGGTCTACTACACCTGTTGTATTCAGCATTTCACTGTAAGGTCTACTACACCTGTTGTATTCACCATTTCACTGTGAGGTCTACTACACCTGTTGTATTCAGCATTTCACAGTACGGTCTACACCTGTTGTATTCAGCATTTCACTGTGAGGTCTACACCTGTTGTATTCAGCATTTCACTGTAAGGTCTACTACACCTGTTGTATTCAGCATTTCACTGTAAGGTCTACTACACCTGTTGTATTCAGCATTTCACTGTAAGGTCTACTACACCTGTTGTATTCAGCATTTCACTGTGAGGTCTACACCTGTTGTATTCAGCATTTCACTGTAAGGTCTACTACACCTGTTGTATTCAGCATTTCACTGTGAGGTCTACACCGGTTGTATTCAGCATTTCACTTTGAGGTCTACTACACCTGTTGTATTCAGCATTTCACTGTAAGGTCTACTACACCTGTTGTATTCAGCATTTCACTGTAAGGTCTACTACACCTGTTGTATTCAGCATTTCACTGTGAGGTCTACACCTGTTGTATTCAGCATTTCACTGTAAGGTCTACTACACCTGTTGTATTCAGCATTTCACTGTGAGGTCTACTACACCTGTTGTATTCAGCATTTCACTGTAAGGTCTACTATACCTGTTGTATTCAGCATTTCACTGTAAGGTCTACACCTGTTGTATTCAGCATTTCACTGTAAGGTCTACTACACCTGTTGTATTCAGTATTTCACTGTAAGGTCTACTACACCTGTTGTATTCAGCATTTCACTGTAAGGTCTACACCTGTTGTATTCAGCATTTCACTGTAAGGTCTACTACACCTGTTGTATTCAGCATTTCACTGTAAGGTCTACTACACCTGTTGTATTCAGCATTTCACTGTGAGGTCTACTACAGCTGTTGTATTCAGCATTTCACTGTAAGGTCTACACCTGTTGTATTCGGCGCACATGACAAAAACTTTGATTTGATCCCTTGTATGACCGTCTTAAAACAATTCCACATGTTCGCTTAGCAGAACCCCAACCCCCATTTGAGAATGATACAATATGGATGCTGAATAGCCATTATATTCTCAATAAAAAGATTACACACAAACAGAACCGTTTTCATGCACTTCTTTAATATATCTGTTTTTCCATATTCACAACAAATACATTAAGCTCTTTCATCATCTTTTTATATAATACAGTTCTTAAATTATTTCATTTTTTTTTTTTTTTTACACAACATTTTTTTCTCAGAATGTCATTCTATCAAAATGTCTTCTTAATCCCTTTATTTCTTCATTTTAAAACATGTTATATATCTCATTCCATGTTGAGAGTCACCATGCCTCCTATTTAAAAACGGCCAGTATCTCCTTTATACAGCTATTTACAGACGACAACAATCATCTTCCAGAAGGATGAAGGTCTCAGTTGGAGGGGGCTTGTGGGAAACGTAGGCTTAAGGTGCAGGCAAGGACAGATGGGGGGGGGGTTACAGAAAATAAAAAGAACAGCGAGAAAGGTTAGAAACCGTCTTACAGTAAAGTAATACAAATAGAAGTAAACCATAACAGGCAAAGCTTTGATGGAGAGAGGGACAACTCAACAGGTTGTCAGTAGAGTCCCATAGCTTTGATGGAGAGAGGGACAACTCAACAGGTTGTCAGTAGAGTCCCATAGCTTTGATGGAGAGAGGGACAACTCAACAGGTTGTCAGTAGAGTCTCATAGCTTTGATGGAGAGAGGGACAACTCAACAGGTTGTCAGTAGAGTCTCATAGCTTTGATGGAGAGAGGGACAACTCAACAGGTTGTCAGTAGAGTCTCATAGCTTTGATGGAGAGAGGGACAACTCAACAGGTTGTCAGTAGAGTCCCATAGCTTTGATGGAGAGAGGGACAACTCAACAGGTTGTCAGTAGAGTCCCATAGCTTTGATGGAGAGAGGACAACAGGTTGTCAGTAGAGTCCCATAGCTTTGATGGAGAGAGGGACAACTCAACAGGTTGTCAGTAGAGTCCCATAGCTTTGATGGAGAGAGGACAACAGGTTGTCAGTAGAGTCCCATAGCTTTGATGGAGAGAGGACAACAGGTTGTCAGTAGAGTCCCATAGCTTTGATGGAGAGAGGGACAACTCAACAGGTTGTCAGTAGAGTCCCATAGCTTTGATGGAGAGAGGACAACAGGTTGTCAGTAGAGTCCCATAGCTTTGATGGAGAGAGGACAACAGGTTGTCAGTAGAGTCCCATAGCTTTGATGGAGAGAGGACAACAGGTTGTCAGTAGAGTCCCATAGCTTTGATGGAGAGAGGGACAACTCAACAGGTTGTCAGTAGAGTCCCATAGCTTTGACAGACCAATGCTTGTGAAGACATCCACCTTTTTGCTGCAACAGCATATATATCATAACATAAAGAACATGGCTGTATGCATCCCAAATGGCACCATACTCCCTACATAGAGCCCTGTGGGCCCTGGTCAAAGGGGGGCACTATAAAGGGAATAGGGTGCCATTTGGGATGCCTGTCAATCTGTAAAATAATAAGGGCACTCGTAACAACTCCTTCCTGCCGTTAGCTCCCCGGGTCATATTTATTTCATCCTTTATTTAACAAGTCAGTTAAGGACAAATTCTTATTTACAATGATGGCCTACCCCTGGGCCAAACCCGGACGACGCTGGGTCAATTATGCGCCGCCCCTATGGGACTCCCAATCATCGGCCGGTTGTGATACAGCCTGGAATCGAACCAGGGTCTGTAGTGATGCCTCTAGCACTGAGAAGCAGTGCCTTAGACTGCTGCGCCACTCGGGAAAAAAAAACTTTATTTTACAGATATGCGCTGTTAGTTCCTCGGGGGGGGTCATATCCGCCGTTAGTTCCTCGGGGGGTCATATCCGCCGTTAGTTCCTCGGGGGGTCATATCCGCCGCTAGTTCCTCGGGGGGGTCATATCCTCGGGGGGTCACATCCGCCGTTAGTTCCTCGGGGGGTCACATCCGCCGTTAGTTCCTCGGGGGGTCATATCCGCCACTAGTTCCTCGGGGGGTCATATCCGCCGTTAGTTCCTCGGGGGGTCACATCCGCCGTTAGTTCCTTGGGGGGTCATATCCGCCACTAGTTCCTCGGGGGGTCACATCCGCCGTTAGTTCCTCGGGGGGTCATATCCGCCACTAGTTCCTCGGGGGGTCATATCCGCCGTTAGTTCCTCGGGGGGTCATATCCGCCGTTAGTTCCTCGGGGGGTCATATCCGCCGTTAGTTCCTCGGGGGGTCATATCCGCTGTTAGTTCCTCGGAGGGTCATATCCTCGGGGGTCATATCCGCCGTTAGTTCCTCGGGGGGTCATATCCGCCGCTAGTTCCTCGGGGGGGTCATATCCGCCGCTAGTTCCTCGGGGGGTCATATCCGCTGTTAGTTCCTCGGAGGGTCATATCCTCGGGGGGTCACATCCGCCGTTAGTTCCTCGGGGCGTCATATCCTCGGGGGGTCATATCCGCTGTTAGTTCCTCGGAGGGTCATATCCTCGGGGGTCATATCCGCCGTTAGTTCCTCGGGGGGTCATATCCGCCGTTAGTTCCTCGGGGGGTCATATCCGCTGTTAGTTCCTCGGAGGGTCATATCCTCGGGGGTCATATCCGCCGTTAGTTCCTCGGGGGGTCATATCCGCCGCTAGTTCCTCGGGGGGGTCATATCCGCCGCTAGTTCCTCGGGGGGTCATATCCGCTGTTAGTTCCTCGGAGGGTCATATCCTCGGGGGGGTCATATCCGCCGTTAGTTCCTCGGGGGGTCACATCCGCCGTTAGTTCCTCGGGGCGTCATATCCTCGGGGGGTCATATCCGCTGTTAGTTCCTCGGGGGGTCATATCCTCGGGGGTCATATCCGCCGTTAGTTCCTCGGGGGGTCATATCCGCCGTTAGTTCCTCGGGGGGTCATATCCGCCGTTAGTTCCTCGGGGGGTCATATCCGCCGTTAGTTCCTCGGGGGGGTCATATCCGCCGCTAGTTCCTCGGGGGTCATATCCGCCGCTAGTTCCTCGGGGGGGTCATATCCTCGGGGGTCATATCCGCCGTTAGTTCCTCGGGGGGTCATATCCGCCGTTAGTTCCTCGGGGGGGGTCATATCCGCCGCTAGTTCCTCGGGGGGGGTCATATCCGCCGCTAGTTCCTCGGGGGGTCATACCCGCCGCTAGTTCCTCGGGGGGTCACATCCGCCGCTAGTTCCTCGGGGGGTCACATCCGCCGCTAGTTCCTCGGGGGGTCATATCCGCCGCTAGTTCCTCGGGGGGGTCACATCCGCCGCTAGTTCCTCGGGGGGTCACATCCGCCGCTAGTTCCTCGGGGGGTCATATCCGCCGCTAGTTCCTCGGGGGGTCATATCCGCCGCTAGTTCCTCGGGGGGGTCATACCCGCTGTTAGTTCCTCGGGGGGTCATATCCGCTGTTAGTTCCTCGGGGGTCATATCTTGGGTTGTGTCACAGTGAACTGAAGACAATGACCCAGTGTAATGGGAACGATGTCCTTCAGAAAAATCCATGACATTATACATCTCATGGCAGAAGTCTACATCTCTATTCTGGTTCATCTCCAGTATTCAAATTTGCTCTCCTGGACCTAATATATGGGCCAGTTTCCCAGACACAGTTTAAGCATAGTCCAGAACTAATAATGTAAAATGGTAGATTCTCCATTGAAAAAGTTATGACTCGTTTCTCAGCTGTAGAATATCTGTTCAGAGGTTCATAGAGGTCCTTTATCAAGTGTTTAATTCTTCACGTGACGACCGTGTCCCAAATGGAGCCCCTATTCCTTCTCCGGAACACTACCTGAGCCCCAAGTGCACCGTTAAAGGGAATAGGGAACTGTTTGGGATGTAGCCAATGCCCATTTTACACAGCCTTTGGCTTCCCCAGCAGAACATCCACTGTGTTTCCTTACAGATGGAACATGATGCGTTTAGGGTGTTATTCATCAACTCAAAATTCATGTTGTGACGGGATTTATTTGTTAATTAAAAAAATAATATAAAATAAAGGGAAGTCACCATTTTTGCTTCTTCGATAGATCTCTCACAAAGACACAAGCAGTTAAAACAAGACAGATGGCTCTCTCTCCCGGTCTCAAAGACAATTCAGAAAATGGCATTAACAAATTAGACAATATTTTTTTTTCGCAGGCCTGCCTGTCAACAAAAAAAAAAAAAAAGGCAAAACGACATCAACAAAAGACAAGTTAAAAACAGCTCCTTCGACCTTTCGACACACCGGAATGACAAATACAGCTGCTCGACTATAGAAAGGATAGGCATAAAAAAAATCAGACCACAGATTCCATTTTAATCCCCCACTCAAAAACACAGCTTCGGAGTGAAGTTTCCCCTTGGTACAGGTCTAGGATCAGCTGCTCCTACCCCAATCAGAACCTTAACCAACGGTGAGGGACATCCAATCAGTCCAGGGGCAACTTTAACCTACTCCCAACAACAACAAAACAAACCATTAAAATCCCACTAGTCTTTCAGCAGGCAGGAAGGTGATAGCAGCCATCTTGTTTACAGGTGCAAACAGGTGAATTGAGCTTCTGCTTCCTGTGTCTGTGATAAAAAAAACAATATCAAAGTCCACGACAAGAAGAGAAAGTCTCGTTGGTAGGTTATGACATGCACTGCCCAGATAGCTTTTCACCAACAGAATCAGAGGTGTGTGTGTGTGTGTGTGTGTGTGTGTGAGAGATCGGATCGTGTTCTGTGAACATAGCCAAGCTGAGAGGAGAAGCCGAGTCTCGTTGAGGGAGAGCAGTGAAACTTGTAACAGCACAATGCAATGTAAAACCTCAGACTACAAGCAGCTGCTATCTAACATGTAGACTAAAGCAGAACCCTATTCAATCGTTCACTTCCGAGCGGGAATCTTGGGACGTAGCCTGGGATCTTCCTTCCTTCAGACTTCACTCGGACCTTCAGATAGAGGGAGTCCCATTGTACGGTGTTCTTGTAGCTTCCATCCTTCCTCGTACAAACTCACTACAAAAAGTCCGTCCCCCCCCCTTCTCCAAAATAAAGATGGTCAAACGTGTGGCATGTCGGTCAGAGAGACTCCCCGTCCTCCACACCCCTGTAGACTCCGTAATCCCCCCAAAACACCAAGTCTAAAGAGGCACTGGCAGCCATCTTAGATTCACACAGTTTCTTTCTAACAAACCTGTTGATAAAAGCGATGTGCTATCCCTTCAAAATAACAATCCTCGGCTGATTTAAAAAAAAAAAGGTTCTTTATGACGCTAACGTAGCGAGGGTGAGTTCCCCCACTTCTGGTTTTCAGGGGAAAAGGAAGTTAGGTTGAACATTACTGTATACCTGAAAAGCTGATGCTGGCGTTTTCTGGTCGACTCCACATCAGCTATCAAATGATCCAAAACAGGGGTTAAAACATGGAGTTTTGTTGAGGCAAATGACAAGGCAAGATCACGGAGTCTGGCAAAAATGTGGAAAGGGCATCCTTCATTTCGAAAATGGACAGATCTGTGAGAGGCGAGGGAAAGTCTCAGAACCTCTGTCCTTTCAGTGAAGCTTGAGTCGAGTGTATTCGCGTGTGGCCTATCACCGGGTAGGAATGCTTTGTAGTGACAGTAAAAACATTAACGATCTCGCCAACAAAGAAAAGCTCAGAACAGCATCCCCCCCCCACCAATATCCTTAAAATCCCAAAAACAAACAAGAACTGGGGATTTATTTTCTTCAATAAATTAATCTTTCAAGTCCTCTTCCCACAGGGTCGACTCCACCCCCGTGAAATCCAGCTTATCAGCGATTGGCTTAGACCTGGCCCCTTCATCTCAGGTAACCAATGAGCAGGCAGGGAAGAAGTGTGGTTTCCTGTGCCTGTAGCGCCGCCCCTCTTCGTCAGGGAGGGGAATGAGAAGGGGTGTACTGCCCAAACCCTCAACCTCTAACCTCTCTTGACCCCCTAACCCCAATCCTGTCCTTGTGCTCTCAGTTACACTCCTCCTTCATCAGACCTACAGTCAAGAAGTGCTGTTCTCTCCTTTTGCACGATTCCCTTCTTCCTCTGGTTTGGTTTAACATTTCTTCAGTGTGTCTTCATTTGTGTATCTGCTATATGTGTCATTCAAGTTTTTCCTATTTTTTATCAGATTTTGTAAAAGTTTTTTCGATGTGGTGATTCCCCCAGCAGAGAAATCATCTGTAGAACTCCTGAGACGTGGAGCGGAGAGAGGAAGAAGCCGTCTTGTCTCTTCAGGTGTGGGAAGTAGAAAACAGCACGTTCTTTGAGACTAGTATGTTGGTTTTTGGTTAATGGATGAAGAAATCCACGGCAGGAACACAAGACTTGTTGAAGAGTGACGAGGGATGGACTGGCTGACTGGTGGAATCTGGATCAGCATCTTATTTAAATGCTGAAAACTCCCCTGGAAGGAAGAGACCAGAGATACGATCAGTGTGGAAGGAAGGAGAGATATGATCAGGTTGGAAGGAAGGAGAGATATGGTCAGTGTGGAAGGGAGGAGAGAGAAGATCAGGTTGGAAGAGACGAGAGAGACAGCAGCAGTACAGCGTGGAAGGGAGAGAGGAGAGAGACAGCAGCAGTACAGCGTGGAAGGGAGAGAGGAGAGCGACAGCAGCAGTACAGCGTGGAAGGGAGAGAGGAGAGCGACAGCAGCAGTACAGCGTGGAAGGGAGAGAGGAGAGACAGCAGCAGTACAGCGTGGAAGGGAGAGAGGAGAGCGACAGCAGTACAGCGTGGAAGGGAGAGAGGAGAGCGACAGCAGTACAGCGTGGAAGGGAGAGAGGAGAGCGACAGCAGTACAGCGTGGAAGGGAGAGAGGAGAGAGAGACAGCAGTACAGCGTGGAAGGGAGAGAGGAGAGAGAGACAGCAGTACAGCGTGGAAGGGAGAGAGGAGAGAGACAGCAGTACAGCGTGGAAGGGAGAGAGGAGAGAGACAGCAGCAGTACAGCGTGGAAGGGAGAGAGGAGAGAGACAGCAGCAGTACAGCGTGGAAGGGAGAGAGGAGAGAGACAGCGGCAGTACAGCGTGGAAGGGAGAGAGGAGAGAGACAGCGGCAGTACAGCGTGGAAGGGAGAGAGGAGAGAGACAGCAGTACAGCGTGGAAGGGCGAGAGGAGAGAGACAGCAGTACAGCGTGGAAGGGAGAGAGGAGAGAGACAGCAGTACAGCGTGGAAGGGAGAGGAGAGAGAGCAGCAGTAAAAGGGAGAGAGGAGAGAGACAGCAGTACAGCGTGGAAGGGAGAGAGGAGAGAGCAGTACAGCGTGGAAGGGAGAGAGGAGAGAGACAGCAGTACAGCGTGGAAGGGAGAGAGGAGAGAGACAGCAGTACAGCGTGGAAGGGAGAGAGGAGAGACAGCAGTACAGCGTGGAAGGGAGAGAGGAGAGAGACAGCAGTACAGCGTGGAAGGGAGAGAGGAGAGAGACAGCAGTACAGCGTGGAAGGGAGAGAGGAGAGCGACAGCAGTACAGGGTGGAAGGGAGAGAGGAGAGAGACAGCAGTACAGGGTGGAAGGGAGAGAGGAGAGAGAGACAGCAGTACAGGGTGGAAGGGAGAGAGGAGAGAGAGACAGCAGTACAGCGTGGAAGGGAGAGAGGAGAGAGACAGCAGTACAGCGTGGAAGGGAGAGAGGAGAGAGACAGCAGTACAGCGTGGAAGGGAGAGAGGAGAGAGACAGCAGTACAGCGTGGAAGGGAGAGAGGAGAGAGAGACAGCAGTACAGGGTGGAAGGGAGAGAGGAGAGAGAGACAGCAGTACAGCGTGGAAGGGAGAGAGGGACAGCAGTACAGCGTGGAAGGGAGAGAGGGACAGCAGTACAGCGTGGAAGGGAGAGAGGAGAGGGACAGCAGTACAGCGTGGAAGGGAGAGAGGAGAGGGACAGCAGTACAGCGTGGAAGGGAGAGAGGAGAGAGACAGCAGCAGTACAGCGTGGAAGGGAGAGAGAGACAGCAGTACAGCGTGGAAGGGAGAGAGACAGCAGCAGTACAGCGTGGAAGGGAGAGAGACAGCAGCAGTACAGCGTGGAAGGGAGAGAGAGACAGCAGTACAGCGTGGAAGGGAGAGAGAGACAGCAGTACAGCGTGGAAGGGAGAGAGAGACAGCAGTACAGCGTGGAAGGGAGAGAGGAGAGGGACAGCAGTACAGCGTGGAAGGGAGAGAGGAGAGGGACAGCAGTACAGCGTGGAAGGGAGAGAGGAGAGGGACAGCAGTACAGCGTGGAAGGGAGAGAGGAGAGGGACAGCAGTACAGCGTGGAAGGGAGAGAGGAGAGGGACAGCAGTACAGCGTGGAAGGGAGAGAGGAGAGGGACAGCAGTACAGCGTGGAAGGGAGAGAGGGGAGAGACAGCAGTACAGGGTGGAAGGGAGAGAGGAGAGACAGCAGCAGTCCAGCGTGGAAGGGAGAGAGGAGAGACAGCAGCAGTACAGCGTGGAAGGGAGAGAGGAGAGAGACAGCAGTAGTACAGCGTGGAAGGGAGAGAGGAGAGACAGCAGTACAGCGTGGAAGGGAGAGAGGAGAGAGAGCAGCAGCAGTATAGCGTGGAAGGGAGAGAGGAGAGAGAGCAGCAGTACAGCGTGGAAGGGAGAGAGGAGAGAGACAGCAGCAGTACAGCGTGGAAGGGGGAGAGGAGAGAGAGCAGCAGTACAGCGTGGAAGGGAGAGAGGAGAGAGACAGCAGTACAGCGTGCAAGGGAGAGAGGAGAGAGACAGCAGTACAGCGTGGAAGGGAGAGAGGAGAGAGACAGCAGTACAGCGTGGAAGGGAGAGAGGAGAGAGACAGCAGTACAGCGTGGAAGGGAGAGGGGAGAGAGACAGCAGTACAGCGTGGAAGGGCGAGAGGAGAGAGACAGCAGCAGTACAGCGTGGAAGGGCGAGAGGAGAGACAGCAGTACAGCGTGGAAGGGCGAGAGGAGAGAGACAGCAGTACAGCGTGGAAGGGAGAGAGGAGAGAGACAGCAGTACAGCGTGGAAGGGAGAGAGGAGAGAGACAGCAGTACAGCGTGGAAGGGAGAGAGGAGAGGGACAGCAGTACAGCGTGGAAGGGAGAGAGGAGAGGGACAGCAGTACAGCGTGGAAGGGAGAGAGGAGAGAGACAGCAGTACAGCGTGGAAGGGAGAGAGGAGAGGGACAGCAGTACAGCGTGGAAGGGAGAGAGGAGAGGGACAGCAGTACAGCGTGGAAGGGAGAGAGGAGAGAGACAGCAGTACAGCGTGGAAGGGAGAGAGGGGAGAGACAGCAGTACAGGGTGGAAGGGAGAGAGGAGAGACAGCAGCAGTACAGCGTGGAAGGGAGAGAGGAGAGACAGCAGCAGTACAGCGTGGAAGGGAGAGAGGAGAGAGACAGCAGTAGTACAGCGTGGAAGGGAGAGAGGAGAGACAGCAGTACAGCGTGGAAGGGAGAGAGGAGAGAGACAGCAGCAGTACAGCGTGGAAGGGAGAGAGGAGAGAGAGCAGCAGTACAGCGTGGAAGGGAGAGAGGAGAGAGACAGCAGCAGTACAGCGTGGAAGGGGGAGAGGAGAGAGAGCAGCAGTACAGCGTGGAAGGGAGAGAGGAGAGAGACAGCAGTACAGCGTGCAAGGGAGAGAGGAGAGAGACAGCAGTACAGCGTGGAAGGGAGAGAGGAGAGAGACAGCAGTACAGCGTGGAAGGGAGAGAGGAGAGAGACAGCAGTACAGCGTGGAAGGGAGAGAGGAGAGAGACAGCAGTACAGCGTGGAAGGGAGAGAGGAGAGAGACAGCAGTACAGCGTGGAAGGGAGAGAGGAGAGAGACAGCAGTACAGCGTGGAAGGGAGAGAGGAGAGACAGCAGTACAGCGTGGAAGGGAGAGAGGAGAGAGACAGCAGTACAGCGTGCAAGGGAGAGAGGAGAGAGACAGCAGTACAGCGTGGAAGGGAGAGAGGAGAGAGACAGCAGTACAGCGTGGAAGGGAGAGAGGAGAGAGACAGCAGTACAGCGTGGAAGGGAGAGAGGAGAGAGACAGCAGTACAGCGTGGAAGGGAGAGAGAGAGAGAGAGACAGCAGTACAGCGTGGAAGGGAGAGAGGAGAGAGACAGCAGTACAGGGTGGAAGGGAGAGAGGAGAGAGACAGCAGTACAGCGTGGAAGGGAGAGAGGAGAGAGACAGCAGTACAGCGTGGAAGGGAGAGAGGAGAGAGACAGCAGTACAGCGTGGAAGGGAGAGGAGAGAGAGACAGCAGTACAGCGTGGAAGGGAGACAGCAGTTCTGTTCTGATGTGATAAATGAGCCTTATTCATTGTGTCTATGTTACAATCCTATCTATTATTTCGACAGGCCAAATCGTTGATGACAGAATAGTTACGTGAGCACGTTTAAAATGGCAGTAACACTCTTTACATGGAGAGATGATGGGAACCCCCTCACCATATCCCCCCTGTATAGGGGTTTTGGGGGAGGCGCAGGCGTACAGGCTGAAGTCCTCCGTCTGGAACCCGGCTCGGTTCAGTGAGGGTTCCGACGCGGAGCGGTGGATCTTGGGTAAAGAACGCGCCAGAAGCTCAATGGACGCCAGGATCTGACGGAGGAGGTCAGAGGTTAAAAAGAGACGGTCACCACCAACAAGGTTAATAAGTCATCACTAGCCAATCACCTATCTCGAATCACTCGTCTCAAATAGGGACAAAGCTGACAGCAAGTCAGAGAATCTTAGATTCAGGCTGTCAGCAGAACCTCAGCTGGGCTTTCCAGCAGCTTTTAAACACAGTGAGACGTCAGTGTGAATTTATTTCTAATGCTCTGAGGCCACCTGGTGGTGGAACTAACACGTTCTCCTTCATCCATACAAGCAAAACAACTCCAAGGAGGGCTGGCTCGGTCCCCACACAGGTTACCAGCCTTAACCCACACAGGTTACCAGCCTTAACCCACACAGGTTACCAGCCTTAACCCACACAGGTTACCAGCCTTAACCCACACAGGTTACCAGCCTTTTAACCTGTCTGGGCCAGTGGGAGGCTTGCGTCCCACCCTAATCAACAGCCAGTGGAATCGCGTCGCGCTAAATGCAAAACCTCACAAATGCTATAACTTCAATTTCTCAAACATATGACTATTTTACACCGTTTTATAGATACACCTCTCCTGAATCGAACCACGTTGTCCGATTTCAAAAAGGCTTTACAGCAAAAGCAAAACATTAGATTATGTCAGCAGAGTACCCAGCCAGAAATAATCACACAGCCATTTTCAAAGCAACTAGCATGCATCACAAATACCCAAAACACAGCTAAATGCAGCACTAACCTTTGACAACCTTCATCAGATGATACTCCTAGGACATCATGTTACACAACACATGCATTTTTTGTTCGATAAAGTTCATATTTATATATAAAAACAGCATTTTACATCGGCGCATGACGTTCAGAAAATCTTTTCCCTCAAATGCTTCCGATGATCAGCGCTACAATTTACAAAATTACTATTCGAAAACATTGTTAAAATGTAATATTGTCATTCAAAGACTTATAGATTAACATGTCTTGAATGCCATCTCTTTGCCAGATTTAAAAATAACTTTACTGGGAAATCACACTTTGCAATAAACGACGTGGTATGCCCAGAAAAATAGTCTAGGCTATAAATGTTGGAGCCATCTTGGAACGATCAACCATCTAAAATACTATTGTAAATAATCCCTTACCTTTGATTATCTTTATCAGAAGGCACTTCTAGGAATCCCAGGTCCATAACAAATGTAGTTTTGTTCAAAAAAGTTAATAATTTATGTCCCAATAGTGTTAGCGCGCTCCGAAGGCTAGTGAAAATGTACCGTGTGCGTCTGACTTGTCGTCAGGAATGAGCAAAAAAAATATATTTAAGTTCGTTCAAACATGTCAAACGTTGTATAACATAAATCTTTAGGGGCTTTTTCAACCAGGGCTTCAATAATATTCCATTGGGACGGTTGCATTGTCTTTCAAAACGTTTCGAAAAGGGAGAGTACCCATGGGCGCCGACGTCACAATGGTAATGGCCCATCCCCTGTGACCAAGGTAAACATCCTCTCTTTCAGTCAATTTTGATAGGAGACTCAAACCACTTTGTAAAGACTGGGGACATCTAGTGGAAGCCATAGGAAGTGCTAAATGAATCACAAGCCCCTGTGTGTTTCAATGGCAAATGTTTGAAGTGATATCCACACATCAGATTTCAGTTTCCTGTCAGGATTTGTCTCAGGGTTTTGACTGCCATATGAGTTCTGTTATACTCACAGACACCATTCAAACAGTTTTAGAAACTTTAGGGTGTTTTCTATCCAAATCAAACAATTATATGCATATTCTAGTTACTGGGCAGGAGTAGTAACCAGATTTAAATCGGGTACGTTTTTTTATCCGGCCGTGCAAATACTGCCCACTAGCCCTAACAGGTTTTAACCCAGAACAGGTTACCAGCCTTAAAACCCACAACAGGTTACCAGCCTTAAAACCCACAACAGGTTACCAGCCTTAAAACCCACAACAGGTTACCAGCCTTAAAACCCACAACAGGTTACCAGCCTTAAAACCCACAACAGGTTACCAGCCTTAACCCACAACAGGTTACCAGCCTTAACCCACAACAGGTTACCAGCCTTAACCCACAACAGGTTACCAGCCTTAACCCACAACAGGTTACCAGCCTTAACCCACAACAGGTTACCAGCCTTAACCCACAACAGGTTACCAGCCTTAACCCACAACAGGTTACCAGCCTTAACCCACAACAGGTTACCAGCCTTAACCCACAACAGGTTACCAGCCTTAACCCACAACAGGTTACCAGCCTTTTAACCCACAACAGGTTACCAGCCTTTTAACCCACAACAGCTTACCAGCCTTAACCACATGAGCAGGAAGATGTTTCTGTTGAGGTGGATATCTTGGTCATTTTAAAACATTCAGCTCAACCCCTGGCATGTACAGTGAAGAGGCCTCCAGGGTTACCCGGGGGAACAGGGCCCGTCTCCAGCGTTACCCGGGGGAACAGGGTCTCGTCTCCAGGGTTACCCGAGGGAACAGGGTCCCGTCTCCAGGGTTACCCGAGGGAACAGGGTCCCGTCTCCAGGGTTACCCGAGGGAACAGGGTCCCGTCTCCAGGGTTACCCGAGGGAACAGGGTCCCGTCTCCAGCGTTACCCGAGGGAACAGGGTCCCGTCTCCAGGGTTACCCGAGGGAACAGGGTCCCGTCTCCAGGGTTACCCGAGGGAACAGGGTCCCGTCTCCAGGGTTACCCGAGGGAACAGGGTCCCGTCTCCAGGGTTACCCGAGGGAACAGGGTCCCGTCTCCAGGGTTACCCGAGGGAACAGGGTCCCGTCTCCAGGGTTACCCGAGGGAACAGGGTCCCGTCTCCAGGGTTACCCGAGGGAACAGGGTCCCGTCTCCAGGGTTACCCGAGGGAACAGGGTCCCGTCTCCAGGGTTACCCGAGGGAACAGGGTCCCGTCTCCAGGGTTACCCGAGGGAACAGGGTCCCGTCTCCAGGGTTACCCGAGGGAACAGGGTCCCGTCTCCAGGGTTACCCGAGGGAACAGGGTCCCGTCTCCAGGGTTACCCGAGGGAACAGGGTCCCGTCTCCAGGGTTACCTGAGGGAACAGGGGTCCGTCTCCAGGGTTACCCGGGGGAACAGGGTCCCGTCTCCAGGGTTACCCGAGGGAACAGGGTCCCGTCTCCAGGGTTACCCGGGGGAACAGGGGTCCGTCTCCAGGGTTACCTGAGGGAACAGGGTCCCGTCTCCAGGGTTACCCGGGGGAACAGGGGTCCGTCTCCAGCGTTACCTGAGGGAACAGGGTCCCGTCTCCAGGGTTACCCGGGGGAACAGGGGTCCGTCTCCAGGGTTACCTGGGGGAACAGGGTCCCGTCTCCAGGGTTACCCGGGGGAACAGGGGTCCGTCTCCAGCGTTACCTGAGGGAACAGGGTCCCGTCTCCAGGGTTACCCGGGGGAACAGGGGTCCGTCTCCAGGGTTACCTGAGGGAACAGGGTCCCGTCTCCAGGGTTACCTGGGGGAACAGGGTCCCGTCTCCAGGGTTACCCGGGGGAACAGGGTCCGTCTCCAGGGTTACCTGAGGGAACAGGGTCCCGTCTCCAGGGTTACCTGAGGGAACAGGGGCCGTTCCTCTCTCTTCTTCTTCATACAGTCAGCCATCAGCCTCCTCATGGCTTTAGGACAGTTGGAGCGCACCTTACTGAGGTCAGGAGACAGGTAGCCCCGACCCACCATGAAGATTATCTAGAGGAGAGAGGTAGAGGATCAGGTCAGGGGTAGGAGACCTTGCTCAGGTAGGACAGGACCCCAGACATCAACTCATAGAGAACATTATAAATATATAAATAAATATAAATATATAAATAAATATAAATATATAAATAAATAAATAAATATATAAATAAATATAAATATATAAATAAATAAATAAATAAATATATATATAACAGTAGAGATATCTACCTGGTCTCTGTTATTGATGTTGGAGTAGGGCAAGGCCCCAGACATCAACTCATAGAGAACAATCCCGAAGGCGTAAACGTCAGACTGGAAGCTGTAAGGGTTCTTATCCTGCAGGCGGATCACTTCTGGGGCCTACAGACAGACAGGGAGCAGCAGAGTCACACAGTTTACCAGATACACAGCCACACTGGCAGGGTTGGGCTCAATTCCAGTCAAGTCAGGAAGTACACTGACAATTGCAATTCTCGTCCAGGAGGAACATTTGGAATTAGAATTGTTTTGGTTTACTTCCTGAATTGACTTGAACCCTGGGTCTCAAAAGTATTGTCCTTGTTCCTGCCATCATCGCCTCCCTCTCAAACCGCACTGGAGGACAAGATTTGAGGTACCTCCCCCCAGACCATTTCCTCCAATGAGTTGAGGTACCTCCCCCCAGACCATTTCCTCCAATGAGTTGAGGTACCCCCCCCCCCCCCCCCAGACCCTCTCCTCCAATGAGTTTTGAGATGGAGGCCAGAAGAGAGGTGGTAAGGAACTGAGGAAAGACTAATTGTGTCAGAGCTCATGTCACATTCAGACTGATGCATTTATTCACTGTTTTCCTAAAAACAACTGATATCTGATCCTTTCAGAGCAGCTCTGATAACGTACATCACATTCTAATAATGTAGAATAATGTGGTTAGAGGGTTGGGCCAGTAACCGGAAGGTTGCTGGATCGAATTCCCCGAGCTGACAAGGTAAAGAAATCTGTCATTCTGCCCCCGAGCAAGGCAGAAGAGTTTGTGGGTTAAATGCGGAAGACATATTTCAGTTGAATACATTTAGTTGGACAACTGACTAGGTATCCCCCTTTCCCTAGATTGAATTCTCTTGCTAGTTGTTTAGTCTATTCAGGTTCTCCTCTTTATCCCTGCAGTATCACTCACCATCCACAGGATGGAGCCAGAGAGCTGTTCAAACTGGTGGGAGCCGCTCCAGCGTGACTTCACTGTGGCCAGGCCGAAGTCTCCTATCTTCACCGTCAGGTCCTCGTGTAAGAAGATGTCTGGGAGGAGAGGGGTTAAGGAAAAGAGAGAGAGGGGAGCTAGCTCCGTCTGGCGGGAGGGGAGCTAGCTCTCCGTCTGGGGGGAGGGGAGCTAGCTCTCCGTCTGGGGGGAGGGGAGCTAGCTCTCCGTCTGGGGGGAGGGGAGCTAGCTCTCCGTCTGAGGGGAGGGGAGCTAGCTCCGTCTGGGGGGAGGGGAGCTAGCTCCGTCTGGCGGGGGGGGAGCTAGCTCCGTCTGGGGGGAGGGGGGAGCTAGCTCCGTCTGGGGGGGAGCTAGCTCCGTCTGGGGGAGGGGGGAGCTAGCTCCGTCTGGGGGAGAGGGGAGCTAGCTCCGTCTGGGGGAGAGGGGAGCTAGCTCCGTCTGGGGGGGAGAGAGAGGGGAGCTAGCTCCGTCTGGGGGGGAGAGAGAGGGGAGCTAGCTCCGTCTGGGGGGGAGAGAGAGGGGAGCTAGCTCCGTCTGGGGGGAGGAGAGAGGGGAGCTAGCTCCGTCTGGGGGGAGGAGAGAGGGGAGCTAGCTCCGTCTGGGGGGAGGAGAGAGGGGAGCTAGCTCCGTCTGGGGGGAGGAGAGAGGGGAGCTAGCTCCGTCTGGGGGGAGGAGAGAGGGGAGCTAGCTCCGTCTGGGGGGAGGAGAGAGGGGGAGCTAGCTCCGTCTGGGGGGAGGAGAGAGGGGGAGCTAGCTCCGTCTGGGGGGAGGAGAGAGGGGGAGCTAGCTCCGTCTGGGGGGAGGGGAGAGGGGAGCTAGCTCCGTCTGGGGGGAGGGGAGAGGGGAGCTAGCTCCGTCTGGGGGGAGGGGAGAGGGGAGCTAGCTCCGTCTGGGGGGGAGAGAGGAGAGGGGAGCTAGCTCCGTCTGGGGGGAGGGGAGAGGGGAGCTAGCTCCGTCTGGGGGGGAGGAGAGAGGGGAGCTAGCTCCGTCTGGGGGGGAGAGAGGGGGGAGCTAGCTCCGTCTGGGGGGAGAGAGAGGGGAGCTAGCTCCGTCTGGGGGGGAGAGAGAGGGGAGCTAGCTCCGTCTGGGGGGGAGAGAGAGGGGAGCTAGCTCCGTCTGGGGGGAGGAGAGAGGGGAGCTAGCTCCGTCTGGGGGGAGAGAGAACCATGGATGTATCGGCTGGTGGCTGTCCATGCCAATTCATCAACTAACACCCTTGTCTTTCTTGCACCAACACTTGTCTTTGTCTCACCTAGTTCACCTGAAGACGGCTGCACTAACAGGAAGTCCCTCTGGATAACAGCGTCCTGCTAAATGACTCTACAACGTAAAAACAGATCTGAACACAGGACTATATCCTATCAACGACTTGTGATCAGGTGACACAGCAGAGAGAGGTGATTATGACGGCCTCCCTTATAGGTGGGTCAAAGGTCAAACAAGACTGTGAAAGGTGCTTGTTGGAACAGGTGAAAGGTCAGGGGTCAGAGAGGATACTGTTGCTCTTCAGATCTCTGTGGATGATGGATTTGGCGTGCAGATAACTAGGGAGGAAAAACCACAACAATCCCAGGATAGTTAGTACCGTAAATTCTGGACTATAAGCCGCAACTTTTTTCCCCACGCTTTGAACCTCGCTGCTTAAAACAATGACGCGGCTAATATATGGATTTTTCCAGCTTTCAATTTTTTTTTCTCCAAAAAAAAACACATTCTGTGACGTGCTAATTTTTTTGGCGGCATGAAGCTTTCATCAGACCAATGAAATTGCCGAACGGGTTAAGGTCAAACAACTTTTTTGTTTACTGTTAAATTTGTTTACTGTTGTTTACTGATTAAATCGAGCACTCTCAAACTTCCCATCATTCTGATTACGGTAGTCATTTTGTCACCCTCATCATGGCAAAGACACGGAGAAATGCATATGATGCAGCTTTCAAGTTGAAGGCGATTGATCTGGCTGTTGGAAAAGGAAATAGAGCTGCTGCACGGGAGCTTGGTCTTAATGAGTCGATGATAAGACGTTGGAAACAGCAGCGTGAGGAATTGACTCAGTGCAAAAAGACAACTAAAGCTTACTGCTAATTTTTAATTTTTGTTACAAGCCGTGTTTCGTTAAAGCCTATTTATTTTTGTTACAAGCCGTGTTTCGTTAAAGCCTGTATAAAGTTCATTTGTTTCAATGTACCGGTAGGCACCTGCGGCTTATAGACATTCAGTGGGTGCGGCTTATATTCAGGTGCGCTTAATAGTCCGGAAATTACGGTAATCAATAAACAGTACACATGTTTACAGTCCCAGGTTAGTTAGTAATCAAACGTTTACAGTCCCAGGTTAGTTAGTAATCAATAAACATGTTTACAGCCCAGGTTAGTTAGTAATCAATAAACACTGGTACACCAGTCTGTCCATGTTAAGACTCTCCTAACCTCCACTGTACCAGTCTGTCCATGTTAAGCCTCTCCTAACCTCCACTGTACCAGTCTGTCCATGTTAAGACTCTCCTAACCTCCACTGTACCAGTCAGTCCATGTTAAGACTCTCCTAACCTCCACTGTACCAGTCAGTCCATGTTAAGACTAACCTCCACTGTACCAGTCAGTCCTGTTAAGACTCTCCTAACCTCCACTGTACCAGTCAGTCCATGTTAAGACTCTCCTAACCTCCACTGTACCAGTCTGTCCATGTTAAGACTCTAACCTCCACTGTACCAGTCAGTCCATGTTAAGACTCTCCTAACCTCCACTGTACCAGTCAGTCCATGTTAAGACTTCCTAACCTCCACTGTACCAGTCTGTCCATGTTAAGACTCTCCTAACCTCCACTGTACCAGTCTGTCCATGTTAAGACTCTCCTAACCTCCACTGTCCCAGTCTGTCCATGTTAAGACTCTCCTAACCTCCACTGTACCAGTCTGTCCATGTTAAGACTAACCTCCACTGTACCAGTCTGTCCATGTTAAGACCCTCCTAACCTCCACTGTACCAGTCAGTCCATGTTAAGACTGTCCTAACCTCTACTGTACCAGTCTGTCCATGTTAAGACTCTCCTAACCTCCACTGTACCAGTCTGTCCATGTTAAGACTCTCCTAACCTCCACTGTACCAGTCAGTCCATGTTAAGACTCTCCTAACCTCCACTGTACCAGTCAGTCCATGTTAAGACTAACCTCCACTGTACCAGTCTGTCCATGTTAAGACTCTCCTAACCTCCACTGTACCAGTCTGTCCATGTTAAGACTCTCCTAACCTCCACTGTACCAGTCAGTCCATGTTAAGACTCTCCTAACCTCCACTGTACCAGTCAGTCCATGTTAAGACTCTCCTAACCTCCACTGTCCCAGTCTGTCCATGTTAAGACCCTCCTAACCTCCACTGTACCAGTCTGTCCATGTTAAGCCTCTCCTAACCTCCACTGTACCAGTCTGTCCATGTTAAGCCTCTCCTAACCTCCACTGTACCAGTCTGTCCATGTTAAGCCTCTCCTAACCTCCACTGTACCAGTCTGTCCATGTTAAGACTGTCCTAACCTCCACTGTACCAGTCTGTCCATGTTAAGACTGTCCTAACCTCCACTGTACCAGTCTGTCCATGTTAAGACTCTCCTAACCTCCACTGTCCCAGTCAGTCCATGTTAAGCCTCTCCTAACCTCCACTGTACCAGTCAGTCCATGTTAAGCCTCTCCTAACCTCCACTGTACCAGTCTGTCCATGTTAAGACCCTCCTAACCTCCACTGTACCAGTCAGTCCATGTTAAGACTCTCCTAACCTCCACTGTCCCAGTCTGTCCATGTTAAGACCCTCCTAACCTCCACTGTACCAGTCTGTCCATGTTAAGACTCTCCTAACCTCCACTGTACCAGTCTGTCCATGTTAAGACTGTCCTAACCTCCACTGTACCAGTCTGTCCATGTTAAGACTAACCTCCACTGTACCAGTCTGTCCATGTTAAGCCTCTCCTAACCTCCACTGTACCAGTCTGTCCATGTTAAGACTCTCCTAACCTCCACTGTACCAGTCAGTCCATGTTAAGACTCTCCTAACCTCCACTGTACCAGTCAGTCCATGTTAAGACTCTCCTAACCTCCACTGTACCAGTCTGTCCATGTTAAGACTCTCCTAACCTCCACTGTACCAGTCAGTCCATGTTAAGACTAACCTCCACTGTACCAGTCTGTCCATGTTAAGACTCTCCTAACCTCCACTGTACCAGTCAGTCCATGTTAAGACTCTCCTAACCTCCACTGTCCCAGTCAGTCCATGTTAAGACTAACCTCCACTGTACCAGTCTGTCCATGTTAAGACTAACCTCCACTGTACCAGTCAGTCCATGTTAAGACTCTCCTAACCTCCACTGTACCAGTCAGTCCATGTTAAGACTCTCCTAACCTCCACTGTCCCAGTCTGTCCATGTTAAGCCTCTCCTAACCTCCACTGTACTAGTCTGTCCATGTTAAGACTCTCCTAACCTCCACTGTACCAGTCAGTCCATGTTAAGACTCTCCTAACCTCCACTGTACCAGTCTGTCCATGTTAAGCCTCTCCTAACCTCCACTGTACCAGTCTGTCCATGTTAAGCCTCTCCTAACCTCCACTGTACCAGTCAGTCCATGTTAAGACTGTCCTAACCTCCACTGTACCAGTCTGTCCATGTTAAGACTCTCCTAACCTCCACTGTACCAGTCTGTCCATGTTAAGACTCTCCTAACCTCCACTGTACCAGTCAGTCCATGTTAAGACTCTCCTAACCTCCACTGTCCCAGTCAGTCCATGTTAAGCCTCTCCTAACCTCCACTGTACTAGTCTGTCCATGTTAAGACTCTCCTAACCTCCACTGTACCAGTCAGTCCATGTTAAGCCCCACCTCCCGTCCGTCGCCAGAGCCTCCCACCTCCCGTACCAGTCTGTCCATGTTAAGCCTCTCCTAACCTCCACTGTACCAGTCAGTCCATGTTAAGACTGTCCTAACCTCCACTGTACCAGTCTGTCCATGTTAAGACTCTCCTAACCTCCACTGTACCAGTCTGTCCATGTTAAGACTCTCCTAACCTCCACTGTACCAGTCAGTCCATGTTAAGACTCTCCTAACCTCCACTGTACCAGTCTGTCCATGTTAAGACTCTCCTAACCTCCACTGTACCAGTCTGTCCATGTTAAGACTCTCCTAACCTCCACTGTACCAGTCAGTCCATGTTAAGCCTCTCCTAACCTCCACTGTACCAGTCTGTCCATGTTAAGACTCTCCTAACCTCCACTGTACCAGTCTGTCCATGTTAAGACTCTCCTAACCTCCACTGTACCAGTCAGTCCATGTTAAGCCTCTCCTAACCTCCACTGTACTAGTCTGTCCATGTTAAGACTCTCCTAACCTCCACTGTACCAGTCTGTCCATGTTAAGACTAACCTCCACTGTACCAGTCAGTCCATGTTAAGACTCTCCTAACCTCCACTGTACCAGTCTGTCCATGTTAAGCCTCTCCTAACCTCCACTGTCCCAGTCTGTCCATGTTAAGCCTCTCCTAACCTCCACTGTACCAGTCTGTCCATGTTAAGACTCTCCTAACCTCCACTGTACCAGTCTGTCCATGTTAAGACTCTCCTAACCTCCACTGTACCAGTCTGTCCATGTTAAGACTGTCCTAACCTCCACTGTACCAGTCAGTCCATGTTAAGACTCTCCTAACCTCCACTGTACCAGTCAGTCCATGTTAAGATGCATCCCAAATAGCAGCCTATTCCCTATGGTCTGAGACTAGTTCTGGGAACAGGGTGCTAGTCGGGGTGCATCCCGTGTGTTGTGGATTAACTCACTCCATGCCCTGTGCCGTCTGCCGGGCGATGTCTATGAGCTTGATCATCTCAAACTTGGTCTCTATGATGTGTAGGTGGTGGTAGAGGGAGGAGCCCTCACACCACTGGGTCACGATGGCCAGCTGAGGCTTGGTGGTGTAACCCATGAACAACAGGATGTTGACGTGACGCGTCTTCCTGTTAGGGAACAGGGGGAGGACATCAAAACCACTGAGAAGGAGCTTTCAGCTCTCCATCCGGCATGTTATTTCATGGCAAAAACAGAAGCCCCGTTTACACATGACAAAAACAGAAGCCCCGTTTACACATGACAAAAACAGAAGCCCCGTTTACACATGACAAAAACAGAAGCCCCGTTTACACATGGCAAAAACGGAAGCCCCGTTTACACATGGCAAAAACAGAAGCCCCGTTTACACATGGCAAAAACAGAAGCCCCGTTTACGCATGACAAAAACAGAAGCCCCGTTTACACATGACAAAAACGGAAGCCCCGTTTACACATGACAAAAACGGAAGCCCCGTTTACACATGACAAAAACGGAAGCCCCGTTTACACATGACAAAAACGGAAGCCCCGTTTACACATGACAAAAACAGAAGCCCCGTTTACACATGACAAAAACAGAAGCCCCGTTTACGCATGACAAAAACAGAAGCCCCGTTTACGCATGACAAAAACAGAAGCCCCGTTTACACATGGCAAAAACAGAAGCCCCGTTTACACATGGCAAAAACAGAAGCCCCGTTTACACATGGCAAAAACAGAAGCCCCGTTTACACATGACAAAAACAGAAGCCCCGTTTACACATGACAAAAACAGAAGCCCCGTTTACACATGACAAAAACAGAAGCCCCGTTTACACATGACAAAAACAGAAGCCCCGTTTACACATGACAAAAACAGAAGCCCCGTTTACACATGACAAAAACAGAAGCCCCGTTTACACATGACAAAAACAGAAGCCCCGTTTACACATGACAAAAACAGAAGCCCCGTTTACACATGACAAAAACAGAAGCCCCGTTTACACATGGCAAAAACAGAAGCCCCGTTTACACATGACAAAACGGAAGCCCCGTTTACACATGGCAAAAACAGAAGCCCCGTTTACACATGACAAAACAGAAGCCCCGTTATTTCATGACAAAACAGAAGCCCCGTTTACACTATACTTGTCGGTTAGACTGTATATCCCAACACACCTAAGACCTGGAAGGTAGCAGTTAATTACCTCAACATCTGCAGTAAAACTAGTATTCTACATGACTTAACCGTTAATGCGTCTTACCGGAGGACTCCCACTTCGTTCTTAAAGGCCTGTAGCTGCTGTGGGGTGGGAGCTGTAACGTTCAGCATCTTTACCGCCACGTCGCCGTGCCACTTGCCCTTGAAAACGGTTCCAAAGGATCCAGATCCTATCCTCTGACCCAGGGTGATCTGACCTTCTGGGATCTCCCAGTCGTCACTAGAGTCCCGTCTGCCCAGGGTTTTCTACGGAGGGGGGGACACACACACAGAGACGGTTTACTTCCTGCTTTACAACAGAGCCGGTGCAGTCTTAAAGTGGCGGCGCACGGTTGAAGGGCTCTGTGCATTTCACCACACTAATGTGGTTTTTTTACTAGGTCTTTCTCCATCTGAATAGCTGGGCATTTATAGCCATCTTGCCAACTCCTAGTGTCATTGTTTGGCATCTCCATCTTATTGTAAACTTATTGATCCTGCTTTGTGATACACCAATCAGCTCTAAGAAGGTCTGTGTTACTTATACACCAATCAGCTCTAAGAAGGTCTGTGTTACTTATACACCAATCAGCTCTAAGAAGGTCTGTGTTATACACCAATCAGCTCTAAGAAGGTCTGTGTTACTTATACACCAATCAGCTCTAAGAAGGTCTGTGTTACTTATACACCAATCAGCTCTAAGAAGGTCTGTGTTACTTATACACCAATCAGCTCTAAGAAGGTCTGTGTTACTTATACACCAATCAGCTCTAAGAAGGTCTGTGTTATACACCAATCAGCTCTAAGAAGGTCTGTGTTTTGTAGCGGTCGCGTCTCACCATCTTATTGCGGTCGTCAGACGAGGACGATGACTTCCTCTCTCTCTGTGGACACGGAGACTTCTGAGGAGCCTTCACATTGGTCAATGAGCCAGGCAGCGAGGCCGGAGGCGTGGCCGACAGCCCTGCAGTCGACCCTAATTGGAAGTAGGAGAGGGAGGGAGGGGTTAGGGAGGGAGGGAGGGAGGGGGGGTAGGGTGGAGGAGGAAAACAAAACAAAAGATGAGGATGAGAAGAAACGGAGGGCCAACAGAAGGCAGTAGGAGGAGGAAGAGGAGGAAGACAGGGATTGAGTGACAAGAGAAGGGATATGTCCAGTCCCAAAATGACCCCTAGACCCTAAGCCCTAGGATCGACCCCTAGACCCTATGAGGTCGATAATAGGGTCAACCATAGGGTCTAGGGGTCAACCATAGGGCAGGGTTCCCCAATGGGCGATTTTATTTGGCCCCCAAAATGTTCAGATCAAAAATATTTTGTATAAATTGTATTAATAATTTTTCATTAAATTAGACAAAAAGAGAGTGTAAAATCATCAGAAAATGAGTTCAGTGATTTTAAATTTAGGAAATCTGTCCAACTATTCCAACACATAAATAGAGACTGACGTGATCGTATCCCAATGTAATCAAGGTTTGAAATGATTCTGTTTTTCCTGAAATATTATATCTCTCTGTTTGGGATACTTGCGGTTAATTTGCAGCGATACAAATGATTTATAACTATGTTCCAGAAACCATTTACCATCCTCTCAAGGATGGTAAACAAATTGGACCCACTGCTGAATGTAATTGGGGATCCTTGGCGTAGGGTCTAGGGGTCAGTTTGGGATTGGGCCATAGAGTGGGTTTCAGAGAACAGGAGGGTTGAGGGGAGTCAGTGTTGTGTCCTGGGGGTGTTGGAGGTAGGGGGGGTGTCACAGTGGGAGGTGGTACTGATGTTAACAGAACTGATGACTTCTACTCTTGTGGCTAGAGCACAGCACTCTTCTCCTAACCCGTCAAATTCTCCCCAACGGGCCACGTCAAATTCTGCCCAACGTGCCACGTCAAATTCTCCCCAGCGTGCCACGTCAAATTCTGCCCAGCGTGCCACGTCAAATTCTGCCCAGCGTGCCACGTCAAATTCTGCCCAGCGTGCCACGTCAAATTCTGCCCAGCGTGCCACGTCAAATTCTGCCCAACGTGCCACGTCAAATTCTGCCCAGCGTGCCACGTCAAATTCTTCATCTAGCCACAACCGTAGAAGCCATTAGTTCAGAGGAAACCATCAGTGTCACCAGTGTGTGAAGGAGAGGGTGTTGCTGGGATAGGGTGGTGTGGTGCCTGGTGCAGTAGGGAACTCTGGGTAATGTAGTACTTTAACTGCATCCTCTACTTTATAACCAATACGTCTCAATGTGGCTTCCAACATTACATTAAAAAGACAAAAACCTACTCACACTGGAAGGTAGGGACTACACTACACCGTCAACTACAGTCAGCCAATACACTACACCGTCAACTACAGTCAGCCAGTCAATACATTACACCGTCAACTACAGTCAGTCAGTCAATACATTACACCGTCAACTACAGTCAGCCAATGAATACATTACACCGTCAACTACAGTCAGCCAATGAATACATTACACCGTCAACTAGTCAGCCAATGAATACACTACACCGTCAACTACAGTCAGCCAATGACTACACTACACCGTCAACTACAGTCAGCCAATGACTACACTACACCGTCAACTACAGTCAGCCAGATACACTACACCGTCAACTACAGTCAGCCAGTCAATACATTACACCGTCAACTACAGTCAGTCAGTCAATACATTACACCGTCAACTACAGTCAGCCAATGAATACATTACACCGTCAACTAGTCAGCCAATGAATACATTACACCGTCAACTAGTCAGCCAATGAATACATTACACCGTCAACTACAGTTAGCCAATGACTACACTACACCGTCAACTACAGTCAGCCAATGACTACACTACACCGTCAACTACAGTCAGCCAATGACTACACTACACCGTCAACTACAGTCAGCCAATGACTACACTACACCGTCAACTACAGTCAGCCAATGACTACACTACCCCGTCAACTACAGTCAGCCAATGACTACACTACCCCGTCAACTACAGTCAGCCAATGACTACACTACCCCGTCAACTACAGTCAGCCAATACATTCCACTACACCGTCAACTACAGTCAGCCAATACATTCCACTACACCGTCAACTACAGTCAGCCAATACATTCCACCGTCAACTACAGTCAGCCAATACATTCCACCGTCAACTACAGTCAGCCAATACATTCCACCGTCAACTACAGTCAGCCAATACATTCCACCGTCAACTACAGTCAGCCAATACATTCCACCGTCAACTACAGTCAGCCAATGGATACCACCGTCAACTACAATCAGCCAATAAATTACACCGTCAACTACAGTCAGCCAATAACATTACACCGTCAACTACAGTCAGCCAATACATTACACCGTCAACTACAGTCAGCCAATACATTACACCGTCAACTACAGTCAGCCAATACACTACACCGTCAACTACAGTCAGCCAATACATTCCACCGTCAACTACAGTCAGCCAATACATTCCACCGTCAACTACAGTCAGCCAATACATTCCACCGTCAACTACAGTCAGCCAATACATTCCACCGTCAACTACAGTCAGCCAATACATACCACCGTCAACTACAGTCAGCCAATACATTACACCGTCAACTACAGTCAGCCAATACATTACACCGTCAACTACAGTCAGCCAATACACTACACCGTCAACTACAGTCAGCCAATACATTCCACCGTCAACTACAGTCAGCCAATACATTCCACCGTCAACTACAGTCAGCCAATACATTCCACCGTCAACTACAGTCAGCCAATACATTCCACCGTCAACTACAGTCAGCCAATACATTCCACCGTCAACTACAGTCAGCCAATACATTCCACCGTCAACTACAGTCAGCCAATACATTCCACCGTCAACTACAGTCAGCCAACACATTCCACCGTCAACTACAGTCAGCCAACACATTCCACCGTCAACTACAGTCAGCCAACACATTCCACCGTCAACTACAGTCAGCCAACACATTCCACCGTCAACTACAGTCAGCCAATACATTCCACCGTCAACTACAGTCAGCCAATACATTCAACCGTCAACTACAGTCAGCCAATACATTCCACCGTCAACTACAGTCAGCCAATACATTCCACCGTCAACTACAGTCAGCCAATACATTCCACCGTCAACTACAGTCAGCCAATACATTCCACCGTCAACTACAGTCAGCCAATACATTACAGCGTCAACTAGTCAGCCAATACATTACACCGTCAACTACAGTCAGCCAATACATTCCACCGTCAACTACAGTCAGCCAATACATTCCACCGTCAACTACAGTCAGCCAATACATTACACCGCCAACTACAGTCAGCCAATACATTACACCGTCAAGTGGTATGTCAGTTCTGAGGAGGTTTATAAAATGTTCTATACATCTATACTGTACTCTCCTATTCCGTGATCAGAGCCCGGATCCAAAGCATCTCAGACTAGGATCTGGTTTCCCTTCTAGATCATAATGAATGAGACTATATGGACAGATCCTAGATGCACAGTCCTACTCAGAGATGCCTTGTGGACACAGGCCCTGAACACAAAAACCCTCCCATATGAGAGTTTTGGAAGCAGAGGGGGACGGGGGGGGGGGGACGGAAGGACGACGACGGGTAGTGACAGTGTGAGGGATCATGGTCGTGAGAGAAAACGTAAGGAAAGAGGGTGAAGAGTGAAACACAGATGGACAGTGGGAGGGCCAAAACACAGGTGGTGGGTGAGGACACACACACACACACACACACCACAATACACACACCCACAATAACACACACCACAAACACACACACACACACACACACCACAATACACACACGCCACAATATACACACACCACAATACACACACACACACACACACACACCACAATACACACACAGAGGCACACCACAGAAGCCTAGCTACCTCGGTACACAGGCTCGGACTCAAAATCAAAGACTATGTCATTGGGGTAGGAGTATAGGAGGGGGCTTGAGGTCCGTGTTCGGTGCTTCCTCAAGCAGCGGGCGGGTGGGTGGGTCTGCAAGGGGGGGGCTGCAAGGGGGGGAAGAGAGAGACACAGCAGGATCACTGGCCCTGAAGACCAGCTACTGGGCCCACCTGACCCTACTTCTCTATGGTACCTACTGTAGGCCTGATCCAAAATGGACGCCTAGTCACTGTACTGTGCTCTACTTTTGGCCAGAGCCCAATGAGTGCCAATGAGGAGAATGCATGAATCTGGCTCCATGGACCAGTAGAAAGTTGGAGAGTTTTTCCCACACATTATCACTGGCCAAAAGTAGTGCACTAGATAGGGAACCATTTGAGACTGGCCCCATAGTAGGTAGTCTACACTCTTTCAGAGGGAGCATGGACGGGCAGTGGAAATCAGAGAATGTTAGGGGAATAAAAAAAGGGTAGATGGCTCTCTTAAAGGGGAAGTCTCCTTAAAAAGGGACAGAGCCATTGTTTTACAGTCTAAGGACAAATATTCTGAATATGCATCAACAAGACTTGTAGAAATAGAATTCTGACTGGACAAAATGAGCTTCAAGGGCCTTGTAAAACAAGAGAGAAAGAGAACACAGATGCAGGATGTGGGGGACGGGGCGACGGGACGGGGACTTGTTGATTGAATTACTGATGATGATGATAACTTCCTTACCTCCTTCTGACCTCTGTAAACCTTGGTCTCGAATCAAGTCCTGAAAGAGAGAGAGAGGAAATAACAGAGAATCACAATACTGTGAAGACAGCTGGGCATCTAGATTCCAGACAAACGCTACAAGCTGGGTTATATCTTGGTAACTGGTATAACAGTGGAACTGACAGCGTTTTAACTGCTTTGCAGATATGAAAACAGACAAATCATATTAGTAAAAAAAATATATCAAAAATTCCCAGTTTATGCTTACAAAACCAACTTTATAAAGAGGTTTTAAAAACAGGTTACATTTGACTCAAAATGTTATGACGTACACTAAAGGCATTGATGGCAGAACAGATGGATGTAGTTCAATGCACGATTTATATAATAAACCAATACATGTCTTGGTGGTCCAGAAAATATTGCTATCATGTTGTAAATCACAGCGGACATGGTACCATTCAGAATGCACTGTCTCAGTTTCAATGGCTCAATATTTTGGACAAAAAAAAAATAAAGGACGAATGCAACTAAGGCTGGGAATGACAATATAATCAAACTAGCAAGGCCTAATGATCACAAGTCAGCAATAACGTGGCTAATAGGCTAGCGTATCTATTTATGTAGCAAGCTAAAAACACGGAGCCTAACATTAGCTAGCGAGCTAGCTGCTAGGAGGATGTCATGTCATTGGAGAAGTGGGTGACTTTTCCTCCATCTTGTTTTTTCCGGTGGCTACACACAGTTAGAGATGCAGGTGTCATTGGGTAAAAGCTAGCAAGAACTAGAACGGCTTTAAACAGTTAGCATATCTCTCGCATTCGTAAATTCAGAGCGAAGAATAACTGATGAACTTAACGCGCAACACCTGCTGAATATGACCGGGGTCAGTAAACGTAGGCAAAGTAATAGTTAGTCAAGAGCGCTCTAGATAGCATGTAAACGGCTCTGCTAGAGCGCTCTAGATAGCATGTAAACGGCTCTGCTAGAGCGCTCTAGATAACAGGTAAACGGCTCAGCTAGAGCGCTCTAGATAACAGGTAAACGGCTCAGCTAGAGCATTCTAGATAGCGTGTAAACGGCTCTGCTAGAGCGCTCTAGATAGCGTGTAAACGGCTCAGCTAGAGCGCTCTAGATAGCATGTAAACGGCTCTGCTAGAGCGCTCTAGATAGCATGTAAACAGCTCTGCTAGAGCGCTCTAGATAACATGTAAACACCTCTGCTAGGCGGAGTCAGGTTGTCAGAGTAAGGTGTTACTAATTTATGTCTGGAAGTAGCTAGCTAGCTAACAAGGTAGCCAACATTTGACAGTTGGCTTGTGTGCTTGGCTGGGACAAGCATGCATTGTTGGCAGGCAAACTGCAGAAATACGAGGAGGCTACAATTCCTCCATCGATTACCAGTGCAATTTTGACAGACAAAATTAGGTGAAAAAGTTTTAGAGGGTTTATTTAATGTTACTTTGGTAGATCATCTTTCTCTGGCTAGCATTAGCTGTTGATGATGTGTATAACTGAAGGAGAGAGACACTGCCTTGTCATGGTTGTTTGATCAACAGGACTGTAATGTTCCCAAATGTAAGAAATATTTGCAGAAATCCATTCAGGTGTATTTTGTGGCTTTTGGTGAATGTGTTCTATTGATCTAAAGTCGCTCTGTTGCTACTTCCTGTTAACACACAGTCCAGTTCATAGTGAATGATGACAGGTCCTACTTCCTGTTAACACACAGTCCAGTTCATAGTGAATGATGGCAGGTCCTACTGCCTGTAAACACACAGTCCAGTTCATAGTGAATGATGACAGGTCCTACTGCCTGTAAACACACAGTCCAGTTCAAAGTGAATGATGACAGGTCCTACTTCCTGTAAACACACAGTCCAGTTCATAGTGAATGATGACAGGTCCTACTTCCTGTAAACACTCAGTCCAGTTCATAGTGAATGATGACAGGTCCTACTGCCTGTAAACACAGTCCAGTTCAAAGTGAATGATGGCAGGTCTTACTTCCTGTAAACACACAGTCCAGTTCATAGTGAATGATGACAGGTCTTACTTCCTGTAAACACACAGTCCAGTTCATAGTGAATGATGGCAGGTCCTACTTCCTGTAAACACACAGTCCAGTTCAACGTGAATGATGACAGGCCTCTGTGCAAATGGCTTGTTTGTATACTGTAGCTACTGTAGCTCTGATTGGCTATGGTGCACCAGTCTGCGTAAACTCTGGTCCTGGACGAGACAGATGGGATTTTAAATCAGGTTTTATTTCCTGCAGTGTCAATGAACTGTATGAACCATACAGTTAAATGTCCAAAAGCACGGCTGCTTTCCCACTCTATATTGCTATAGAATTTTCACAAATGCCCAAACATTCTATGAATTTATAAAAACATGAAAACGACCGTATCTAAGTGCTCGCTTTAAAAAAAAAAAAGAAGGCTAATATTCTTCCTGGGGCGTATATAAAAAGATTAAGACTTCACGTTGCTAAAAACACTGTCAGTTCCTCTTTAAGTATCTCTTTAAGGGGCTCCCGAGTGGCGCAGCGCTCTAAAGGCATTACATCTCAGTTTCTAGAGGCGGCACTACAGACACCCTGGTTCGATTCCAGGCTGTATCACAACCGTCCGTGATTGGGAGTCCCATAGGGGCGGCGCACAATCGGCCCAGCGTCGTCCAGGTTCGGCCGGTGGTAGGCCGTCATTGTAAATAACAATTTGTTCTCAACTGACTTGCCTGGTTAAAATAAAAGGTTAAATATATACAAGTATGATTACTATGGTGGTATTTGGCCAAGAATTACAGTACACGACTTAACCCAGATGAGCACCCCCTTTAACTAGTGCTGGCACATACACATTGTACATTAGCAGTACTACTTGTCTCCAGCAGGGGGAAGTGTCTGAGCTCTCAGACACACAGACAACAGGAGACGTTGGACTCACGTCTATGTTGACGGGTTCGATGGTGTTGATGTGGACGTTGGGAGCGGAGGACGAGCGGTCTCTCTGTCCAAACTGGTTCCTGTGGTCCTCTTCTCCGGGCCTGAAATTCTGGGGGATAGGGATGGACTTGGACGGGGACACGCTGGTGTGGCACAGGGACCTGGGGGTCAGAGAGACAGAGAGAGAGAGGTCAGAGAGGATGGGTGTTGAAACTCTGGAGGGGGTGGAGATGGACGTGGACAGGGACCTGGGGGTCAGAGAGACAGAGAGGTCAGGGCGGGGTGGGTCAGGGAGAATGGGGGTTGAAATTCTGGGGAGATGGACGTGGACAGGGACCTGGGGGTCAGAGAGCGGTTAAGAGGGGAGGAACAGGGTGGGTCATCTCACTGGGGACATATGGCACAGCATTAGCAGAGATTCCAGTCTACATTGAATCTAGCGAGGAGACACAAGACGATCAAGTCTGTCTGTTTAAGGTAGTCTTAAAAATGGCTTCCTCTCCTCGTCTCCTTTCCTTCAACTGTGCCGAGGTGAGAATGGGATCAGGACAGCTGTGAGACTCACCCGGTGGAGTCGGACGGAGGCAGTGAAGGGTAGACCTCGGACACGGGGGTGGTGCCCTCTGATGACACCTCCTCCTGGGTGATGGGGTGGTGCTCAAAGAACTTCGACACCAGCAACAAACTGCAGCAGAGAGACAACATACAGGTTAGACCTGGTAGAGAGCCCCAACATACAGGTTAGAACTGGTAGAGAGCCCCAACATACAGGTTAGACCTGGTAGAGCCCCAACATACAGGTTAGAACTGGTAGAGCCCCCCAACCTACAGGTTAGAACTGGTAGAGAGCCCCAACCTACAGGTTAGACCTGGTAGAGAGCCCCAACATACAGGTTAGACCTGGTAGAGAGCCCCAACCTACAGGTTAGACCTGGTAGAGCCCCAACATACAGGTTAGACCTGGTAGAGAGCCCCAACATACAGGTTAGAACTGGTAGAGAGCCCCAACATACAGGTTAGACCTGGTAGAGCCCCAACATACAGGTTAGAACTGGTAGAGAGCCCCAACATACAGGTTAGACCTGGTAGAGCCCCCCAACATACAGGTTAGAACTGGTAGAGAGCCCCAACATACAGGTTAGAACTGGTAGAGAGCCCCAACATACAGGTTAGAACTGGTAGAGAGCCCCAACATACAGGTTAGAACTGGTAGAGAGCCCCAACATACAGGTTAGAACTGGTAGAGAGCCCCAACATACAGGTTAGAACTGGTAGAGAGCCCCAACATACAGGTTAGAACTGGTAGAGAGCCCCAACATACAGGTTAGAACTGGTAGAGCCCCCCAACATACAGGTTAGAACTGGTAGAGCGCCCCAACATACAGGTTAGACCTGGTAGAGCCCCAACATACAGGTTAGACCTGGTAGAGCGCCCCAACATACAGGTTAGACCTGGTAGAGCGCCCCAACATACAGGTTAGAACTGGTAGAGGCCCCAACATACAGGTTAGAACTGGTAGAGCCCCCAACATACAGGTTAGAACTGGTAGAGAGCCCCAACATACAGGTTAGAACTGGTAGAGAGCCCCAACATACAGGTTAGAACTGGTAGAGAGCCCCAGCCTACAGGTTAGAACTGGTAGAGAGCCCCAACCTACAGGTTAGACCTGGTAGAGCCCCAACATACAGGTTAGAACTGGTAGAGAGCCCCAACATACAGGTTAGACCTGGTAGAGAGCCCCAACATACAGGTTAGACCTGGTAGAGCCCCAACATACAGGTTAGAACTGGTAGAGAGCCCCAACATACAGGTTAGAACTGGTAGAGAGCCCCAACATACAGGTTAGAACTGGTAGAGAGCCCCAACATACAGGTTAGAACTGGTAGAGCCCCCCAACATACAGGTTAGACCTGGTAGAGCCCCAACATACAGGTTAGACCTGGTAGAGCCCCAACATACAGGTTAGACCTGGTAGAGCCCCAACATACAGGTTAGAACTGGTAGAGCCCCAACATACAGGTTAGAACTGGTAGAGCCCCCAACATACAGGTTAGACCTGGTAGAGAGCCCCAACATACAGGTTAGACCTGGTAGAGAGCCCCAACATACAGGTTAGAACTGGTAGAGGCCCCAACATACAGGTTAGAACTGGTAGAGCCCCAACATACAGGTTAGACCTGGTAGAGCCCCAACATACAGGTTAGAACTGGTAGAGAGCCCCAACATACAGGTTAGACCTGGTAGAGCCCCAACATACAGGTTAGAACTGGTAGAGCCCCCCAACATACAGGTTAGACCTGGTAGAGCCCCAACATACAGGTTAGACCTGGTAGAGCCCCAACATACAGGTTAGAACTGGTAGAGCCCCAACATACAGGTTAGAACTGGTAGAGAGCCCCAACATACAGGTTAGACCTGGTAGAGCCCCAACATACAGGTTAGACCTGGTAGAGCCCCAACATACAGGTTAGAACTGGTAGAGCCCCAACATACAGGTTAGAACTGGTAGAGAGCCCCAACATACAGGTTAGAACTGGTAGAGCCCCCCAACATACAGGTTAGACCTGGTAGAGCCCCAACATACAGGTTAGAACTGGTAGAGCCCCAACATACAGGTTAGAACTGGTAGAGCCCCCCAACATACAGGTTAGAACTGGTAGAGCCCCCCAACATACAGGTTAGAACTGGTAGAGCCCCAACATACAGGTTAGAACTGGTAGAGCCCCCCAACATACAGGTTAGAACTGGTAGAGCCCCAACATACAGGTTAGAACTGGTAGAGCCCCAACATACAGGTTAGAACTGGTAGAGCCCCCAACATACAGGTTAGACCTGGTAGAGAGCCCCAACATACAGGTTAGACCTGGTAGAGAGCCCCAACATACAGGTTAGAACTGGTAGAGCCCCAACATACAGGTTAGAACTGGTAGAGAGCCCCAACATACAGGTTAGAACTGGTAGAGAGCCCCAACATACAGGTTAGAACTGGTAGAGCCCCAACATACAAGTTAGACCTGGTAGAGCCCCCCAACATACAGGTTAGAACTGGTAGAGAGCCCCAACATACAGGTTAGACCTGGTAGAGCCCCAACATACAGGTTAGAACTGGTAGAGCCCCAACATACAGGTTAGAACTGGTAGAGAGCCCCAACATACAGGTTAGAACTGGTAGAGAGCCCCAACATACAGGTTAGAACTGGTAGAGAGCCCCAACATACAGGTTAGACCTGGTAGAGCCCCCCAACATACAGGTTAGACCTGGTAGAGCCCCAACATACAGGTTAGAACTGGTAGAGCCCCAACATACAGGTTAGAACTGGTAGAGAGCCCCAACCTACAGGTTAGACCTGGTAGAGCCCCAACATACAGGTTAGAACTGGGACACTAGCAATACTAGAAGGGGCAGATCAGGCCAAACGTCTGTCTCGGGGACAGGTCAAGTTAACTTCAGTCTCAAACAAGGAAAAAAACGACAGAATTACATGACACATCAAGTTAAAACTGCCCATCCCGTCCACCTTTCCTCAATGAGTTGAATTGATTAATTTGATCGATAACTCACTCTAGCTGGTCGTAGTTGACACACATGAGCGGCACCTCTGTGCTGCAACGTTGGTGAAACTTATAGCCACACGTCTGACATCGGAACCCCTGGAACAGAAGCTTCCGGCAAAAATCGCAGAATGCCAACGTAAAAAAGGTCTTCCTCACCTGGGGAACAGACAGAAACAGAGACAGAAAATAGAGTAGGAAACGTCAGGGAGCAGGGTTGGTTGTACCTTCTGTCCCATCCACGGAGATATACAAAAGTGAGTCGTCTTTCTATGTGCCATCTCCATTTTGAAGTAGTCCATGTTCTTCTTCTATTGTGTTTGAAACAAAAAGTGTAAAGCTAACATTGATTATTTACCGCCACCTGCTGGACTCCTGAACCAACTCTTGTCATAAAATGTAATTGTGGCCACTAGATGGCAGTGCTATAGCTTCGAAAAGACATTTACAAAACCAAAAAGACCATCCAATTTGAAGAAGACAATGCTCCGATCATATGGGAATCCAACCCATTGGATTCACAACCCAGTTGACTAATAAAAACAAAATGGTGGAATCCCTCAAAAGGCGATGTCCCAGGCTAAAACAAGATCTTTTCCATCTAGGAGCCCTCTTTCTACCTCTGTGTTTCTGTTCTTGTCTAACGTACAGTATATGCACGTGCCATTGTGAATGCAGGTGTTCCAATCATTGAGGACATTGGAGGTACATAGTTGCTCTTTCCTTCAGTGAATGAACTTGCTCTGATTTAACAAATAGTTTATTTGCCCGGGTCTACATGCATGGCCAGAAACAAACACGAGGGTCAACTCAACAATGGACTGAACCTTGCACTGTTTTGGACAGTTCATCCTCCTAGTTAAGTCTTTCTAGTGGCGTTTCCCAGTAACATCCCATCCCCAGCTGGTTCCTGAAGTCTAGTTCCATAGTTCTACACTGAACAAAAATATAAAAACGCAACATTTTAAAAAAAAAGTGTTGGTCCCATGTTTCATGAGCTGAAATAAATAATCCCAGAAATGTTTCATACGCACAAAAAGCGTATTTCTTTCAACATGTTGTGTAAAAATCTGTTTACGTCCCCTGTTAGTGAGCATTTCTCCTTTGCCAATATAATCCATCCATCTGACAGGTGTGGCATATCAGGAAGCTGATAAAACAGCATGATCATTACACAGGAGCACCTTGTGCTCCGGACAATAAAAGGCCACTTAAATAAATGTGCAGTTTTGTCACAACAACACAATGTCACAGATGTCTCAAGTTTTGAAGGAATGTGCAATTGGCATGCAAACTGCAGGATTGTCCAACAGAGCAGTTGTCAGAGAATGTAATGTTCATTTCTCTACCATAAGCCTGAGGGGTATTTGTGTTTGTAATAAAGCCCTTTTGTCGGAAAAAAACTCATTCTGATTGGCTGGGCTTGACTCCCAAGTGGGTGGGCCTGGCTGCCAAGTGGGTGGGCCCATGCCCTCCCAGGCCCACCCATGGCTGCACCCCTGCCCAGTCATATGAAATTCTAGTTCCAGTCGTACTCACAAAGTTGTGTGTGGTAAGAGGAACGTTCTCCAGCACTTCCACGTGTAGCTCCTCCCCTGTCAGCCAGGAGATGTCCGTGTCCCAGCCAAGAGGCTTCATCTCTCTGAGACAGGTGACAGGAAGCAGAGTTCACCGGGTCGTGGTTGAGTTTAGTACACACGTGGGTTGTTGTTGATGTTGTTGTTGTAAAAGAGAATGTGTTCTCAATGATTTACCTTGTTCAACAAAGTACAATAAAATAAACTGAATTGTGCGAGTGTGTACCTGTCAATTGCCCTCTCACCGTGTGTACCTGCACATTGCCCTCTCACCGTGTGTACCTGCACATTGCCCTCTCACCGTGTGTACCTGCACATTGCCCTCTCACCGTGTGTACCTGCACATTGCCCTCTCACCGTGTGTACCTGCACATTGCCCTCTCACCGTGTGTACCTGCACATTGCCCTCTCACCGTGTGTACCTGCACATTGCCCTCTCACCGTGTGTACCTGCACATTGCCCTCTCACCGTGTGTACCTGCACATTGCCCTCTCACCGTGTGTACCTGCACATTGCCCTCTCACCGTGTGTACCTGCACATTGCCCTCTCACCGTGTGTACCTGCACATTGCCCTCTCACCGTGTGTACCTGCACATTGCCCTCTCACCGTGTGTACCTGCACATTGCCCTCTCACCGTGTGTACCTGCACATTGCCCTCTCACCGTGTGTACCTGCACATTGCCCTCTCACCGTGTGTACCTGCACATTGCCCTCTCACCGTGTGTACCTGCACATTGCCCTCTCACCGTGTGTACCTGCACATAGCCCTCTCACCGTGTGTACCTGCACATTGCCCTCTCACCGTGTGTACCTGCACATTGCCCTCTCACCGTGTGTACCTGCACATTGCCCTCTCACTGTGTGTACCTGTACATTGCCCTCTCACCGTGTGTACTGTGCTGAAATGATTATAAAGTTGGGCAGGAGCATCAATTGACAGAATGTGGAGATTTTATCTTTTTGGCCAAGGTATACGTGTGTGTGTGTGTGTGTGTGTGTGTGTGTGTGTGTGTGTGTGTGTGTGTGTGTGTGTGTGTGTGTGTGTGTGTGTGTGTGTGTGTGTGTGTGTGTGTGTGTGCTTACCCATCCTGTATCCTGTAGACAGCACAGCACTCAGGGATTAGTCCCCTCATCATTAAAGCCTTCTTCAGAGAGTCTCTGACTGTCATGCCACAGCGGGCTGGGACCTGGGACAGACACAGAGGAACCATACAGTTAGTTTCAGGGACGGAACAGCAGGTATGGACCATATACAGCTGAAGTCAGAAGTTTACATACACCTGAGCCAAATACATTTTAACTCCTGTTTTTCCACAATTCCTGATATTTAATCCTAGTAACAATTCCCTGTCTTAGGTCAGTTAGGATCACCACTTTATTTTAAGAATGTGAAATGCCAGAATAATAGTAGAGAGAATGATTTATTTCAGCTTTTATTTTTTTCATCACATTCCCAGTGGGTCAGAAGTTTACATACACTCAATTAGTATTTGGTAGCATTGCCTTTAAATTGTTTAACTTGGGTCAAACGTTTCAGGTAGCCTTCCACAAGCTTCCCACAATAAGTTGGGTGAATTTTGGCCCATTCCTCCTGACAGAGCTGGTGTAACTGAGTCAGGTTTGTAGGCCTCCTTGCTCGCACACGCTTTTTCAGTTCTGCCCACAAATTTTCTATAGGATTGAGGTCAGGGCTTTGTGATGGCCACTCCAATACCTTGACTTTGTTGTCCTTAAGCCATTTTGCCACAACTTTGGAAGTATGCTTGGGGTCATTGTCCATTTGGAAGACCCATTTGCGACCAAGCTTTAACTTCCTGACTGATGTCTTGAGATGTTGCTTCAATATATCCACATAATTTTCCATCCTCATGATGCCATCTATTTCGTGAAGTGCATCAGACCCTCCTGCAGCAAAGCACCCCCACAACATGATGCTGCCACCCCCGTGCTTCACAGTTGGGATGGTGTTCTTCAGGCTTGCAAGCCTCCCTCTTTTTCCTCCAAACATAACGATGGTCATTATGGCCAAACAGGTCTATTTTTGTTTCATCTGACCAGAGGACATTTCTCCAAAAAGTACAATCTTTGTCCCCATGTGCAGTTGCAAACCGTAGTCTGGCTTTTTTTGAATGGCGGTTTTGGAGCAGTGGTTTCTTCCTTGCTGAGCGGCCTTTCAGGTTATGTCGATATAGGACTCGTTTTACTGTGGATTGTCGTGGAAAATTGCAAGATTATGTTATAATGCTTGTATTGTATTATAATGGGTGTTTTATTCGACCGAATAGAGTATTCTGTTCACTATTGTGTGTGTGTGTTCTACTGAGGATGGGGCCTCTGGGAGATAATACTGACAGAGGAGATTTACGATGTCTTTTGGGTGATAAAACCTAAAGAGCATTCCAGATAACATGAGTTAATGTTTCTGTTCTATACCGTACCAGGGAGAGATGGTTCCAGTTTGGAGTAGGAGGACCAGATACTGGTCTATACAATGAAAACTGTTGACACAGTAATAACTGTCTGCTATGTATTATAGATACCTTTCATACAAATCTTAACCTTGTGACCCATTCTATGTATCTGTGGTTCGTCATGTACGTTGAGAGGGGTGTATCTTGGCTATAAAAGATCTTTGTACTTTTGTGTAATCACTTTTCAATGGTTCATTAGAAATGGTGCACCATTGAAAGTCAAGTGCTTTTGCAAAAGCTCTTAATTATTAAAGATGTAGTTTAAGTATAACTCTGACTGGTGTGTGAAGTTTGTCTCTCTCCTCATTTGGTAATACAGCAATTAACCACCACAGGATATAGATACTTTTGTACCCGTTTCCTCCAGCATCTTCACAAGGTCCTTTGCTGTTGTTCTGGGATTGATTTGCACTTTTCGCACCAAAGTACGTTCATCTCTAGGAGACAGAACGCGTCACCTTCCTGAGCGGTATGACGGCTGCGTGGTCCCATGGTGTTTATACTTGCGTACTATTGTTTGTACAGATGAACGTGGTACCTTCAGGCGTTTGGAAATTGCTCCCAAGGATGAACCAGACTTGTGGAGGTCCACCATTTCTTGGGGGTCTTGGCTGATTTATTTTGGATTTTCTCATGATGTCAAGCAAAGAGGTACTGAGTTTGAAAGTAGGCCTTGAAATTCATCCACAGGTACACCTCCAATTGACTCAAATTATGTCAATTAGCCTATCAGAAGCTTCTAAAGCCATGACATCATTTTCTGGAATTTTCCAAGCTGTTTAAAGGCACAGTCAACTTAGTGTATGTAAACTTCTGACCCACTGGAATTGTGATACAGTGAATTATAAGTGAAATAATCTGTCTGTAAACAATTGTTGGAAAGATGACTTGTGTCATGCACAAAGTAGATGTCCTAACCGACTTGCCAAAACTATAGTTTGTTAACAAGAAATTTGTGGAGTGTTTGAAAAACGAGTTTTAATGACTCCAACCTTGGTGTATGTAAACTTCCGACTTCAACTGTACATAGGCTATACGCATGGTCCAATATGTTCAAATCATTTTACCAACATCCCGCAAGGGCCGAAACTGGTTAAATCAGAATTTCCACGTTATTTCAACCCCCAAAAATATAATGTGGTGATGTTGACTCAACATGGAAAACTGATTGGATTTGTAACATTTAATCAAAGAAATTTCTTTTTTTTTTCTCCACCTAACTTTTAAATTAAAATGACTTTTTTTTGTGTTATTATTTCACGTTGAATTCACGTCAGTTGACAACTCAACCAAAAGTAAATCCAAACTAGACGTCGAAACTGCCGTGCGATGTGATTCGGCTCATTTCTGAAGGTGGAAAGTAGATTTGAAATGGTGTAGAGATGTTTAAACCGTCCAGACAGGCTAGAACACTTTACAATGCAGGAAGATACCACCTAGTCCTAAACAGAAGGGTTTGTTGGTTATCTGTATATGAAATCAGCTATGGCTCAGTTGGTAGAGCATGGTGTGTGCAACGCCAGGGTTGTGGGTTCGATTCCCAAGGGGGGGCCAGTACAAAAAAAATAAATAATAAAAAGAAGCATGATATGAAATGTATGAAATGTATGTATTCACTACTGTAAGTCGCTCTGGATAAGAGTGTCTGCTAAATGACTAAAATGTAAAAAAAAAAAAGCTGAATAACTTAATGCATGACACACTAATATGTCATGCATAATATGCATTCACCTGTACTGTGAATAAGACCTAGTCTACACCTTGATTTACCCTGTTTTAAAAATCAATCATTTATCTTTCAAATACAACACTCCTCTGCATTAGTTCAATGTCATGTTGAAGTATGAATGGCGATAGGAGGAGTAGGCCACACAGCATCAGGCCACACAGCATCAGGCCACACAGCATCAGGCCACACAGCATTAGGCCACACAGCATTAGGCCACACAGCATTAGGCCACACAGCATCAGGCCACACAGCATCAGGCCACACAGCATTAGGCCACACAGCATTAGGCCACACAGCATTAGGCCACACAGCATCAGGCCACACAGCATCAGGCCACACAGCATTAGGCCACACAGCATTAGGCCACACAGCATTAGGCCACACAGCATTAGGCCACACAGCATTAGGCCACACAGCATTACAGGAGAGAAGCAAGCGTACTTCTACCAAAGACACAGACTGGGCTCCAATCACACTGATGGCAACAGAGCTGTGCTTATTATTGTCAATGAGCAAATAGCCTAGCCTAGCATCACAAACCTAAGTCCTGTAGCTAAGTCATCTGTCCTTTAAGCTACATCCCCTTATGTAGCATGACACTTCTAATGAAGACTTGACCTTCCAGTTAAAAAACAGAACAGGAAACTAAATGTATAATACAACACCAACCTCTAGTTGTAATTATGGCAAAAGGCTGTGGTTTTTAAACTGACATACCAAACGATGAGGAAATGCATCAACGCAATAAAGAGTGAAACAATTACAGAGGTAGAGAGTATGCTGCAACCTGCACAGCAGAGGCCCAGGCCAACTCTCCCTAACATCATCAATACAGGCCATCTCTCCCTAACATCATCAATACAGGCCATCTCTCCCTAACATCATCAATACAGGCCAACTCTCCCTAACATCATCAATACAGGCCATCTCTCCCTAACATCATCAATACAGGCCATCTCTCCCTAACATCATCAATACAGGCCATCTCTCCCTAACATCATCAATACAGGCCATCTCTCCCTAACATCATCAATACAGGCCATCTCTCCCTAACATCATCAATACAGGCCATCTCTCCCTAACATCATCAATACAGGCCATCTCTCCCTAACATCATCAAGACAGGCCATCTCTCCCTAACATCATCAAGACAGGCCATCTCTCCCTAACATCATCAAGACAGGCCATCTCTCCCTAACATCATCAATACAGGCCAACTCTCCCTATCATCATCAATACAGGCCATCTCTCCCTAACATCATCAATACAGGCCATCTCTCCCTAACATCATCAATACAGGCCATCTCTCCCTAACATCATCAATACAGGCCATCTCTCCCTAACATCATCAATACAGGCCATCTCTCCCTAACATCATCAATACAGGCCATCTCTCCCTAACATCATCAATACAGACCATCTCTCCCTAACATCATCAATACAGGCCATCTCTCCCAAACTATTGTCTAATATCATCAATACAGGCCATCTCTCCCTAACATCATCAATACAGACCATCTCTCCCTAACATCATCAATACAGGCCATCTCTCCCAAACTATTGTCTAATATCATCAATACAGGCCATCTCTCCCTAACATCATCAATACAGGCCATCTCTCCCTAACATCATCAATACTGGCCATCTCTCCCTAACAACATCAATACAGGCCATCTCTTCCTAACATCATCAATACAGACCATCTCTCCCTAACATCATCAATACAGGCCATCTCTCCCTAACATCATCAATACAGGCCATCTCTCCCTAACATCATCAATACAGGCCATCTCTCCCTAACATCATCAATACAGGCCATCTCTCCCTAACATCATCAATACAGGCCATCTCTCCCCAACATCATCAATACAGGCCATCTCTCCCCAACATCATCAATACAGGCCATCTCTCCCTAACATCATCAATACAGGCCATCTCTCCCTAACATCATCAAGACAGGCCATCTCTCCCTAACATCATCAATACAGGCCATCTCTCCCTAACATCATCAATACAGGCCATCTCTCCCTAACATCATCAATACAGGCCATCTCTCCCTAACATCATCAATACAGGCCAACTCTCCCTAACATCATCAATACAGACCATCTCTCCCTAACATCATCAATACAGGCCATCTCTCCCTAACATCATCAATACAGGCCATCTCTCCCTAACAGCATCAATACAGGCCATCTCTCCCTAACATCATCCATACAGACCATCTCTCCCTAACATCATCAATACAGGCCAAATCTCCCTAACATCATCAATACAGACCATCTCTCCCTAACATCATCAATACAGGCCATCTCTCCCTAACATCATCAATACAGGCCAACTCTCCCTAACATCATCAATACAGGCCAACTCTCCCTAACATCATCAATACAGACCATCTCTCCCTAACATCATCAATACAGGCCATCTCTCCCTAACATCATCAATACAGGCCATCTCTCCCTAACATCATCAATACAGGCCATCTCTCCCTAACATCATCAATACAGGCCATCTCTCCCTAACATCATCAATACAGGCCATCTCTCCCTAACATCATCAATACAGGCCATCTCTCCCTAACATCATCAATACAGGCCATCTCTCCCTAACATCATCAATACAGGCCAACTCTCCCTATCATCATCAATACAGGCCATCTCTCCCTAACATCATCAATACAGGCCATCTCTCCCTAACATCATCAATACAGGCCATCTCTCCCTAACATCATCAATACAGGCCATCTCTCCCTAACATCATCAATACAGGCCATCTCTCCCTAACATCATCAATACAGGCCATCTCTCCCTAACATCATCAATACAGACCATCTCTCCCTAACATCATCAATACAGGCCATCTCTCCCAAACTATTGTCTAATATCATCAATACAGGCCATCTCTCCCTAACATCATCAATACAGACCATCTCTCCCTAACATCATCAATACAGGCCATCTCTCCCAAACTATTGTCTAATATCATCAATACAGGCCATCTCTCCCTAACATCATCAATACAGGCCATCTCTCCCTAACATCATCAATACAGGCCATCTCTCCCTAACATCATCAATACAGACCATCTCTCCCTATCATCATCAATACAGGCCATCTCTCCCTAACATCATCAATACAGGCCATCTCTCCCTAACATCATCAATACAGGCCATCTCTCCCCAACATCATCAATACAGGCCATCTCTCCCCAACATCATCAATACAGGCCATCTCTCCCCAACATCATCAATACAGGCCATCTCTCCCTAACATCATCAATACAGGCCATCTCTCCCTAACATCATCAATACAGGCCATCTCTCCCTAACATCATCAATACAGGCCATCTCTCCCTAACATCATCAATACAGGACATCTCTCCCTAACATCATCAATACAGGCCAACTCTCCCTAACATCATCAATACAGGCCAACTCTCCCTAACATCATCAATACAGACCATCTCTCCCTAACATCATCAATACAGGCCATCTCTCCCTAACATCATCAATACAGGCCATCTCTCCCTAACATCATCAATACAGGCCATCTCTCCCTAACAGCATCAATACAGGCCATCTCTCCCTAACATCATCCATACAGACCATCTCTCCCTAACATCATCAATACAGGCCAAATCTCCCTAACATCATCAATACAGACCCTCTCTCCCTAACATCATCAATACAGGCCATCTCTCCCTAACATCATCAATACAGGCCATCTCTCCCTAACATCATCAATACAGGCCAACTCTCCCTAACATCATCAATACAGACCATCTCTCCCTAACATCATCAATACAGGCCATCTCTCCCTAACAGCATCAATACAGGCCATCTCTCCCTAACATCATCAATACAGGCCATCTCTCCCTAACATCATCAATACAGGCCATCTCTCCCTAACATCATCAATACAGGCCATCTCTCCCTAACATCATCAATACAGGCCATCTCTCCCTAACATCATCAATACAGGCCATCTCTCCCTAACATCATCAATACAGGCCATCTCTCCCTAACATCATCAATACAGGCCATCTCTCCCTAACATCATCAATACAGACCATCTCTCCCTAACATCATCAATACAGGCCATCTCTCCCTAACTATTGTCTAATATCATCAATACAGACCATCTCTCCCTAACTATTGTCTAATATCATCAATACAGGACAGACCATCTCTCCCTAACATCATCAATAGAGACCATCTCTCCCTAACTATTGTCTAATATCATCAATACAGACCATCTCTCCCTAACTATTGTCTAATATCATCAATACAGGACAGACCATCTCTCCCTAACTATTGTCTAATATCATCAATACAGGCCATCTCTCCCTAACTATTGTCTAATATCATCAATACAGACCATCTCTCCCTAACTATTGTCTAATATCATCAATATAGGCCATCTCTCCCTAACTATTGTCTAATATCATCAATACAGGACAGACCATCTCTCCCTAACTATTGTATAATATCATCAATACAGACCATCTCTCCCTAACTATTGTCTAACATCATCAATACAGGCCATCTCTCCCTAACATCATCAATACAGGCCATCTCTCCCTAACATCATCAATACAGGCCATCTCTCCCTAACATCATCAATACAGGCCATCTCTCCCTAACATCATAAATACAGGCCATCTCTCCCTAACATCATAAATACAGGCCATCTCTCCCTAACATCATCAATACAGGCCATCTCTCCCTAACATCATCCATACAGACCATCTCTCCCTAACATCATCAATACAGGCCAAATCTCCCTAACATCATCAATACAGACCCTCTCTCCCTAACATCATCAATACAGGCCATCTCTCCCTAACATCATCAATACAGGCCATCTCTCCCTAACATCATCAATACAGGCCAACTCTCCCTAACATCATCAATACAGACCATCTCTCCCTAACATCATCAATACAGGCCATCTCTCCCTAACAGCATCAATACAGGCCATCTCTCCCTAACATCATCAATACAGGCCATCTCTCCCTAACATCATCAATACAGGCCATCTCTCCCTAACATCATCAATACAGGCCATCTCTCCCTAACATCATCAATACAGGCCATCTCTCCCTAACATCATCAATACAGGCCATCTCTCCCTAACATCATCAATACAGGCCATCTCTCCCTAACATCATCAATACAGGCCATCTCTCCCTAACATCATCAATACAGACCATCTCTCCCTAACATCATCAATACAGGCCATCTCTCCCTAACTATTGTCTAATATCATCAATACAGACCATCTCTCCCTAACTATTGTCTAATATCATCAATACAGGACAGACCATCTCTCCCTAACATCATCAATAGAGACCATCTCTCCCTAACTATTGTCTAATATCATCAATACAGACCATCTCTCCCTAACTATTGTCTAATATCATCAATACAGGACAGACCATCTCTCCCTAACTATTGTCTAATATCATCAATACAGGCCATCTCTCCCTAACTATTGTCTAATATCATCAATACAGACCATCTCTCCCTAACTATTGTCTAATATCATCAATATAGGCCATCTCTCCCTAACTATTGTCTAATATCATCAATACAGGACAGACCATCTCTCCCTAACTATTGTATAATATCATCAATACAGACCATCTCTCCCTAACTATTGTCTAACATCATCAATACAGGCCATCTCTCCCTAACATCATCAATACAGGCCATCTCTCCCTAACATCATCAATACAGGCCATCTCTCCCTAACATCATCAATACAGGCCATCTCTCCCTAACATCATAAATACAGGCCATCTCTCCCTAACATCATAAATACAGGCCATCTCTCCCTAACATCATCAATACAGGCCAACTCTCCCTATCATCATCCATACAGGCCATCTCTCCCTAACATCATCAATACAGGCCATCTCTCCCTAACATCATCAATACAGGCCATCTCTCCCTAACATCATCAATACAGGCCATCTCTCCCTAACATCATCAATACAGGCCATCTCTCCCTAACATCATCAATACAGGCCATCTCTCCCTAACATCATCAATACAGACCATCTCTCCCTAACATCATCAATACAGGCCATCTCTCCCAAACTATTGTCTAATATCATCAATACAGGCCATCTCTCCCTAACATCATCAATACAGACCATCTCTCCCTAACATCATCAATACAGGCCATCTCTCCCAAACTATTGTCTAATATAATCAATACAGGCCATCTCTCCCTAACATCATCAATACAGGCCATCTCTCCCTAACATCATCAATACAGGCCATCTCTCCCTAACATCATCAATACAGGCCATCTCTCCCTAACATCATCAATACAGACCATCTCTCCCTAACATCATCAATACAGGCCATCTCTCCCTAACATCATCAATACAGGCCATCTCTCCCTAACATCATCAATACAGGCCATCTCTCCCCAACATCATCAATACAGGCCATCTCTCCCTAACATCATCAATACAGGCCATCTCTCCCTAACATCATCAATACAGGCCATCTCTCCCTAACATCATCAATACAGGCCATCTCTCCCTAACATCATCAATACAGGCCATCTCTCCCTAACATCATCAATACAGGCCATCTCTCCCTAACATCATCAATACAGGCCATCTCTCCCTAACATCATCAATACAGGCCATCTCTCCCTAACATCATCAATACAGGCCATCTCTCCCTAACATCATCAATACAGGCCATCTCTCCCTAACAGCATCAATACAGGCCATCTCTCCCTAACATCATCCATACAGACCATCTCTCCCTAACATCATCAATACAGGCCATCTCTCCCTAACATCATCAATACAGACCATCTCTCCCTAACATCATCAATACAGGCCATCTCTCCCTAACATCATCAATACAGGCCATCTCTCCCTAACATCATCAATACAGGCCATCTCTCCCTAACATCATCAATACAGGCCATCTCTCCCTAACATCATCAATACAGGCCATCTCTCCCTAACATCATCAATACAGGCCATCTCTCCCTAACATCATCAATACAGGCCATCTCTCCCTAACATCATCAATACAGGCCATCTCTCCCTAACATCATCAATACAGGCCATCTCTCCCTAACATCATCAATACAGGCCATCTCTCCCTAACATCATCAATACAGGCCATCTCTCCCTAACATCATCAATACAGGCCATCTCTCCCTAACATCATCAATACAGGCCATCTCTCCCTAACATCATCAATACAGGCCATCTCTCCCTAACATCATCAATACAGACCATCTCTCCCTAACATCATCAATACAGGCCATCTCTCCCTAACTATTGTCTAATATCATCAATACAGACCATCTCTCCCTAACTATTGTCTAATATCATCAATACAGGACAGACCATCTCTCCCTAACATCATCAATAGAGACCATCTCTCCCTAACTATTGTCTAATATCATCAATACAGACCATCTCTCCCTAACTATTGTCTAATATCATCAATACAGGACAGACCATCTCTCCCTAACTATTGTCTAATATCATCAATACAGGCCATCTCTCCCTAACTATTGTCTAATATCATCAATACAGACCATCTCTCCCTAACTATTGTCTAATATCATCAATATAGGCCATCTCTCCCTAACTATTGTCTAATATCATCAATACAGACCATCTCTCCCTAACTATTGTCTAATATCATCAATACAGGACAGACCATCTCTCCCTAACTATTGTATAATATCATCAATACAGACCATCTCTCCCTAACTATTGTCTAACATCATCAATACAGGCCATCTCTCCCTAACATCATCAATACAGGCCATCTCTCCCTAACATCATCAATACAGGCCATCTCTCCCTAACATCATCAATACAGGCCATCTCTCCCTAACATCATCAATACAGGCCATCTCTCCCTAACATCATCAATACAGGCCATCTCTCCCTAACATCATAAATACAGGCCATCTCTCCCTAACATCATCAATACAGGCCATCTCTCCCTAACTATTGTCTAATATCATCAATACAGGCCATCTCTCCCTAACTATTGTCTAATATCATCAATACAGACCATCTCTCCCTAACTATTGTCTAACATCATCAATACAGGCCATCTCTCCCTAACATCATCAATACAGGCCATCTCTCCCTAACATCATCAATACAGGCCATCTCTCCCTAACATCATCAATACAGGCCATCTCTCCCTAACATCATCAATACAGGCCATCTCTCCCTAACATCATCAATACAGACCATCTCTCCCTAACATCATCAATACAGGCCATCTCTCCCTAACATCATCAATACAGGCCATCTCTCCCTAACATCATCAATACAGGCCATCTCTCCCTAACATCATCAATACAGGCCATCTCTCCCTAACATCATCAATACAGGCCATCTCTCCCTAACATCAAAACAGACCATCTCTCCCTAACATCATCAATACAGACCATCTCTCCCTAATATCATCAATACAGGCCATCTCTCCCTAACTATTGTCTAATATCATCAATACAGGCCATCTCTCCCTAACATCATCAATACAGGCCATCTCTCCCTAACTATTGTCTAACATGATCAATACAGGCCATCTCTCCCTAACATCATCAATACAGGCCATCTCTCCCTAACATCATCAATACAGGCCATCTCTCCCTAACATCATCAATACAGGCCATCTCTCCCTAACATCATCAATACAGGCCATCTCTCCCTAACATCATCAATACAGGCCATCTCTCCCTAACATCATCAATACAGGCCATCTCTCCCTAACATCATCAATACAGGCCATCTCTCCCTAACATCATCAATACAGGCCATCTCTCCCTAACATCATCAATACAGGCCATCTCTCCCTAACATCATCAATACAGGCCATCTCTCCCTAACATCATCAATACAGGCCATCTCTCCCTAACATCATCAATACAGGCCATCTCTCCCTAACATCATCAATACAGGCCATCTCTCCCTAACATCATCAATACAGGCCATCTCTCCCTAACTATTGTCTAATATCATCAATACAGGCCATCTCTCCCTAACTATTGTCTAATATCATCAATACAGGACCATCTCTCCCTAACTATTGTCTAATATCATCAATACAGGACAGCCATCTCTCCCTAACTATTGTCTAATATCATCAATACAGGACCATCTCTCCCTAACTATTGTCTAATATCATCAATACAGGCCATCTCTCCCTAACTATTGTCTAATATCATCAATACAGACCATCTCTCCCTAACTATTGTCTAATATCATCAATACAGGCCATCTCTCCCTAACTATTGTCTAATATCATCAATACAGACCATCTCTCCCTAACTATTGTCTAATATCATCAATACAGGCCATCTCTCCCTAACATCATCAATACAGGCCATCTCTCCCTAACTATCATCAATACAGAGCCATCTCTCCCTAACTATTGTCTAACATCATCAATACAGACCATCTCTCCCTAACTATTGTCTAACATCATCAATACAGGCCATCTCTCCCTAACATCATCAATACAGGCCATCTCTCCCTAACATCATCAATACAGGCCATCTCTCCCTAACATCATCAATACAGGCCATCTCTCCCTAACATCATCAATACAGGCCATCTCTCCCTAACATCATAAATACAGGCCATCTCTCCCTAACATCATCAATACAGGCCATCTCTCCCTAATATCATCAATACAGGCCATCTCTCCCTAACTATTGTCTAATCATCAATACAGACCATCTCTCCCTAACTATTGTCTACATCATCAATACAGGCCATCTCTCCCTAACATCATCAATACAGGCCATCTCTCCCTAACATCATCAATACAGGCCATCTCTCCCTAACATCATCAATACAGGCCATCTCTCCCTAACATCATCAATACAGGCCATCTCTCCCTAACATCATCAATACAGACCATCTCTCCCTAACATCATCAATACAGGCCATCTCTCCCTAACATCATCAATACAGGCCATCTCTCCCTAACATCATCAATACAGGCCATCTCTCCCTAACATCATCAATACAGGCCATCTCTCCCTAACATCATCAATACAGGCCATCTCTCCCTAACATCATCAATACAGGCCATCTCTCCCTAACATCAAAACAGACCATCTCTCCCTAACATCATCAATACAGACCATCTCTCCCTAATATCATCAATACAGGCCATCTCTCCCTAACTATTGTCTAATATCATCAATACAGGCCATCTCTCCCTAACATCATCAATACAGGCCATCTCTCCCTAACTATTGTCTAACATGATCAATACAGGCCATCTCTCCCTAACATCATCAATACAGGCCATCTCTCCCTAACTATTGTCTAATATCATCAATACAGACCATCTCTCCCTAACTATTGTCTAATATCATCAATACAGGACAGACCATCTCTCCCTAACTATTGTCTAACATCATCAATACAGGCCATCTCTCCCTAACATCATCAATACAGGCCATCTCTCCCTAACATCATCAATACAGGCCATCTCTCCCTAACATCATCAATACAGGCCATCTCTCCCTAACATCATCAATACAGGCCATCTCTCCCTAACTATCATGTCTAATATCAGGCCATCTCTCCCTAACATCATCAATACAGGCCATCTCTCCCTAACTATTGTCTAACATCATCAATACAGGCCATCTCTCCCTAACATCATCAATACAGGCCATCTCTCCCTAACATCATCAATACAGGCCATCTCTCCCTAACATCATCAATACAGGCCATCTCTCCCTAACATCATCAATACAGGCCATCTCTCCCTAACTATTGTCTAATATCATCAATACAGACCATCTCTCCCTAACTATTGTCTAATATCATCAATACAGGACAGACCATCTCTCCCTAACTATTGTCTAATATCATCAATACAGGCCATCTCTCCCTAACTATTGTCTAATATCATCAATACAGGCCATCTCTCCCTTACTATTGTCTAATATCATCAATACAGACCATCTCTCCCTAACATCATCAATACAGGCCATCTCTCCCTAACATCATCAATACAGGCCATCTCTCCCTAACATCATCAATACAGGCCATCTCTCCCTAACATCATCAATACAGGCCATCTCTCCCTAACATCATCAATACAGGCCATCTCTCCCTAACATCATCAATACAGGCCATCTCTCCCTAACATCATCAATACAGGCCATCTCTCCCTAACATCATCAATACAGGCCATCTCTCCCTAACATCATCAATACAGGCCATCTCTCCCTAACATCATCAATACAGACCATCTCTCCCTAATATCATCAATACAGGCCATCTCTCCCTAACTATTGTCTAATATCATCAATACAGGCCATCTCTCCCTAACATCATCAATACAGGCCATCTCTCCCTAACTATTGTCTAACATCATCAATACAGGGCATCTCTCCCTAACATCATCAATACAGGCCATCTCTCCCTAACATCATCAATACAGGCCATCTCTCCCTAACATCATCAATACAGGCCATCTATCCCTAACTATTGTCTAATATCATCAATACAGGACAGACCATCTCTCCCTAACTATTGTCGAATATCATCAATACAGGACAGACCATCTCTCCCTAACTATTGTCTAATATCATCAATACAGGACAGGCCATCTCTCCCTAACTAGTGTCTAACATCATCAATACAGGACAGGCCATCTCTCCCTAACTATTGTCTAATATCATCAATACAGACCATCTCTCCTTAACATCAATACAGGCCATCTCTCCCTAACTATTGTCTAATATCATCAATACAGACCATCTCTCCCTAACTATTGTCTAATATCATCAATACAGGACAGGCCATCTCTCCCTAACTATTGTCTAATATGATCAATACAGACCATCTCTCCCTAACATCATCAATACAGGCCATCTCTCCCTAACATCATCAATACAGGCCATCTCTCCCTAACATCATCAATACAGGCCATCTCTCCCTAACATCATCAATACAGACCATCTCTCCCTAATATCATCAATACAGGCCATCTCTCCCTAACTATTGTCTAATATCATCAATACAGGCCATCTCTCCCTAACATCATCAATACAGGCCATCTCTCCCTAACTATTGCATCAATACAGGCCATCTCTCCCTAACATCATCAATACAGGCCATCTCTCCCTAACATCATCAATACAGGCCATCTCTCCCTAACATCATCAATACAGGCCATCTCTCCCTAACATCATCAATACAGGCCATCTCTCCCTAACATCATCAATACAGGCCATCTCTCCACTAACATCATCAATACAGGCCATCTCTCCCTAACATCATCAATACAGGCCATCTCTCCCTAACATCATCAATACAGGCCATCTCTCCCTAACATCATCAATACAGGCCATCTCTCCCTAACATCATCAATACAGGCCATCTCTCCCTAACATCATCAATACAGGCCATCTCTCCCTAACATCATCAATACAGGCCATCTCTCCCTAACATCATCAATACAGGCCATCTCTCCCTAACATCATCAATACAGGCCATCTCTCCCTAACATCATCAATACAGGCCATCTCTCCCTAACATCATCAATACAGGCCATCTCTCCCTAACATCATCAATACAGGCCATCTCTCCCTAACATCATCAATACAGGCCATCTCTCCCTAATATCATCAATACAGGCAATCTCTCCCTAACTATTGTCTAATATCATCAATACAGGCCATCTCTCCCTAACATCATCAATACAGGCCATCTCTCCCTAACATCATCAATACAGGCCATCTCTCCCTAACTATTGTCTAATATCATCAATACAGACCATCTCTCCCTAACTATTGTCTAATATCATCAATACAGGACAGACCATCTCTCCCTAACTATTGTCTAATATCATCAATACAGGCCATCTCTCCCTAACTATTGTCTAACATCATCAATACAGGCCATCTCTCCCTAACTATTGTCTAATATCATCAATACAGGCCATCTCTCCCTTACTATTGTCTAATATCATCAATACAGACAATCTCTCCATAACAATTGTCTAATATCATCAATACAGGCCATCTCTCCCTAACATCATCAATACAGGCCATCTCTCCCTAACATCATCAATACAGACCATCTCTCCCTAATATCATCAATACAGGCCATCTCTCCCTAATATCATCAATACAGGCCATCTCTCCCTAACTATTGTCTAATATCATCAATACAGGCCATCTCTCCCTAACATCATCAATACAGGCCATCTCTCCCTAACTATTGTCTAACATCATCAATACAGGCCATCTCTCCCTAACATCATCAATACAGGCCATCTCTCCCTAACATCATCAATACAGGCCATCTCTCCCTAACATCATCAATACAGGCCATCTCTCCCTAACATCATCAATACAGGCCATCTATCCCTAACTATTGTCTAATATCATCAATACAGACCATCTCTCCCTAACTATTGTCTAATATCATCAATACAGACCATCTCTCCCTAACTATTGTCTAATATCATCAATACAGGACAGGCCATCTCTCCCTAACTAGTGTCTAACATCATCAGTACAGGACAGGCCATCTCTCCCTAACTATTGTCTAATATCATCAATACAGACCATCTCTCCTTAACATCAATACAGGCCATCTCTCCCTAACTATTGTCTAATATCATCAATACAGACCATCTCTCCCTAACTATTGTCTAATATCATCAATACAGGACAGGCCATCTCTCCCTAACTATTGTCTAATATCATCAATACAGGCCATCTCTCCCTAACTATTGTCTAACATCATCAATACAGGACAGACCATCTCTCCCTAACTATTGTCTAATATCATCAATACAGGCCATCTCTCCCTAACTATTGTCTAATATCATCAATACAGACCATCTCTCCCTAACTATTGTCTAATATCATCAATACAGGCCATCTCTCCCTAACTATTGTCTAATATCATCAATACAGACCATCTCTCCCTAACTATTGCCTAATATCATCAATACAGACCATCTCTCCCTAACTATTGTCTAATATCATCAATACAGGACAGGCCATCTCTCCCTAACTATTGTATAATATCATCAATACAGGCCATCTCTCCCTAACATCATCAATACAGACCATCTCTCCCTAACATCATCAATACAGACCATCTCTCCCTAACTATTGTCTAATATCATCAATACAGGCCATCTCTCCCTAACTATTGTCTAACATCATCAATACAGACCATCTCTCCCTAACTATTGTCTAATATCATCAATACAGGACAGACCATCTCTCCCTAACTATTGTCTAACATCATCAATACAGGCCATCTCTCCCTAACTATTGTCTAATATCATCAATACAGGCAATCTCTCCCTAACTATTGTCTAATATCATCAATACAGGACAGGCCATGTCTCCCTAACCACTCCCATAGCCCCCCCTAACCCCTCCCATAGCCCCCCCTAACCCCTCCCATAGCATTCCCATAGCCCCCTAACCCCTCCCATAGGCCCCCCTAACCCCTTCCATAGCCCTCCCATAGCCCCCCTAACCCCTCCCATAGCCCCCCTAACCCCTCCCATAGCCCCCCCCCCCATAGCCCCCCTAACCCCTCCCATAGCCTACACCAAGTGGTATATGTATTATAACCACTCGTTACTCACCACGGTCCGCTGTTTGTTGGGCAGGAACACCCTGACGATGGGTTTCTGAGGGGAGCGGGGATTGGCCCGTCCGTCTGTAGGGGTCTGGAGGACAGCCAGGGTGTTTGGGGCGGAGGGGAGAAGGAACTGGGTGCCCCCGGATCCCCCAGAACAGCTCAAACCCCCATCTAGGAGGGAAGGGGGCGTAGGAGAGGAGGAGTAGAAGTCTGTCCCGTTTCCCATGGCCTCCAGCAGCTGCTGCTCCCTCTGCTGCAGAGCATCCAGCTTACTGGTGTACTCCTCATAGGCCTACAGAGAGAATTCACAAATTTTTTTAAACATCCATCACGAGTCAAAAGTTCAGACACACATACTCATTCCAGGGTTTTTTTCTCCTCACTATTTTCTACATTGTAGAATTAGTGAAGACATCAAAACTATGAAATAACACGTATGAAATCATGTAGTAACCAAAAAAAAAAAAAAAGTGTTAAACAAAATCTAAATATATTTTAGATTTGAGATTCTTCAAAGTAGCCACCCTTTGCCATGATCACAGCTTTGCACACTCTTGGCATTCTCTCAACCAGCTTCACCTGGAATGCTTTTACAACAGTCTTGAAGGAGTTCCCACATATGCTGAGCACTTTCTGGCTGCTTTTCCTTCACTCTGCGGTCCAACTCATCCCAAACCATCTCAATTGGGTTGAGGTCGAGGGATTGTGGAGACCAGGTCATCTGACGCAGCACTCCATCACTCTCCTTCTTGGTCAAATAGCCCTTACACAGCCTGGAGGTGTGTTGGGTCATTGTCCTGTTGAAAAACAAATTATAGTCCCACTAAGCACAAACCAGATGGGATGCTGCGGTAGCCATGCAGGTTAAGCGTACCTTGAATTCTAAATAAATCACAGACAGTGGCACCAGCAAAGCATCCCCACACCATCACACCTCCTCCTCCATGCTTCACGGTGGGAACCACACATGCGGAGATCATCCATTCACCTACTCTGCGTCTCACAAAGACACGGCGGTTGGAATCAAAAATCTCAAATTTGGACTCATCAGATCAAAGGACAGATTTCCACCGGTGTAATGTCCATTGCTCGTGTTTCTTGGCCCAAGCAAGTCTCTTCTTATTGGTGTCCTTAAGTAGTGGTTTCTTTGCAGCAATTCGACCATGAAGGCCTGATTCACGCAGTCTCCTCTGAACAGTTGATGTTGAGATGTGTCTAACTTGAACTCTGAGAAGCATTTATTTGGGCTGCAATCCGAGGTGAGGTTAACTCTAATGAACTTATCCTCTGCAGCAGAGGTAACTCTGGGTATTCATTTCCTGTGGCGGTCCTCATGAGACATTTTCATCATAGGGCTTGATGGTTTTTGTGACAGAAATTTTCCAGATTGACTGACCTTCATGTCTTAAAGTAATGATGGACTGTCGTTTTTCTTTGCTTATTTGAGCTGTTCTTTCCATAATATGGACTTGGTCTTTTACCATACAGGGCTATCTTCTGTATAGCACCCCTACCTTGTCACAACACAACTGATTGGCTCAAAAGCATTAAGGAAAGACATTCCACAAACTAACAAGGCACACAAGTTAATTGAAATGCATTGCAGGTGACTACCTTCATGAAGCAGGTTGAGAGAACACCAAGAGTGTGCAAAGCTGTCTTCAAGGCAAAGGGTGGCTACTTAAACATTAAATATTTGGATTTGTTTAACACTTTTTTGGTTACTACATGATTCCATGTTAGTTATTTCATAGTTTTGATATCTTCACTATTATTCTACAATGTAGAAAATAGCAAAAATAAAGAAAAACCCTTGAATGAGTAGATGTGTCCAAACTATTGTCTGGTACTGTATCTATATACACACACATCTCTATATACATAATGTGTACACACACGCCTCCCTCTGCTGCAGAGCATCCAGCTTACTGGTGTACTCGCCACACAGGGTAACTCACCTCCAGATATATGGCCGGAGGGTTACATTCTCCTCACAGGGTAACTCACCTCCAGATATATGGCCGGAGGGTTTACATTCTCCTCACAGGGTAACTCACCTCCAGATATATGGCCGGAGGGTTTACATTCTCCTCACAGGGTAACTCACCTCCAGATATATGGCCGGAGGGTTTACATTCTCCTCACAGGGTAACTCACCTCCAGATATATGGCCGGAGGGTTTACATTCTCCTCACAGGGTAACTCACCTCCAGATATATGGCCGGAGGGTTACATTCTCCTCACAGGGTAACTCACCTCCAGATATATGGCCGGAGGGTTACATTCTCCTCACAGGGTAACTCACCTCCAGATATATGGCCGGAGGGTTACATTCTCCTCACAGGGTAACTCACCTCCAGATATATGGCCGGAGGGTTTACATTCTCCTCACAGGGTAACTCACCTCCAGATATATGGCCGGAGGGTTTACATTCTCCTCACAGGGTAACTCACCTCCAGATATATGGCCGGAGGGTTACATTCTCCTCACAGGGTAACTCACCTCCAGATATATGGCCGGAGGGTTACATTCTCCTCACAGGGTAACTCACCTCCAGATATATGGCCGGAGGGTTTACATTCTCCTCACAGGGTAACTCACCTCCAGATATATGGCCGGAGGGTTACATTCTCCTCACAGGGTAACTCACCTCCAGATATATGGCCGGAGGGTTACATTCTCCTCACAGGGTAACTCACCTCCAGATATATGGCCGGAGGGTTACATTCTCCTCACAGGGTAACTCACCTCCAGATATATGGCCGGAGGGTTACATTCTCCTCACAGGGTAACTCACCTCCAGATATATGGCCGGAGGGTTACATTCTCCTCACAGGGTAACTCACCTCCAGATATATGGCCGGAGGGTTACATTCTCCTCACAGGGTAACTCACCTCCAGATATATGGCCGGAGGGTTACATTCTCCTCACAGGGTAACTCACCTCCAGATATATGGCCGGAGGGTTTACATTCTCCTCACAGGGTAACTCACCTCCAGATATATGGCCGGAGGGTTTACATTCTCCTCACAGGGTAACTCACCTCCAGATATATGGCCGGAGGGTTTACATTCTCCTCACAGGGTAACTCACCTCCAGATATATGGCCGGAGGGTTACATTCTCCTCACAGGGTAACTCACCTCCAGATATATGGCCGGAGGGTTTACATTCTCCTCACAGGGTAACTCACCTCCAGATATATGGCCGGAGGGTTACATTCTCCTCACAGGGTAACTCACCTCCAGATATATGGCCGGAGGGTTACATCTCCTCACAGGGTAACTCACCTCCAGATATATGGCCGGAGGGTTACATTCTCCTCACAGGGTAACTCACCTCCAGATATATGGCCGGAGGGTTACATTCTCCTCACAGGGTAACTCACCTCAGATATATGGCCGGAGGGTTACATTCTCCTCACAGGGTAACTCACCTCCAGATATATGGCCGGAGGGTTTACATTCTCCTCACAGGGTAACTCACCTCCAGATATATGGCCGGAGGGTTTACATTCTCCTCACAGGGTAACTCACCTCCAGATATATGGCCGGAGGGTTACATTCTCCTCACAGGGTAACTCACCTCCAGATATATGGCCGGAGGGTTTACATTCTCCTCACAGGGTAACTCACCTCCAGATATATGGCCGGAGGGTTTACATTCTCCTCACAGGGTAACTCACCTCCAGATATATGGCCGGAGGGTTTACATTCTCCTCACAGGGTAACTCACCTCCAGATATATGGCCGGAGGGTTTACATTCTCCTCACAGGGTAACTCACCTCCAGATATATGGCCGGAGGGTTACATTCTCCTCACAGGGTAACTCACCTCCAGATATATGGCCGGAGGGTTACATTCTCCTCACAGGGTAACTCACCTCCAGATATATGGCCGGAGGGTTACATTCTCCACCAAACTTGTCCAGTAGTGCCTCTAAGTGCTCCTGTGTCAGCTTGATCATCTGTTTGATATTCCAGATCTAAGGACACAAAACACACACTTTAATTATGAAAGTCACATCATACCGTTATATAGCCTACTTGCATTGACTGAAATGGTCACTATAGACATTGCAGAGGCATAGCATGTCTATGTTCCAAATGGAGCCCTATTCCCTATATAGTGCACTACTTTAGACCAGAGCCCTATATAGTACACTACTTTAGACCAGAGCCCTATTCCCTATATAGTGCACTACTTTAGACCAGAGCCCTATTCCCTATATAGTACACTACTTTAGACCAGAGCCCTATTCCCTATATAGTACACTACTATAGACCAGAGCCCTATTCCCTATATAGTGCACTACTTTAGACCAGAGCCCCATTCCCTATATAGTGCACTACTTTAGACCAGAGCCCTATTCCCTATATAGTGCACTACTTTAGACCAGAGCCCTATTCCCTATATAGTGCACTACTTTAGACCAGAGCCCTATTCCCTATATAGTGCACTACTTTAGACCAGAGCCCTATTCCCTATATAGTGCACTACTATAGACCCAGAGCCCTATTCCCTATATAGTGCACTACTTTAGACCAGAGCCCTATTCCCTATATAGTACACTACTTTAGACCAGAGCCCTATTCCCTATACAGTACACTACTATAGACCAGAGCCCTATTCCCTATATAGTGCACTACTATAGACCAGAGCCCTATTCCCTATATAGTACACTACTATAGACCAGAGCCCTATTCCCTATATAGTGCACTACTATAGACCAGAGCCCTATTCCCTATATAGTACACTACTTTAGACCAGAGCCCTATTCCCTATACAGTACACTACTATAGACCAGAGCCCTATTCCCTATGTAGTGCACTACTATAGACCAGAGCCCTATTCCCTATATAGTGCACTACTATAGACCAGAGCCCTATTCAGTGCACTACTTTAGACCAGAGCCCTATTCCCTACATAGGGCTCTGGTCTAAAGTAGTGCACTATGGGTCCCTATGGGTCGTGGTGAAAAGTAGAGCACTAGGCTAAAAATAAAAGGACTAGGGTGCTGTTTTGGAAGCATTAGACACTAGTAGTGGAAGACTAAGCTAATTGTTGTTCTTACTGGTCGCTGCCCAACTTCACAACCGACCGGCAACATTAAAATCTAAATCATTACACAACTGACAGTCTCAATGAAATCACAAATCACTGTTAGTCTCCTCTCCACCCTGGGAGAGCAGGGTCAGTCTCCTCTCCACCCTGGGAGAGCAGGGTCAGTCTCCTCTCCACCCTGGGAGAGCAGGGGGGGTCAGTCTCCTCTCCACCCTGGGAGAGCAGGGTCAGTCTCCTCTCCACCCTGGGAGAGCAGGGTCAGTCTCCTCTCCACCCTGGGAGAGCAGGGTCAGTCTCCTCTCCACCCTGGGACAGCAGGGGGTCAGTCTCCTCTCCACCCTGGGAGAGCGGGGGGGGGGGGGGGGGTCAGTCTCCTCTCCACCCTGGGAGAGCAGGGGGGGGGGGGGTCAGTCTCCTCTCCACCCTGGGAGAGCGGGGGGGGGTCAGTCTCCTCTCCACCCTCAGCCATGTCTTCCACACAACAACCACCAGATAAAATGCAATGCTTGTCTTTGTATAGACAGTATACCAGCATAACAAACCAATCCCTCTTTAGGGGTTTCAGTTAGTATACGTGTTCAATGTAAGAAAATGCTTCATAAACCAGTGTCTCTACCGTGGGCCATGGATCCTAAAATAACCAGTCACACCAACCTTCCCCATCACTGGTTAAATGCATGGAAGCATCTGTACATCCAGAGAGTAGGCCTAGAACTAAGACAAGCCCCCCCCCCCCCCTGCCCTCAGATATTCAGAACGTGATTTGACATTAGGGCTGTCTCGAAAAAGCCAAACCAAATCCTTTCTAGCATTTTAGGGGTCTCATTGAAAATGATCAAAAGGATCGTAAACTACATAAGAGTTTGATTCTCTGATCAATCTTGAGTGGTTTGAGTACCGTACACATTCTTTATGAGCACAAATGTATTTGTATGTACAGTGCCTTCGGAAAGTACTCAGACCCCTTGACTTTTTACACATTTTGTTACGTTACAGCCTTATTCTAAAATCGCTTAAAATACTCAGCAATCTACACACAATACCCCATAATGACATCACAATACCCCATAATGACATCACAACACCCCATAATGACATCACAACACCCCATAATGACATCACAATACCCCATAATGACATCACAATACCCCATAATGACATCACAATATCCCATAATGACAAAGCCAAAACAGGTTTTTAGAAATGTATTAAAAACAAAACAGAAATTAGCTTATTAACATAAGTATTTAGACCCTTTGCTATGAGACTCGAGAATGAGCTCAGGTGCATCCTGTTTGCATTGATCATCCTTCAGATGTTTCTACAACTTGATTGGAGTCCACCTGTGGTAAATTCTATTGATTGGACATGATTTGGAAAGGCACATAACTGTCTATAAAAAGGTCCCACAGTTGACAGGGCATGTCAGAGCAAAAACCAAGCCATGAAGTCGATGGAATTGTCCATAGACCTCCGAGACAGGATTGCGTTGAGGCACATATCTGGGGAAGGGTACCAAAAAATGTCAGCAGCATTGAAGGTCCCCAAGTGCCCTCCATCATTCTTAAAATGGAAGAAGTTTGGAACCACCAAGACTCTTCATAGAGCTGGCTGCCCGGCCAAACTGAGCAATCAGGGTAGAAGGTCCTTGGTCAGGCAGGTGACCAAGAACCTGACTGTCACTGACAGAGCTACAGAGTTCCTCTGTGGAGATGGGAGAACCTTCCAAAAGGACAATCATCTCTGCAGCACTCCACTAATCAGGCCTTAATGGTAGAGTGGCCAGACGGAAGCCACTCCTCAGTAAAAGGCATATGACAGCCTGCTTGGAGTTTGCCAAACAGGCACTTGAAGGACTTTCAGACTATGAGAAACAAGATTCTCTGGTCTGATGAAACCAAGATTGAACTCTTTGGCCTGAATGCCAAGCGTTGCGTCTGGAGGAAACCTGGTACTATCCCTATGGTGAAGCATGGTGGTGGCAGCATCATGCTGTGGGAATGTTTTTCAGCGGCAGGGCCTGGGAGACTAGTCAGGATCGAGGGAAAGATGAACGGAGCAAAGTACAGAGAGATCCTTGATGAAAACCTGCTCCAGAGCGCTCAGACTGGGGCGAAGGTTCACCTTCCAACAGGACAACGACCCTAAGCACACAGACAAGACAACGCAGGAGTGACTTCGGGACAAGTCTCTAAAATGTCCTTGAGTGGCCCAGCCAGAGCCCGGACTTGAACCCGATCAAACATCTCTGGAGAGACCTGAAAATACCTGTGCAGCGATGCTACCCATCCAACCTGACAGACCTTGAGAGGATCTGCAGAGAAGAATGGGAGGAACTCCCACTTTTAATACGGTATGACTACTCGCATAAAAACCGTGGATAGAAACGTGAGGCCGCAGAGTACTGTTTCATGAAAATAACTCCAAATGCGCACATCATGTGCATATCTGGGGCAGGTGGATGTGAGACCTCTGGACTCTTAATGCTGTTTGGCCTCAGTCTGGACAATGTTTTACTGTTTTGGGGCAATAGAATTCAAATTCAATGACATTCTCTGATTCTATGACCATTAAAGAGATCCTCCGGTACTTTTTAGCCAGTAGTTCTGAAAGTAGAGCTCACTAGCCAATAGTGGTTGTGGAGAATATTGAGTACTACGTCACATTGGAACAGATATGTGCACCACGTCATTACTCTCTCCACTCTGCATCTTGATTCGTTGTCACTCAAATGGCGAGGGGCTGAAGCTCATTGGCTAGAAATCAAATTGCTAAGGGGGCTAGCCCACGTGGGAGGAGGGGTAGTGGGGGGGGGGGAAAAATGGCACAGCACAGCTTCCAGAAATACTGTCGCTTTCAAACTCGGGATTCCGTGTCTCATTAAGGTAAGACAGTATTTCTTGCGCATAGATTATGCATGTATGAACTACACATTGACACATCCAGCCCAAAGCTGGAGGTTTCAAAAATACTTTCTAGTAGCCCAAATTCTGGAGGCTGTCTAACTGTTCTATTTGAATTCTGTTTGATTATATGTGCATTCTATGTGCATTCTATTTGAATTCGGTTTGATTCTATGTGCATTCTATGTGCATTCTATTTGAATTCGGTTTGATTCTATGTGCACTCTATTTGAATTCTATTTGATTCTATGTGCATTCTATTTGAATTCAATGTGCATTCTATTTGATTCTATGTGCATTCTATTTGATTCTATGTGCATTCTATTTGATTCTATGTGCATTCTATTTGAATTCTGTTGACTGCTGAATGGGGGGCAATATTATTCACTCAGCTCGGAAGATATCCTGAAGATTTACAGATATCCCGCGCGGACAAAATTTCAACAGAATAAAGATATTGTATTTATTGTGAAGGCATACAATAACATCAGTCAAGCACTTTTGGGAAGGAGAAAGTTTAGCTACCTGAGTATACCTTTAAAACAAAACAAAAAAATCTGACTAATTAGGCCTACTAATTGATCTAATTACCTGGATCCCAGGTGAATTGGTTTATGAGTTCTACTGTAACCAGAGAAACCACTAGTATCAACAGCAGGTTAGTCAAGGTCCCAAAGTAAAGCTGACAGAGAATTGATTGAGGATTTTGGTTTGGCTCTTTGCACAACTTACAGATTTTTCTATTTGACTAATAAATACAATATGATGCAATTGTGATATTGGCATCATTTTTATCTTATGGTCAATTGGATAAGCCTGATATGTCACTCACAAAATACCTCTTGACTGTTGCATGATGTCCTTTATTTTAATTTCATGTCTTCGATACAGGCCTTCTTGCATTGAAACCAAAAATATTTTTGAAAATAGCTGTTAAAATATGGTTTAACTTTACATAAATGTAACGTTAGCTAGGAGCATATCATTTGAGCCATGATGATGGAAGAGGCCTAGCTAGCGTATGACTATTACAAATCGTGCGCTAATAATTCTGCATGAACCTCCATATCAATGATTTATATTGTAAAATAATGTACATTTTATCAAGCAAAACAAAGCCGATCTTTGCACCGACATATCAGCTCCCGTCGACAGACAGCCCACGAAGGGGATTCTCTGTATCGAATAGACGGAAACCGTAAATCCCTGATGAATTGTTCAGAAATAGAAATAAGTTTGTCAGTTCGCTATATGGATATAAAACGAGGCATTATCAACCCGTACGCGGTAGATCGGTGAAGCCAGCCGGTGCCAGCTAGCAAACAGAGAGCTGGATGCAGCAGCCGCCGCAGAGAGAGAGAGAGAGAGAGAGAGAGAGAGAGAGACCTGCTGGAGAGAAGAAGAAAAAAAACTCGAAAAGCAAATGAAATATAGGCAGGCCTGAAATAAACATTGGCGTCAGCGGATATATAACTTGATCAATGTAGTCTAACGCAAAATGCACCTTAAGGAATAACGGCAAATGCAAAGAGGACGAAGGACACGTTAGTGATGGAAATCATTTCCATTTTAGTGCATCATTTCGCCCCCTGCAATGCATCCCCACGATCCATATTACAGCCGGTGTTTCCTAAAGATCCTCATCCAGTTACCTCCACTCGGTACCCCCGTCTCACCATGCCCAGCTTCACCCCCGTCTCCCCGGTCCATACCTCCTCGTCCTGCGGACATTCTGGGATCCCCACCGAACAGGCTGGGTCCAGGCAGGCTCCCAGCTCCTCCAGTCCCCGCTCCCGCTCCGGGTCTCGGTCCATCGTGTCACCGTTGAAGACGGGCGGTGGGGACTCGGCGTTACTCAACGCCGCCATTTTAAACTGCGAGTAACTGAGTGGAAAAGAATCGAGGAGAGGAGACAGGAGGGGGAGACATATTCAAGAAATGTAGCTGGCTGGTGAAGCACTGGGATGTGATGCTTTGGGGGTACACGGGGAAATTAGGGTACCACTTTCCTCCTTTCTCTGTCAGTGACCATTGTTTTAATAAGTCAATAACGAGTATTTCATTTGTTTCAGTGAGCGCATATGATTTTTGCTGACTGATTAGTAGCTGGTCCAATTACAACTGCATCAAGTGCACCTGCCAAATAAAAAGCAGCCCAAAAAATACAAAAAAAACATTTACCACAAAAACAACTGTATAGCACCAACCTGTGTAGGTCTCCCACCATACACAGACATGCAAACCAAACTGTAGCTGAGATTTTACCTCCAGTAGTTCAAACCGACCAGAGAGGAAAAAGGAGAAACTAGAGGGGTAAATGTGTCTCCTCCAGCAGGTGGCGTATTTTCGTCCGCCAGACGAGGAGTATCTGTACGGAGACCAACGGAGCCGCAGGAAATGAAAAACCAGTGAAGAACAAACACCAATGTAAATACAACCCATATTTATGTTGATTTATTTTCCCTTTTTTTTGTACTTTAACTATTTACACATCGTTACAACACTGTATATATACATAATATGACATTTGAAATTAATGTATTATTTTTGAACTTTTGTGAGTGTAATGTTTACTGTTAATTTTTTATTGTTTATTTCACTTTTGTTTATTATCTATTTCACTTGCTTTGGCAATGTTAACATATGTTTACCATGCCAATAAAGCACCTTAAATTGAAATTGAATTGATTATCTGTACTCTGTCAGAGATACGATGCAGAGACAGATCCTTACCAAGTACAGGCTGAGTGACCACCAAATGGCAATAGAAACAGGCAGACATAACAAGACATGGCTACCCAAAGAGGAGTGTGTATGTGGTCACTGCACGACAGGCAGGTAGAAACAGAGATGCACTTTCTCCTTTACTGGGAGAAATATTCCTCACCAAGAGATTCATTATTCGTAGAAATTACTACATTTATTCCACATTTGATCTTATTTAAACCCAGAGGAAAAACAACAAATACTCATGGGTGAAGGAGCAACGGCTCCTATTGCAGCCAAATATGTATTTGCCTGCCATAGCCTGAGAGACACTGAATAATTAACTTAATTATTATTATGGTTGTGGTTATTATTCCAAATAGTAGTGGTACGGGTAGTAAGGGTGATGATAATGATATCAGTGTAATTAATGGTGGTTGTGGTGGTGGTGGTATAGTACTGTAGTAGTAATGATGGTGCTAGTTGTAGTACTGATGTAATGGTGGTTGTGGTAGTGGTGGTATAGTACTGTAGTAGTAATGATGGTGCTAGTTGTAGTACTGATGTAATGGTGGTAGTGGTGGTATAGTACTGTAGTAGTAATGATGGTGCTAGTTGTAGTACTGATGTAATGGTGGTTGTGGTAGTGGTGGTATAGTACTGTAGTAGTAATGATGGTGCTGGTTGTAGTACTGATGTAATGGTGGTTGTGGTAGTGGTGGTATAGTACTGTAGTAGTAATGATGGTGCTAGTTGTAGTACTGATGTAATGGTGGTTGTGGTAGTGGTGGTATAGTACTGTAGTAGTAATGATGGTGCTAGTTGTAGTACTGATGTAATGGTGGTTGTGGTTGTGGTGGTATAGTACTGTAGTAGTAATGATGGTGCTGGTTGTAGTACTGATGTAATGGTGGTTGTGGTAGTGGTGGTATAGTACTGTAGTAGTAATGATGGTGCTAGTTGTAGTACTGATGTAATGGTGGTTGTGGTGGTGGTGGTATAGTACTGTAGTAGTAATGATGGTGCTGGTTGTAGTACTGATGTAATGGTGGTTGTGGTAGTGGTGGTATAGTACTGTAGTAGTAATGATGGTGCTGGTTGTAGTACTGATGTAATGGTGGTTGTGGTAGTGGTGGTATAGTACTGTAGTAGTAATGATGGTGCTGGTTGTAGTACTGATGTAATGGTGGTTGTGGTAGTGGTGGTATAGTACTGTAGTAGTAATGATGGTGCTAGTTGTAGTACTGATGTAATGGTGGTTGTGGTAGTGGTGGTATAGTACTGTAGTAGTAATGATGGTGCTAGTTGTAGTACTGATGTAATGGTGGTTGTGGTAGTGGTGGTATAGTACTGTAGTAGTAATGATGGTGCTAGTTGTAGTACTGATGTAATGGTGGTTGTGGTAGTGGTGGTATAGTACTGTAGTAGTAATGATGGTGCTAGTTGTAGTACTGATGTAATGGTGGTTGTGGTAGTGGTGGTATAGTACTGTAGTAGTAATGATGGTGCTGGTTGTAGTACTGATGTAATGGTGGTTGTGGTAGTGGTGGTATAGTACTGTAGTAGTAATGATGGTGCTAGTTGTAGTACTGATGTAATGGTGGTTGTGGTAGTGGTGGTATAGTACTGTAGTAGTAATGATGGTGCTGGTTGTAGTACTGATGTAATGGTGGTTGTGGTAGTGGTGGTATAGTACTGTAGTAGTAATGATGGTGCTGGTTGTAGTACTGATGTAATGGTGGTTGTGGTAGTGGTGGTATAGTACTGTAGTAGTAATGATGGTGCTGGTTGTAGTACTGATGTAATGGTGGTTGTGGTAGTGGTGGTATAGTACTGTAGTAGTAATGATGGTGCTGGTTGTAGTACTGATGTAATGGTGGTTGTGGTAGTGGTGGTATAGTACTGTAGTAGTAATGATGGTGCTGGTTGTAGTACTGATGTAATGGTGGTTGTGGTAGTGGTGGTATAGTACTGTAGTAGTAATGATGGTGCTGGTTGTAGTACTGATGAGTTAGTTGTAGTTTCATTTTCCATGTTTAGCCTTTTTTCGTCCCTATTTATTTATTATTTTTCTACTATTAATTGTTACCATTTTATTAGTTTTATTTGTATTATTTATTACCATTTGATATTATTATTCTGCATTATTTTATAAACAATTTATATTGTATACATTGTTGCTTTGGCAATATTGACGCAATGTTTTTCATGCCAATAAAGCAGCTTGAAATTGAATTTGATTTGACTAACCTAACGTGGCAGGCGTAAAATAATACATTTGAGTGTCGACTTTGGTCAACAAAAAAGTGTAATGGCTTATTTGCTACGTGAGGCTTATTTGATTGAATAGAAGATTTGTAATGTTTAGGTTGTTACGAGCGTGCTGATATAAGTAGAACACGTGACATCCCGGCAACTTTGAGAAAAAATAACACTTTATATCAGTTTATCCCGGTTCTTGACAGTCCTATTCACGACGCGTCTCACTCTCCACGTAATACAGACTGGTGACGTCAACAACCCTCATCGAATATTCAACAAAATATTCAAATAAACTAGATGTATCCACCAATCCAAAGAGAGGTGGGAGGGTGACAGGCTGTCTTTCCCGCCCTATGGACAACAGTTTCAATTGTCAGGGTGGAGACGTACAGTAGGTATCTCTTCATTTTATCTGAATCTCTGGTCTAAACCAAACTGCAGGTTTAATCTGTAGGCAAGTCAACTATTACAATTATACTGAACAAAAATATAAACGCAACATGCAACAATTTCAAAGATTTTACTGAGTTTCAGTTCATGTAAGGAAATCAGTCAATTGAAATAAATTAATTAGGACCTAATCTATCAATTTCATGACTAGGAATAAAGATATGCATCTGTTGGTCACAGAAACCTTTAAAAAATAAAAGGTAGGGGTGTGGATCAGAAAACCAGTCAGTCAGCCACCATTTGCCTCATGCAGCACGACACATCTCCTTCACATAGAGTTGATCAGGTTGTTGATTGCGGCCTGTTGGAATGTTGTCTCACTCCTCTTCAACGGCTGTGTGAAATTACTGGATATTGGCGGGAACTGGAACACGCTGTCGTACACGTCGATCCAGGGCATCCCAAACATGCTCAACGGGTGTCATGTCTGGTGAGTATGCAGGCCATGGAAGAACTGGGACATTTTCAGCTTCCAGGAATTGTGTACAGATCCTAGCGACATGGGGCCGTGCATTATCATGCTGAGACATGAGGTGATGGAGGAGGATGAATGGCATGACAATGGGCCTCAGGATTTTGTCACGGAATCTCTGTGCATTTAAATTGGCATTGATAAAATGCTATTGTTTTCACTGTCCGTAGCTTATACCTACACATACCATAACCCAACCAGCACCTTGGGCACTCTGTTCACAAGGTTGACATCAGCAAACCGCTTGCACACACAACACCATACACGTGGTTGTGCATTGCGAGGCCGGTTGGACATCAGCAAACCGCTTGCACACACAACACCATACACGTGGTTGTGCATTGCGAGGCCGGTTGGACGTACTGCCAAATTCTTTAAAAACGACATTGGAGGTGGCTTATGGTAGAGAAATACACATTAAATTCTCTGGCAACAGCTCTGGTGGACATTCCAACAGTCAACATGCCAATTACACGCTCCCTCAAAAGTTGAGATATCTGTGGCATTGTTGTGTAACAAAACTGCACATTTAAGAGTGGCCTTTCATTGTCCCCAGCACAAGGTGCACCTGTGTAACGATCATTCTGTTTAATCAGCTTCTTGATATGCCACTCCTGTCAGGTAGATGTGTAATCTCGGTAAAGGAGAACTGCTCACTAACAGGGATGTAAACACATTTGAGTCTAGCATTGGAGAGAAATAAGCTTTTTGTGCATATGGAACATTTCTGGGATCTTTTATTTCAGCTCATGGAACCAACACCTTACATGTTGCGTTTATATTTTTGTTCAGTGTACAAGGGCTGCATCTCCTCATCTCTCCTTTGACCCTACGACACACCATGCTGAGTGCACACCAGCGGGGAACATAGTCAAAAACAACACATCTTACAAGTCAAGTCCTACATTCACGGACTGAAACCTATCATTGGGGTTATGTTAAATGTTTTATCGTGGACATAATAATCAAGCAGCTGAACAAATTACACAAGATTATGGTTCAGAGAGAGAGAGAAGGGCTCTGGTCTATAGTAGTGCACTATATAGGGAATAGGGCTCTGGTCTATAGTAGTGCACTATATAGGGAATAGGGCTCTGGTCTATAGTAGTGCACTATATAGGGAATAGGGCTCTGTCTATAGTAGTACACTATATAGGGAATAGGGCTCTGGTCTATAGTAGTGTACTATATAGGGAATAGGGCTCTGGTCTATAGTAGTGCACTATATAGGGAATAGGGCTCTGGTCTATAGTAGTGCACTATATAGGGAATAGGGCTCTGTCTATAGTAGTACACTATATAGGGAATAGGGCTCTGGTCTATAGTAGTGTACTATATAGGGAATAGGGCTCTGGTCTACAGTAGTGTACTATATAGGGAATAGTGCTCTGGTCTATAGTAGTGCACTATATAGGGAATAGGGCTCTGGTCTATAGTAGTGCACTATATAGGGAATAGGGCTCTGGTCTATAGTAGTGCACTATATAGGGAATAGGGCTCTGGTCTATAGTAGTGCACTATATAGGGAATAGGGCTCTGGTCTAAAGTAGGGCACTATATAGGGAATAGGGCTCTGGTCTATAGTAGTACACTATATAGGGAATAGGGCTCTGGTCTATAGTAGTGTACTATATAGGGAATAGGGCTCTGGTCTATAGTAGTGCACTATATAGCGAATAGGGCTCTGGTCTATAGTAGTGCACTATATAGGGAATAGGGCTCTGGTCTATAGTAGTGCACTATATAGGGAATAGGGTTCTGGTCTATAGTAGTGCACTATATAGGGAATAGGGCTCTGGTCTATAGTAGTGTACTATATAGGGAATAGGGCTCTGGTCTATAGTAGTGCACTATATAGGGAATAGGGCTCTGGTCTATAGTAGTGTACTATATAGGGAATAGGGCTCTGGTCTATAGTAGTGCACTATATAGGGAATAGGGCTCTGGTCTATAGTAGTGTACTATATAGGGAATAGGGCTCTGGTCTATAGTAGTGTACTATATAGGGAATAGGGCTCTGGTCTATAGTAGTACACTATATAGGGAATAGGGCTCTGGTCTATAGTAGTACACTATATAGGGAATAGGGCTCTGGTCTATAGTAGTGCACTATATAGGGAATAGGGCTCTGGTCTATAGTAGTGCACTATATAGGGAATAGGGCTCTGGTCTATAGTAGTGTACTATATAGGGAATAGGTCTCTGGTCTATAGTAGTACACTATATAGGGAATAGGGCTCTGGTCTAAAGTAGTGCACTATATAGGGAATAGGGCTCTGGTCTATAGTAGTACACTATATAGGGAATAGGGCCCTGGTCTATAGTAGTACACTATATAGGGAATAGGGCTCTGGTCTATAGTAGTGTACTATATAGGGAATAGGGCTCTGGTCTATAGTAGTGCACTATATAGGGAATAGGGCTCTGGTCTATAGTAGTGCACTATATAGGGAATAGGGCTCTGTCTATAGTAGTGCACTATATAGGGAATAGGGCTCTGGTCTATAGTAGTGTACTATATAGGGAATAGGGCTCTGGTCTATAGTAGTGCACTATATAGGGAATAGGGCTCTGGTCTATAGTAGTGCACTATATAGGGAATAGGGCTCTGTCTATAGTAGTACACTATATAGGGAATAGGGCTCTGGTCTATAGTAGTGTACTATATAGGGAATAGGGCTCTGGTCTACAGTAGTGTACTATATAGGGAATAGTGCTCTGGTCTATAGTAGTGCACTATATAGGGAATAGGGCTCTGGTCTATAGTAGTGCACTATATAGGGAATAGGGCTCTGGTCTATAGTAGTGCACTATATAGGGAATAGGGCTCTGGTCTATAGTAGTGCACTATATAGGGAATAGGGCTCTGGTCTAAAGTAGGGCACTATATAGGGAATAGGGCTCTGGTCTATAGTAGTACACTATATAGGGAATAGGGCTCTGGTCTATAGTAGTGTACTATATAGGGAATAGGGCTCTGGTCTATAGTAGTGCACTATATAGCGAATAGGGCTCTGGTCTATAGTAGTGCACTATATAGGGAATAGGGCTCTGGTCTATAGTAGTGCACTATATAGGGAATAGGGCTCTGGTCTATAGTAGTGTACTATATAGGGAATAGGGCTCTGGTCTATAGTAGTGCACTATATAGGGAATAGGGCTCTGGTCTAAAGTAGTGCACTATATAGGGAATAGGGCTCTGGTCTAAAGTAGTGCACTATATAGGGAATAGGGCTCTGGTCTAAAGTAGTGCACTATATAGGGAATAGGGCTCTGGTCTATAGTAGTGCACTATATAGGGAATAGGGCTCTGGTCTAATGTGGTGCACAACACAGGGAATAGGGCTCTGGTCTAAAGTAGTGCACTACATAGGGAATAGGGCTCTGGTCTAAAGTAGTGCACTATATAGGGAATAGGGCTCTGGTCTAAAGTAGTGCACTACATAGGGAATAGGGCTCTGGTCTATAGTAGTGCACTATATAGGGAATAGGGCTCTGGTCTAAAGTGGTGCACAACACAGGGAATAGGGCTCTGGTCTAAAGTAGTGCACTACATAGGGAATAGGGCTCTGGTCTAAAGTGGTGCACAACACAGGGAATAGGGCTCTGGTCTAAAGTAGTGCACTACATAGGGAATAGGGCTCTGGTCTAAAGTAGTGCACTATGTAGGGAATAGGGCTCTGGTCTAAAGTAGTGCACTATATAGGGAATAGGGCTCTGGTCTAAAGTAGTGCACTATATAGGGAATAGGGCTCTGGTCTATAGTAGTGCACTATATAGGGAATAGGGCTCTGGTCTAATGTGGTGCACAACACAGGGAATAGGGCTCTGGTCTAAAGTAGTGCACTACATAGGGAATAGGGCTCTGGTCTAAAGTAGTGCACTATATAGGGAATAGGGCTCTGGTCTAAAGTAGTGCACTACATAGGGAATAGGGCTCTGGTCTATAGTAGTGCACTATATAGGGAATAGGGCTCTGGTCTAAAGTGGTGCACAACACAGGGAATAGGGCTCTGGTCTAAAGTAGTGCACTACATAGGGAATAGGGCTCTGGTCTAAAGTGGTGCACAACACAGGGAATAGGGCTCTGGTCTAAAGTAGTGCACTACATAGGGAATAGGGCTCTGGTCTAAAGTAGTGCACTATGTAGGGAATAGGGCTCTGGTCTAAAGTAGTGCACTACATAGGGAATAGGGCTCTGGTCTAAAGTAGTGCACTATATAGGGAATAGGGCTCTGGTCTATAGTAGTGCACTATATAGGGAATAGGGCTCTGGTCTAAAGTAGTGCACTATATAGGGAATAGGGCTCTGGTCTAAAGTAGTGCACTATATAGGGAATAGGGCTCTGGTCTAAAGTAGTGCACTACATAGGGAATAGGGCTCTGGTCTAAAGTAGTGCACTATATAGGGAATAGGGCTCTGGTCTAAATTAGTTCACTACATAGGGCTCTGGTCTAAAGTAGTGCACTATATAGGGAATAGGGTTCTGGTCTAAAGTAGTGCACTACATAGGGAATAGGGCTCTGGTCTAAAGTAGTGCACTATATAGGGAATAGGGCTCTGGTCTATAGTAATGCACTACATAGGGAATAGGCTCTGGTCTAAAGTAGTGCACTACATAGGGAATAGGGCTCTGGTCTAAAGTAGTGCACTACATAGGGAATAGGGCTCTGGTCTAAAGTAGTGCACTACATAGGGAATATGGTGGCATTGTTGGACGTAACCAGTCAGTCTCTGGACAAGACCCACTACACCAGTTAACATGTGTATCAAGGTGATCTGAACACACACATGGCTTTATGAACGGTGTGTGTAGCAGCAACATTAAAACATATCCACGTATTGAGTGACATCCAAATCCAACCACCCTCTGAGACTAGTTTTTCAACAGTTATGAGTTTCTCCTGTCAGACTAAATACATAGAAATATAATGAATAGAACCAGAGTCTCCATTCAAGTCAAGGATTCAGACATTCTATTTCTATCTACTCAGTCCTATCCGATAGGAGAAATACAGATCACTTTTGAAAAACTGGGCCCTGGGCATCAAGTCATCAAGGGATCAGGTCAGAACAGGTTTTAATGGGTTTCCTGTAGTTACACTAAGTCACTATTAACAACATTGTATAGCACAGTACTTACATGGCAATAAACCAGTCACAAAATGGAGAGAGTCCTCCTACACATCTCAGCAGATTTGTTGACAGTATTGTATTCATGACACCTGGTGTTACTCAGAACAGATGTAAAATCAGCAGCTTTGGCTCAGCCAATAGGAACATACTAGCATCACAATGACATGTACTGATGCCCTCCAGGTCTCCTTCACCTATTCACTGTACAGATGGTATGAGAACGGAAAGCTGCTAACAACGCGGATACAATTGAAACCTAAATGAAACATCTTGTAAAGCAATGAACAGAAATGTTTTATGTACCAAACACACAGCGATCAAAGACTGGTCACTTGTCAGACAGGATGTTCTGTGATGGGATATGAAAGGATCCTCTCAACACATCATCATCATCATCATCAGCTGTTACAAGGGTCCATTTAATATGAACATCCTGAGTGGGGTCACATGTTACCGATGTGAACACAGTTAGGGAGGCCATTCCTCTGGTGTCCCAAAGCAAACGAGGCCTGTTGTGATTCCCCCATAGGTCCTATATGACAGGGAAAGGCTGGGTTTACCCATAGGTTCTATATGACAGGGAAAGGCTGGGTTTAGCCATAGGTCCTATATGACAGGGCAAGGCTGGGTTTACCCATAGGTCCTATATGACAGGGAAAGGCTGGGTTTACCCATAGGTTCTATATGACAGGGAAAGGCTGGGTTTAGCCATAGGTTCTATATGACAGGGAAAGGCTGGGTTTAGCCATAGGTCCTATATGACAGGGAAAGGCTGGGTTTAGCCATAGGTCCTATATGACAGGGAAAGGCTGGGTTTACCCATAGGTCCTATATGACAGGGAAAGGCTGGGTTTACCCATAGGTTCTATATGACAGGGAAAGGCTGGGTTTAGCCATAGGTCCTATATGACAGGGAAAGGAAGTGCTTATTTCTTCTTGGTGGCTCTCTTTCCTTCGCCCTTCTTGGGTTTCCCCTTGCCTCGTAGTTTCCTCAACCGCCGCATCTCCTCCTTGAAGTCCTCGTGCTCATCTCTGGTGGGGAAACAGGGAGGAAATGGTGTTACTGAGGTAAGCAGCATTAGTAATAAACTAAAAGGACGTGTTCAGAAGAACAGAGACAAACAGGGTCTAGAAAACTGTCTGGTTAGAACACAGAGACAAACAGGGTCTAGAAAACTGTCTGGTTAGAACACAGAGACAAACAGGTTCTAGAAAACTGTCTGGTTAGAACACAGAGACAAACAGGGTCTAGAAAACTGTCTGGTTAGAACACAGAGACAAACAGGGTCTAGAAAACTGTCTGGTTAGAACACAGAGACAAACAGGGTCTAGAAAACTGTCTGGTTAGAGCACAGAGACAAACAGGGTCTAGAAAACTGTCTGGTTAGAGCACAGAGACAAACAGGGTCTAGAAAACTGTCTGGTTAGAACACAGAGACAAACAGGGTCTAGAAAACTGTCTGGTTAGAACACAGAGACAAACAGGTTCTAGAAAACTGTCTGGTTAGAACACAGAGACAAACAGGGTCTAGAAAACTGTCTGGTTAGAACACAGAGACAAACAGGGTCTAGAAAACTGTCTGGTTAGAACACAGAGACAAACAGGGTCTAGAAAACTGTCTGGTTAGAGCACAGAGACAAACAGGTTCTAGAAAACTGTCTGGTTAGAGCACAGAGACAAACAGGTTCTAGAAAACTGTCTGGTTAGAACACAGAGACAAACAGGGTCTACAAAACTGTCTGGTTAGAACACAGAGACAAACAGGGTCTAGAAAACTGTCTGGTTGGAACACAAACAGGGTCTAGAAGACTGTCAGGTTAGAACACAGAGACAAACAGGGTCTAGAAAACTGTCTGGTTAGAACACAGAGACAAACAGGGTCTAGAAAACTGTCTGGTTGGAACACAAACAGGGTCTAGAAGACTGTCAGGTTAGAACACAGAGACAAACAGGGTCTAGAAAACTGTCTGGTTAGAACACAGAGACAAACAGGGTCTAGAAAACTGTCTGGTTAGAACACAGAGACAAACAGGGTCTAGAAAACTGTCTGGTTAGAGCACAGAGACAAACAGGGTCTAGAAAACTGTCTGGTTAGAGCACAGAGACAAACAGGGTCTAGAAAACTGTCTGGTTAGAACACAGAGACAAACAGGGTCTAGAAAACTGTCTGGTTAGAACACAGAGACAAACAGGTTCTAGAAAACTGTCTGGTTAGAACACAGAGACAAACAGGGTCTAGAAAACTGTCTGGTTAGAACACAGAGACAAACAGGGTCTAGAAAACTGTCTGGTTAGAACACAGAGACAAACAGGGTCTAGAAAACTGTCTGGTTAGAACACAGAGACAAACAGGGTCTAGAAGACTGTAATTTCACTGTCTGTGGTTAGCCAGAAGGACCTTCTAAAGCCTCTAGAAGTGGTTCTGGCTAGAGTAGGGCTGTATACATTATTACACAATGCCAAACACAGACATGCCAAAAGAACCCAGATCCCTTTCCCATGAATAGGCCTATGGATCTATTCAGCCCATCGTCACGTCATGTCTACCTGAAGAGTCCCATGTACCGTAGCTTCTGTGTAAGGGCATAGTAGATCTTGTGTTGAGGGTACCAGTCGTACACCTCCTTTTTCTGGGCCATGGGCGGCTCCTTGAACAGCTGGACCACCTTCATGGACTTGTTGTCCGTCGGACGCGCCACACCCCCAAAGATACGTGCGCTGAGACGTGCCATACGCACAGCGTAGTTGGACAGGCTGGCCATAGCTAGCTGAAATACAAGAGGAAAGAGAAGCAGCAAATATTAGTTACAAATATGTCCTCAAAAAATAAACAACTTCTATAGACGGGTTAGCTGACAACGTCACAAAACATGATCGCTTCAAATGGGGCAGAAATCTGTGTTGTGATTCTGGTTGGCCAGATAGCTAGCAACAACGACAGGAAGCTGGCATGTAGGGAATCGTAGGTGGCTCGTTTCAGCTAGTTTCATCTTCTTCTCGATGCCACGTCTTGTTTTGAGGTGTTCTGACTGATGTCTGACCTACGCTAATATGGCTAAAATTCACCCGCTACCTTGCCAACAACTGTAACGATGTATTTGACACAACAAGTGCAGATGTATATATTTTCAATAAACATCAGAGACGAAATATAGTTTACATGTTGTCAACACTCTAAACTGAACAAGAATCTGGGCTTACAGGAGACGTTGAATACAGTCATTCTCTGTTAAGCCCAAGAAGCAGCCATTTAACAGCTTGTCGAACTTAACGTCGAAATAAGCATCAAATCCACCTTTTCTGCACCTCCAATAAAATCCCTTTTTACTGCCACGCGCAGATTGGCTGATCCAGCAGATGGAAAGGTCATTGATTATATCCAGAGAGGAACAAACACAGAGCAAGAGGTTTCACTCTTGACAAAATCTATCAAAAAAGAAAAAGCCCAATAAGTTTCTACGAGCTTATTTTGGCCCTAAGCTTGTCGACCTTTGTGACAACGATTCCTAATGGTAGAGCAGAGGCATGAGCATCTCCTAATTAAAGAAGATCTCCGTTTTATCACCTACAACAGTATAGGAACATAAAATCTAAATTGGTTGTATAAACCTGCTCTACCCAGAACGTAAAAATATTCCACCTGCCCTACCCAGAACGTAAAAAATATTCCACCTGCCCTTCCCAGAACGTAAAAAATATTCCACCTGCCCTTCCCAGAACGTAAAAATATTCTACCTGCTCTACCAAGAACGTAAAAATATTCCACCTGCTCTACCCAGAACGTAATAATATTCCACCTGCTCTACCCAGAACGTAATAATATTCCACCTGCCCTACCCAGAACTTAATAATATTCCACGTGCTCTACCCAGAACGTAATAATATTCCACGTGCTCTACCCAGAATGTAATATAGATTCTTTCCAGAAAAGGCATTTTTTCAGTTGCTTGCATCTTTTTATTCAGACCTTATTTGGAAGTACATAAAGGTCGTGACGGCAGTAATGATGATAGTTGCCCAGAGAAACTCCATTCTTTGGAAGCTAATTCCCATATATATTTTGACATTATTAAGCTTGAAAAGCTGGTGAATGGCTGTTTCCTGGGTTTAAAGTGGAACTGACTGCATTTTAGCAACATGAAATCTTATTAAAATCTGTTCATATACAACCCATGAATATCTGACAAGCGAGCGCTTGGTCATATGGCCATTTTCACATTTTCATGAATGTTTGGGCATTTGCGAAAATTCCATAGCAATATAGAGTGGGAAAGTGGCCTTGCGTATGGACAATTTAATAGACACTGCAGTAAATAAACCATCTTTCTTGTCCAGGACCAGAGTCTATGCAGACTGGTGCACCATAGCCAATCAGAACTACAGTAGGACTATATACAAACATGCCATTTGCACACAGGCCTGCCATCATTCACTATGA
>NC_138307.1:85636618-85641618 GCF_965601325.2 Salmo salar | reverse complement strand
ACTTTCCAGCTCACACTCTCAAACACATAGATCCCCTGAACGCAGCTCACTCTCCAGCCCACTTTCCAGCTCACACTCTCAAACACATAGATCCCCTGAACGCAGCTCACTCTCCAGCCCACTTTCCAGCTCACACTCTCAAACACGTAGATCCCCTGAACGCAGCTCACTCTCCAGCCCTCTTTCCAGCTCACACTCTCAAACACATAGATCCCCTGAACGCAGCTCACTCTCCAGCTCCCAATCACCTGAATTCTATTCACCTGTTCACACACCTGTATGTCATTATCACATACTATTTAATTCAGTTCTCTGCACACCATCAAATTAAAGTTTATTTTTCATGTGTGCCGAATACAACAGGGGTAGACCTTACAGTGAAATGCTTACTTACAGGCTCTAACCAACAGTACAAAAAAGGTATTAGGTGAACAATAGGTAAGTAAATAAATAAAACAACATTAAACAGACAGGCTATATACAGTAGAGGGGCTATATACAGTAGAGAGGCTATATACAGTAGAGAGGCTATAACAGTAGAGAGGCTATATACAGTAGAGAGGCTATATACAGTAGAGAGACTATATACAGTAGAGAGGCTATATACAGTAGAGAGGCTATATACAGTAGAGAGGCTATATACAGTAGAGAGGCTATATGCAGTAGAGAGGTTATATACAGTAGAGAGACTATATACAGTAGAGAGGCTATATGCAGGAAAGGCTATATACAGTAGAGAGGCTATATACAGTAGAGAGGCTATATACAGTAGAGAGGCTATATGCAGTAGAGAGGTTATATACAGTAGAGAGACTATATACAGTAGAGAGGCTATATGCAGGAAAGGCTATATACAGTAGAGAGGCTATATACAGTAGAGAGGCTATATACAGTAGAGAGGTTATATACAGTAGAGAGGCTATATACAGTAGGGAGGTTATATACAGTAGAGAGACTATATACAGTAGAGAGGCTATATACAGTAGAGAGGCTATATACAGTAGAGAGGCTATATACAGTAGAGAGACTATATACAGTAGAGAGGCTATATACAGTAGAGAGGCTATATACAGTAGAGAGGCTATATACAGTAGAGAGACTATATACAGTAGAGAGGCTATATACAGTAGAGAGGCTATATACAGTAGAGAGACTATATACAGTAGAGAGGCTATATACAGTAGAGAGGCTACATACAGTAGAGAGACTATATACAGTAGCGAGGCTATATACAGTAGAGAGGTTATATACAGTAGGAAGGTTATATATAGTAGAGAGACTATATACAGTAGAGAGACTATATACAGTAGAGAGGCTATATACAGTAGCGAGGCTATATACAGTAGAGAGGTTATATACAGTAGGAAGGTTATATATAGTAGAGAGACTATATACAGTAGAGAGACTATATACAGTAGAGAGGCAATATACAGTAGCGAGGCTATATACAGTAGAGAGGTTATATACAGTAGGAAGGTTATATATAGTAGAGAGACTATATACAGTAGAGAGACTATATACAGTAGAGAGGCTATATACAGTAGAGAGGTTATATACAGTAGAGAGACTATATACAGTAGAGAGGTTATATACAGTAGAGAGACTATATACAGTAGAGAGGCTATATACAGTAGAGAGGTTATATACAGTAGAGAGACTATATACAGTAGAGAGACTATATACAGTAGAGAGGTTATATACAGTAGAGAGACTATATACAGTAGAGAGGTTATATACAGTGGAGGCTATATACAGTAGAGAGGCTATATACAGTAGAGAGGCTATATACAGTAGAGAGGCTACATACAGTAGAGGCTATATACAGTAGAGGCTATATACAGTAGAGAGGCTATATACAGTAGAGAGGTTATATACAGTAGAGAGGCTATATACAGTAGAGAGACTATATACAGTAGAGAGGCTATATACAGTAGAGAGGCAATATACAGTAGCGAGGCTATATACAGTAGAGAGGTTATATACAGTAGGAAGGTTATATATAGTAGAGAGACTATATACAGTAGAGAGACTATATACAGTAGAGAGGCTATATACAGTAGAGAGGTTATATACAGTAGAGAGACTATATACAGTAGAGAGGTTATATACAGTAGAGAGACTATATACAGTAGAGAGGCTATATACAGTAGAGAGGTTATATACAGTAGAGAGACTATATACAGTAGAGAGACTATATACAGTAGAGAGGTTATATACAGTAGAGAGACTATATACAGTAGAGAGGTTATATACAGTGGAGGCTATATACAGTAGAGAGGCTATATACAGTAGAGAGGCTATATACAGTAGAGAGGTTATATACAGTAGAGAGACTATATACAGTAGAGAGGTTATATACAGTAGAGAGACTATATACAGTAGAGAGGTTATATACAGTGGAGGCTATATACAGTAGAGAGGCTATATACAGTAGAGAGGCTATATACAGTAGAGAAGCTACATACAGTAGAGAGGCTACATACAGACACTGGTTAGTCAGGCTGATTGAGGTAGTATGTACATGTAGATATGGTAAAGTGACTATGCATATATGATGAACAGAGAGTAGCAGTAGAGAGACTATATACAGTAGAGAGACTATATACAGTAGAGAGGCTATATACAGTAGAGAGGTTATATACAGTAGAGAGGCAATATACAGTAGGAGAGACTATATACAGTAGAGAGGCTATATACAGTAGAGAGGCTATAAAAGTAGAGAGACTATATACAGTAGAGAGGTTATATACAGTGGAGGCTATATACAGTAGAGAGGCTATATACAGTAGAGAGACTATATACAGTAGAGAGGCTACATACAGTAGAGAGGCTACATACAGACACTGGTTAGTCAGGCTGATTGAGGTAGTATGTACATGTAGACATGGTTAAAGTGACTATGCATATATAATGAACAGAGAGTAGCAGTAGCGTAAAAGAGGGGTTGGCGGGTGGCGAGACACAATGCAGATAGCCCGGTTAGCCAATGTTCGGGGGCACTGGTTGGTCGGCCCAATTGAGGTAGAATGTACATGAATGTATAGTTATAGTGACTATGCATATATGATGAACAGAGAGTAGCAGCAGCATAAAAGAGGGGTTGGGGGGGTATACAATGCAAATAGTCCGGGTAGCCATTTGATTACCTGTTCAGGAGTCTTATGGTTTGGGGGTAAAAACTGTTGAGAAGCCTTTTTGTCCTAGACTTGGCACTCTGGTACCACTTGCCATGCGGTAGTAGAGAGAACAGTCTATGACTGGGGTGGCTGGGGTCTTTGACAATTTTTAGGGCCTTCCTCTGACACCGCCTGGTGTAGAGGTCCTGGATGGCAGGCAGCTTGGCCCCAGTGATGTACTGGGCCGTACGCACTACCCTCTGTAGTGCCTTGCTGTCGGAGGCCGAGCAGTTGCTGTACCAGGCAGTGATGCAACCAGTCAGGATGCTCTCTTCTGTTGCAGTTGTAGAACCTTTTGAGGATCTAAGGACCCATGCCAAATCTTTTTAGTTTCCTGAGGGGGAATAGGCTTTGTCGTGCCCTCTTCACGACTGTCATGGTGTGTTTGGACCATTCTAGTTTGTTGGTGATGTGGACACCGAGGAACTTGAAGCTCTCAACCTGCTCCACTACAGCCCCGTCGATGAGAATGGGGGCGTGCTCAGTCCTCCTTTTCCTGTAGTCCACAATCATCTCCTTTGTCTTGGTTCCGTTGAGGGATAGGTTGTTATTCTGGCACCAGAATAAGGTCTCTGACCTCCTCCCTATAGGCTGTCTCATCATTGTCAGTGATCAGGCCCACCACTGTTGTGTCGTCTGCAAACTTAATGATGGTGTTGGCGTCATGCCTGGCCATTCAGTCGTGGGTGAACAGAGTACAGGAGGGGACTGAGCACCCACCCCTGGGGGGCTCCAGTGTTGAGGATCAGCGTGGCAGATGTGTTGCTACCTACCCTCACCACCTGGGGGTGGCCCGTCAGGAAGTCCAGGATCCATTTGCAGAGGGAAGTGTTTAGTCCCGGGATCCTTAGCTTAGTGATGAGCTTTGAGGGTACTATGGTGTTGAATGCTGAGCTATAGTCAATGAATAGCATTCTCACATAGAGTGCAATAGAGATTGCATCATCTGTGGATCTGTTTGGGCAGTATGCAAATTGGTGTGGGTCTAGGGTTTCTGGGATAATGGTGTTGATGTGAGCCATTACCAGCTACGGGTCTGTAGTCATTTAGGCAGGTTGCCTTCGTGTTCTTGGGCACAGGGACTATGGTGGTCTGTTTGAAACATTTTGGTATTACAGACTCGTTCAGGGACAGGTTGAAAATGTCAGTGAAGACACCTGCCAGTTGGTCAGCACATGCCCGGAGCACACGTCCTGGTAATCCGTCTGGCCCCGCAGCCTTGTGTATGTTGACCTGTTTGAAGGTCTTACTCACGTCGGCTACGGAGAGCGTGATCACACAGTCGTCCGGAACAGCTGATGCTCTCATGCATGCCCCAGTGTTGCTTGCCTCGAAGCGAGCATAGAAGTGATTTAGCTCGTCTGGTAGGCTCGTGTCACTGGGCAGCTCACGGCTGTGCTTCCCTTTGTAGTCTGTAATAGTTTGCAAGCCCTGCAACATAAGACGAGCGTCGGAGCCGGTGTAGTATGATTCAATCTTAGCCCTGTATTGACACTTTGCTTGTTTAATGGTTCGTCGGAGGGCATAGCAGGATTTCTTATAAGCTTCCGGGTTAGAGTCCCGCACCTTGAAGCGGCAGCTCTACCCTTTCGCTCAGTGCTAATGTTGCCTGTAATCCATGGCTTCTGGTTGGAGTATGTACGTACAGTCACTGTGGGGACGACGTCCTCAATGCACTTATTGATAATTGTGAGGTATTGTTGTGAGGTATTGTTGTGATGTATTGTTTGTTTTGTTACACACTTCTATTCGGAGCTCTGTTTTTCCCGTATTGGTCCTCCTGTGTATGATAGTTTTGCCTCACTAACGACGCCTTTTGCCTAT
>NC_138307.1:85569118-85634118 GCF_965601325.2 Salmo salar | reverse complement strand
GAGTCCTGAAGTCGTAGCTCTACCTAATACCACTAATGATTAACACGATGGTCGTTCCATTCAGAAGAGTCCTGAAGTTGTAGCTTTATCTTCATCTACATTCATCTACATTCAGAAACTGTTACATTTCCAATGTGTACTTGAGTATTTTCAAAAAAATGTGGCCTAAATCCACTACTTCTATCGGTAGTATTTCAAAGTATTTTCCAATCATTTCCTATAAATAGCCTACTATTAGAAAATATTTGTCAATACCTTTTTCAAATAATACTTTAAAATACCTGAGTTAACTGAATGGGAGTGTATTTGAGTATTTTCAAATATTTTCCAGGTGTATTTCCAAATACATTCCAATATTTACATTTTAGTCATTTAGGAGACGCTCTTATCCAGAGCGACTTACAGTAGTGAATACAGTTCATACATTTCATGCATTTAAAAAAAATAAAATTGTACTGGCCCCCCATGGGAATCGAACCCACAACCCTGGCGTTGCACACACCATGCTGGCGTTGCAAACACCATGCTCTACCAACTGAGCCACAGGGAAGGCTGTGGGAAGGCTGTGGCTCAATATTCAACGTCAACTACCGTAAAACGTAAATTAATAGACTGCCGTTTATTAAATGAATAGACTGCCGTTTATTAAATGAATAGACTGCCGTTTATTTGCTTCAATCACTGAACACGACAGGTGCTTATTAGAGGTAGACTCCCTATTTGAGACAGGCGTCTATTTCCATAATGCACACAGCTTTTGCTCATTTGCATAGTTCATTGTTTAATTCCACTTCCTGCCTTTTAATTAATGTCTTAATTTCCTGCACTAATGTTATCATGTTGTCACATTTTTTTTTTGTCTCAGTGTCTCTATAATTACTTTTATTTTTGAATATTATTCTCTTTGACTGTGCATTTTCGTCAGTTCTTACTTTTGCCACTAGAGGGCGACCAGACGATTTCTTGGGGGCTCTGCTCCCAAAGTTGTTGACATTTTCTTCTTGCAAGTTAGCTAGCAGTTCTCAGCTGTTCAAGCAGTTTCATACTGCCGATTAAAACAGATGATTGCCGTAATTTTTTGTTGTTGTCATTACTGAATTATTTAATGTAACATATCAAACATTAAATCTTGTAAATAATGAATGGTATTCACGGTAAACTCGAAAACAATGAATTTAGACACTGCGTTTATTTTGAAGCAGGCGTTTATTTGCTGAAATGTGTGCCGTTATTGAAAGGGACAGGCGGCTGGCTATTCAAGGCTTTTAATTGAAGTTTTATGCTACTTGTCTTTTCAAATTAAACATATCTAAATAATTACTTCCAAATGTCTGAAGTTAATTTAAATGCCCTATACAGTATATGAACCCTGATGTTAGTGTGTGTGTGTGTGTGTTAGGGTTACGGGGGTAGGTTAGGGTTAGGGTTAAGGGGTTGGGTTAGGGTTAGGGTTAAGGGGTTGGGTTAGGGTTATGGTTACAGGGTTGGGTTAGGGTTACGGGGTTGGGTTAGGGCTATGGTTACGGGGTTGGGTTAGGGGTTAAAGTTAGGGCTATGGTTGTGGGTACGGGGTTGGGTTAGGGTTACGGGGTTGGGTTAGGAGTTAAAGTTAGGGCTAGGGCTATGGTTACGGGGTTGGGTGAGGAGTTAAAGTTAGGGCTATGGTTGTGGGTACGGGGTTGGGTTAGGGTTAGAGTTACGGGGTTGGGTTAGGGTTACGGGGTTGGGTTAGGGTTAGGGTTACGGGGTTGGGTTAGGGTTATGGGGTTGGGTTAGGGTTAGGGTTACAGGGTTGGGTTAGGGTTACGGGGTTGGGTTAGGGTTAGGGTTATGGGGTTGGGTTAGGGTTAGGGTTATGGGGTTGGGTTAGGGTTAGGGTTACGGGGTTGGGTTAGGGGTTGGGTTAGGGTTAGGGCTATGGTTACGGGTTGGGTTAGGGCTATGGTTACGGGGTTGGGTTAGGGTTACGGGGTTGGGTTAGGGTTATGGGGTTGGGTTAGGGTTACGGGGTTGGGTTAGGGTTATGGTTAGGGGGTTGGGTTAGGGGTTGGGTTAGGGTTAGGGTTACGGGGTAGGGTTAGGGTTACGGGGTTGGGTTAGGGCTACGGGGTTGGGTTAGGGGTTAAAGTTAAAGTTAGGGTTGGGTTAGGGCTATGGTTACGGGGTTGGGTTAGGGCTATCAAATCCAATCAAATGTATTTATAAAGCCCTTCTTACATCAGCTGATATCTCAAAGTGCTGTACAGAAACCCAGCCTAAAACCCCAAACAGCAAGTAATGCAGGTGTAGAAGCACGGTGGCTAGGAAAAACACCCTAGAAAGGCCAAAACCTAGGAAGAAACCTTGAGAGGAACCAGGCTATGAGGGGTGGCCAGTCCTCTTCTGGCTGTGCCGGGTGGAGATTATAACAGAACATGGCCAAGATTATCAAATGTTCATAAATGACCAGCATGGTCAAATAATAATAATCACAGTAGTTGTCGAGGGTGCAACAAGTCAGCACCTCAAGAGTAAATGTCACTTGGCTTTTCATAGCCGATCATTGAGAGTATCTCTACCGCTCCTGCTGTCTCTAGAGAGTTGAAAACAGCAGGTCTGGGACAGGTAGCACGTCCGGTGAACAGGTCAGGGTTCCATAGCCGCAGGCAGAACAGTTGAAACTGGAGCAGCAGCACGGTCAGGTGGACTGGGGACAGCAAGGAGTCATCATGCCAGGTAGTCCTGAGGCATGGTCCAAGGGCTCAGGTCCTCCGAGAGAGAGAAAGAAAGAGAGAAAGAGAGGATTAGAGTGAGCATACTTAAATTCACACAGGACACTGGATAAGACAGGAGAAATACTCCAGATATAACAGACTGACCCTAGCCCTCAACCCACTCAAGTGACACACCCCTCCTAGGGACGGCATGGAAGAACACCAAGTAAGCCAGTGACTCAGACCCTGTAATAGGGTTAGAGGCAGAGAATCCCAGTGGAGAGAGGGGAACCGGCCAGGCAGAGACAGCAAGGGCGGTTCGTTGCTCCAGAGCCTTTCCGTTCACCTTCACACTCCTGGGCCAGACTACACTCAATCATAGGACCCACTGAAGAGATGAGTCTTCAGTAAAGACTTAAAGGTTGAGACCGAGTCTGCATCTCTCACATGGGTAGGCAGACCATTCCATAAAAATGAAGCTCTATAGGAGAAAGCCCTGCCACCAGCTGTTCGCTTAGAAATTCTAGGGACTATTAGGAGGCCTGCGTTTTGTGACCGTAGCGTACGTGTAGGTATGTACGGCAGGACCAAATCGGAAAGATAGGTAGGAGCAACCCCATGTAATGCTGTGTAGGTTAGCAGTAAAACCTTGAAATCAGCCCTTGCCTTAACAGGAAGCCAGTGTAGGGAGGCTAGCACTGGAGTAATATGATCACATTTTTTGGTTCTAGTCAGGATTCTAGCAGCCGTATTTAGCACTAACTGAAGTTTATTTAGTGCTTTATCCGGATAGCCGGAAAGTAGAGCATTGCAGTTATCCAACCTAGAAGTAACAAAGGCATGGATTAATTTTCCTGCATCATTTTTGGACAGAAAGTTTCTGATTTTTGCAATGTTACGTAGATGGGAATAAAGCTGTCCTTGAAACAGTCTTGATATGTTCTTCAAAAGAGAGATCAGGGTCCAAAGTAACGCCGAGGTCCTTCACAGTTTTATTTGAGACGACTGTACAACCATCAAGATTAATTGTCAGATTCAACAGAAGATCTCTTTGTTTCTTGGGACCAAGAACAAGCATTTCTGTTTTGTCCGAGTTTAAAAGTAGAACGTTTGCAGCCATCCACTTCCTTATGTCTGAAACACAGGCTTCTAGCGAGGGCAATTTTGGGGCTTCACCATGTTTCATTGAAATGTACAGCTGTGTGTCATCCGCATAGCAGTGAAATTTAACATTATGTTTTCGAATGACATCCCCAAGAGGTAAAATATATAGTGAAAACAATATTGGGCCTAAAACGGAACCTTGAGCAACACCGAAATGTACAGTTGATTTGTCAGAGGACAAACCATTCACAGAGACAACTGATATCTTTCCGACAGATAAGATCTAAACCAGGCCAGAACTTGTCCGTGTAGACCAATTTGGGTTTCCAATCTCTCCAAAAGAATGTGGTGATCAATGGTATCAAAAGCGGCATTAAGATCTAGGAGCACGAGGACAGATGCAGAGCCTCGATCTGACACCATTAAAAGGTAATTTACCACCTTCACAAGTGCAGTCTCAGTGCTATGATGGGGTCTAAAACCAGACTGAAGCGTTTCGTATACATTGTTTGTCTTCAGGAAGGCAGTGAGTTGCTGCGCAACAGCTTTTTCAATTTTTTTTGAGAGGAATGGAAGATTCGATATAGGCCGATAGTTTTTTTATAATTTCTGGGTCAAGATTTGGCTTTTTCAAGAGAGGCTTTATTACTGCCACTTTTAGTGAGTTTGGTACACATCCGGTGGATAGAGAGCCGTTTATTATGTTCAACATAGGAGGGCCAAGCACAGGAAGCAGCTCTTTCAGTAGTTTAGTTGGAATAGGGTCCAGTATGCAGCTTGAAGGTTTAGAGGCCATGATTATTTTCATCATTGTGTCAAGAGATATAGTACTCAAACACTTTAGTTACGGGTTTGGTTAGGGTTATGGTGTTGGGTTAGGGTTATGGGGTTGGGTTAGGGTTATGGTTAGGGGGTTGGGTTAGGGTTACGGGGTTGGGTTAGGGATATGGTTAGGGGGTTGGGTTATGGTTACGGGGTTGGGTTAGGGCTATGGTTACGGGGTTGGTTAGGGGGTTGGGTTAGGGTTATGGGGTTGGGTTAGGGTTACGGGGTTGGTTACGGGGTTGGGTTAGGGTTATGGTTAGGGGGTTAGGTTAGGGTTACGGCTATGGTTAGGGGGTTGGGTTAGGGTTACGGGGTTAGGATTAGGGGGTTGGGTTAGGGTTACGGGGTTAGGGGGTTGGGTTAGGGTTACGGGGTTGGGTTAGGGCTATGGTTACGGGGTTGGGTTAGGGTTATGGTTACGGGGTTGGGTTAGGATTAGGGGGTTGGGTTAGGGTTACGGGGTTAGGGTTAGGGGGTTGGGTTAGGGGGTTGGGTTAGGGGGTTGGGTTGGGTTAGGGCTATGGTTACGGGGTTGGGTTAGGGTTACAGGGTTGGGTTAGGGGTTAAAGTTAGGGTTATGGTTAGGGGGTTGGGTTAGGGTTACGGGTTGGGTTAGGGCTATGGTTACGGGGTTGGGTTAGGGAAAGTACGATTTTGAATAGAAATCAATGTTAGGTACCCACAAGGATAGAAAAACAAAACGTGTGTGTGTGAGCGCACGTGCGTGCGTGCGTGTGTGTAGAATCATGATGACAACAGCTCATTTGGGACACTTTAATTCAATCAATCAGTTAATTCAATCGATCAGCAATGTGACTTTGAGTTCAGACAAAGTTGATATTACAATCATACACTGAGGGTACAAAACATTAGGAACACCTGCTCTTTCCATGACAGACTGACCAGGTGAATCCAAGCTATGAATCCCTTATTGATGTCACTGGTTAAATCCACTTCAATCAGTGTAGATGAAGGGGAGGAGACGGGTTAAAGAAGGATTTTCAAGCCTTGAGTCAATTGAGAATTGGTTATGTGTGCCATTCAGAGGGTGAATGGACAAGACAATAGATTTAAGTGCCTTTGAATGGGTATGGTAGTAGGTGCCAGGCCCAGAGATTTGTGTCAAGAATTGCAACACTGCTGGGTTTTTCAAACTCAACAGTTTCCCGTTTGTATCAAGAATGGTCCAGCACCCAAAGGACATCCAGCCAACTTGACACAACTGTGGGAAGCATTGGAGTCAACAGGGACCAGCATCCCTGTGGAACACTTTCGACACCTTGTAGAGTCCATGTCGCAACGAATTGAGGCTGTTCTGAGGACAACAGGGGGTGCAACTCAATATTAGGAAGGTGTTCTTAATGTTTTGTAAACTCAGTTTTTGTTATTGATCTGATTAAGAGGAACTCCCTGTCTTCGTTCCAAATAGCACCCTATTCCCTACATAGTGAACTACTTTCAATAGGGCCCTTGTCAAAGTTAGCGCACTATATAGGGAAAAGAGTTTCATTTGGGATGAAATCCCTACCTTCACAGCCCAGAGGTCCATAGTTATGGCCCGGGTGGTTCTGGGTAAGGAAACATCATTATCTGGTCTCGGTTTATCGGAATTAGCACTTGATCAATATTCTGATGATGCACCCTCACCTTGGTACGTCATCGATTTCACCCTATAGGCTGTCCCCGTGGCGACAGGGTGTTCTGTGTTGTCCCTGACTGGCTGGAGTGACTCACATGTGCCAGTGGTGGCCGTGCCAACATCTAGGTGATTGGCTGCTCCCTGCAGCAGCACCACAGAGAGACACTGTTGTTGAATACTGTCAAATAAAAAGCTATTTTTCTGAAATGGCACCCTACACTATTCCCTGTATAGTACACAACTTTTGATCAGAGCCTCGTGATGGAATAGGGCGCATGTTGGACTCAATCTGCCTCTCCTCTGCCTGTTTGCTATTCCCCTCCGTCCCTCGCTGACAAAGGGGAAGGAGAGATCGGAGGCGTATCGGTTGAGGCAACACCACGCGCCTCATATCTCCTCAAACTATAATTACTCTGTAGCGATCTGTATGACACTGGAATAACACATTTGTAACCAGCAGTAGGGTAGGACAGGAGGAAGGCAGACACAACACAACACAATGACTGAAAAGAGATACCCATCAAAACTACTGTCATCTGTCAAACCTCTACATCACCGGGTTACTTCAATTAAAAGGGGGATTGTTCATTTAATGGTGGGTGGCTGGCTGGCCGGTTGGCTGGTTGGTTGGCTGGTTTGATGGTTTGTTGGCTTGCTGGTTTGTTGGATGGCTGGCTGGCTAGCTGGTTTGATGGTTTGTTGGCTTCCTGGTTTGTTGGATGATTGGCTGGCTGGTTTGCTGGTTGACTGGCTGGCTGGTTGGTTTGCTGGCTGGTTTGTTGGCTGGTTTGCTGGCTGGCTGGTTGGCTGGTTTCCTGGCTGGCTGGTTTCCTGGCTGCCTGGCTGGTTGGCTGGGGGAGGTGATTAAAAACAACCTTCCATTATGAACAACTTCATTCTCCACTCCACATTGTCCTGTATAAAGCTGCATAAAGTTTTAATAATTGCAATTCAGTTCAGCTCACAGTTCGATACTAAAGAGGTCGAAATGCAAATGTTGGCTCGGCTGGGGTCCAGTTTTTGTTTTTGATAGGGATATATAACTTTGGCAGTTAGGAGAGAGAAAGGCTGACAGAAAACACTGAATAATCCCTGACTTTAATGCCTCTGTGGCTTGAAGTTGGTCTGTTTCTTTAAAAACTGGAATCATTGCAATGACTGGGCCAGGTTTAGGTTGCTCATCTCAGTGACATGCATACTGACACACAACTATCCATGCTTTAATTCAGCAACACAACATTCACGGTCTATCACTGTCTTCTTATTGGTCATGTTTTCTATCACTGTCTTCTTATTGGTCATGTTTTATATGACTGTATTCTTATTGGTCATGTTTTCTATGACTGTCTTCTTATTGGTCATGTTTTATATGACTGTCTTCTTATTGGTCACGTTTTAAATGACTGTATTCTTATTGGTCATGTTTTATATGACTGTATTCTTATTGGTCATGTTTTATATGACTGTCTTCTTATTGGTCATGTTTTAAACGACTGTCTTCTTATTGGTCATGTTTTGCTAGTGTTCTGTACATGCAGCCCAATACTATTCATCCTGTTTCTCTCTCACACACACACACACACACACTAGGGCTGGGCGGTATACCGGTAAACCGTATATACCGGTATTGATGGACGGACCGGTTTGGGTTTTTAAAGCTATTTCAATGTTTGATTTGTTAAACGTGATACAATACTCCGACGTGTGTAACGTCCATTTGTATAGTGTACTCCGCTACCTGAGTCATCTCTCTCCCGTATCTCTCACCAAGCCCTCCGCTCTCTTTATGCCGTTTTCCACACAGACCAAAGCTGCGACCCGTCACTCAGTTGTTGTTGCTCGACTACGAGACCGTTTGCGTTCAGTCTGCATACCGTTAAATGCAGCACATGATACCGATACTGATTTCCACTTTGCTTCTTAATATACATCTATAAGCGTTCAATAATTCCACTGTTAGTTTGTGTATCTTGCTGTCTCTAAACAGCTAGTTTAGTTTTTTTTTCTAGGCAAAGTTGTGGCTAAATCGTGTTAGCCTCTAATGCTAATCGCTAGTTGGCTAGCTAGCTAATACATGTACTGAGTCAGACCAAACGTAGCTAGCTGGTACAGCCTGATACCAGTGATGGTGTAGGACTAAATCCGCATGGTGTTTGTTCAACAGTATCTTCTAAATCAAAGAGGAATAGGTGGAGCATGAATATGTTATGGCTATAAGAATGAAAGAGAAAACGTTTAATGTAGCTAAAGATTATAGGGTCCTCTGGGAAACACATCCCGATACTTTAGTTCCTACCCTGGCACAATAACTCATCACCTGGCTTTTTCATTTGTTGTCATGCCAACCAACACTGTATTTAAAGTTTTCACTATTACATTCTAACTACAGAATTAGAATAGTCATTCTCATTCCATGATTCCAACAGTTCACCCAGCTGTTTTGATCTGAATCGCAAGTCAAATCGTAATTGCAACATTTGTTTAAAAACAAGGCCTAGATAGTCTGCCAATATCCTGCAGTCCTACATGACAGTGTACAGGAAATGATCTCATATTAGGACAGGAAGTGATCTCATATTAGGACAGGAAATGTCGAAATTTATGAAAATGTAGAAAATAATTTCTGGGTTTGAAGTTTGATTAAACAGTATAAACCAATCAGAATGGAGAAAGCCCATTGAAATCAGTTAGTGTACGTATTCTCACCAGAGTCAACCACATCTCAGAAAGCACATTTATAACTTATATTACAAAAAAAACATAGAATACCGTCAAATACCGTCAAAAATCACATCTCAGAAAGCACATTTATAACTTATATTACAAAAAAAACATAGAATACCGTCAAAAATGTGAAAATATTTTGGCCATATCGCTCAGCCCTAACACACAAACACACACACACATACATACACACATACATACACACACACACTCAATGTCATGCTAAATATATTCCCCCTGCTCTGGCTTTAACATGCTAGCCATACATGTAATTAACATTAGCCACCACACCACAATGTCAGTCTATCTCTCCCCGGTCTGATTGGTGCCTCTGGGGAGGCAGGATGTTTTAATGGTGTGTTTTCCTGGAGCATACACACACAGGCATGCATGCACACACACACACACACACCCAAACATGCACACGTGTACACAAACACACACACACACACCGACTGCATTTCATTATTAAGGGCACCGTGGCCCAAATTTGTTTCTTTCTGCACTGATGGAGGAATAGGATAATGGAAAGAGCAAGAGAGAGAGGAAAAGAGAGAGAGAGGAAAAGAGAGAGAGAGAGAATGAGAGGAGAGAGAGAATGAGAGAGATGGGGAGAGAGAAAAAAAGAGATGGAGAGAGAAAGAAAGGGAGAGAGAAAAAAGAGAGAGAGACAGAGAGAGAGAGAAATGGAGTGACAGAGGGAGTAGTTAGAGCTAGTGTCTGTGGCAAGGCATACTGTGTCACAGCGTGGGCCCTATTGTTTGACACACACACACACACACAAACACACACTGAGCTGGTGGTCAGCATGCCATGTCATGATTACATGGTCTATTGGAGCTGAAGCCAAATCAACCCAGCTTCAGGCCTCGATGACATCACAGATGACCCACATGCAGATTGTCTAGGTTCTATTTTACGATGTTCAGTCGGCCAGAACAGCAATAAACAGCCTTTTCATTGAATGTTCAGTTGGTTGTACTGTGTGCTGCTTTGATACTGGGATAAACCACATTTTGGATTCAGTCCAGTCCATGCACCTGCAGTTAAAACAGACCAAAGCATTCGAGACCAGAGCTAACCTGCAGTTAAAACAGACCAAAGTATTCGAGACCAGAGCTAACCTGCAGTTAAAACAGACCAAGGTATTTGAGACCAGAGCTAACCTGCAGTTAAAACAGACCAAAGTATTCGAGACCAGAGCTAACCTGCAGTTAAAACAGACCAAATTATTCGAGACCAGAGCTAACCTGCAGTTAAAACAGACCAAAGTATTCGAGACCAGAGCTAACTTGCAGTTAAAACAGACCAAAGCATTCGAGACCAGAGCTAACCTGCAGTTAAAACAGACCAAATTATTCGAGACCAGAGCTAACCTGCAGTTAAAACAGACCAAGGTATTCGAGACCAGAGCTAACTTGCAGTTAAAACAGACCAAAGTATTCGAGATCAGAGCTAACCTGCAGTTAAAACAGACCAAAGTATTCGAGACCAGAGCTAACCTGCAGTTAAAACAGACCAAGGTATTCGAGACCAGAGCTAACTTGCAGTTAAAACAGACCAAAGTATTCGAGACCAGAGCTAACCTGCAGTTAAAACAGACCAAAGTATTCGAGACCAGAGCTAACCTGCAGTTAAAACAGACCAAGGTATTCGAGACCAGAGCTAACTTGCAGTTAAAACAGACCAAAGTATTCGAGACCAGAGCTAACCTGCAGTTAAAACAGACCAAAGTATTCGAGACCAGAGCTAACCTGCAGTTAAAACAGACCAAGGTATTCGAGACCAGAGCTAACTTGCAGTTAAAACAGACCAAAGTATTCGAGACCAGAGCTAACCTGCAGTTAAAACAGACCAAAGTGTTCGAGACCAGAGCTAACCTGCAATTCAACAGACCAAAGCAGTGGAGTGCAGACTCACTAAAAAGACAGCCAGGGTTATTTCACATATTGATGATAGTATTGATTATCCAGTCCAATCAGAATCCAACGCTACGCAGGGGAATCCACACACAAACGCACACACACACTGGACTACGCAGGGGAATCGACAAGGCATGAGTCAGTGATGGCAAATTGGATGGGGAATTGAATCAGTCAGCGAGAACACACTGTCTGTTCCTCAGAGAGAAACATATCAAACTGTTCTGTTTCATTGACTCTGTTGTGATTGGGTTTATTCACTGTGATGTTATGTTTTCTTCTTAGATGTTGTCATACTGTCTGTTTCTATATAGTGTATTACATTTGGCATCCTATTCCCTATGCAGTGCACTACTTTTAACCATGTTCCCTATATAGTGCATTACTTTTAACCATGTTCCCTATGCAGTGCACTACTTTTAACCATGTTCCCTATATAGTGCACTACTTTTAACCATGTTCCCTATACAGTGCACTACTTTTAACCATGTTCCCTATATAGTGCATTACTTTTAACCATGTTCCCTATACAGTGCCCTACTTTTAACCATGTTCCCTATATAGTGCATTACTTTTAACCATGTTCCCTATACAGTGCACTACTTTTAACCATGTTCCCTATATAGTGCATTACTTTTAACCATGTTCCCTATATAGTGCATTACTTTTAACCATGTTCCCTATACAGTGCACTACTTTTAACCATGTTCCCTATGTAGTGCACTACTTTTGAAAACAGACCAAAGCAGTCGAGACAGAGCTGACCTGCAGTAAAACAGACCAAAGCAGTCGAGACAGAGCTGACCTGCAGTTAAACAGACCAAAGCAGTCGAGACAGAGCTGACCTGCAGTAAAACAGACCAAAGCAGTCGAGACAGAGCTGACCTGCAGTAAAACAGACCAAAGCAGTCGAGACAGAGCTGACCTGCAGTAAAACAGACCAAAGCAATTGAGACAGAGCTGACCTGCAGTAAAACAGACCAAAGTATTCGAGACCAGAGCAAACCTGCATTTAAAACAGACCAAAGTATTCGAGACCAGAGCGAACCTGCATTTAAAACAGACTAAAGTATTCGAGACCAGAGCTAACTTGCAATTCAACAGACCAAAGCAGTCGAGACAGAGCTGACCTGCAGTAAAACAGACCAAAGCAGTCGAGACAGAGCTGACCTGCAGTAAAACAGACCAAAGCAGTCGAGACAGAGCTGACCTGCAGTAAAACAGACCAAAGCAGTCGAGACAGAGCTGACCTGCAGTAAAACAGACCAAAGCAATCGAGACAGAGCTGACCTGCAGTAAAACAGACCAAAGCAGTCGAGACAGAGCTGACCTGCAGTAAAACAGACCAAAGCAGTCGAGACAGAGCTGACCTGCAGTAAAACAGACCAAAGCAATCGAGACAGAGCTGACCTGCAGTAAAACAGACCAAAGCAGTCGAGACAGAGCTGACCTGCAGTAAAACAGACCAAAGCAGTCGAGACAGAGCTGACCTGCAGTAAAACAGACCAAAGCAGTCGAGACAGAGCTGACCTGCAGTAAAACAGACCAAAGCAGTCGAGACAGAGCTGACCTGCAGTAAAACAGACCAAAGCAGTCGAGACAGAGCTGACCTGCAGTAAAACAGACCAAAGCAGTCGAGACAGAGCTGACCTGCAGTAAAACAGACCAAAGCAATCGAGACAGAGCTGACCTGCAGTAAAACAGACCAAAGCAGTCGAAACAGAGCTGACAACCTATTCAAATCAAATCAAATCACATTTTATTTGTCACATAGACATATTTAGCAGATGTTATTGCGTGTGTAGCGAAGTGCTTGTAATTTCAGACCCTTTCCCTACATAGAGCACTACTTTTGACACCCTATTCCCTACTTAGTGCACAACCTTTGAATAGAGGCGTAGAGTATAGCCGTGTGTGTGAATCAGAAAGTACCTCACATGTTATAGAATTAGATTAGTATCATTATATTATTCTGATAGACAACGCCTCAAATCACAGTTTATAGAATTATAGATTAGTATCATTATATTTTTATTTATTTATTTTTATTTAAGCTTTATTTAACCAGGAAGGGCTCATTGAGATTTGAAATCTATTTTTCAAGAGCGTCCTGGCCAAGATAGGCAGCACCAAGTCATTACACAATTACAGACAGACAACATGAATCACTACAGGTAATCTAGTAGACAAAAAACATTATTCTGATAGACTACAACTCAAATTACATTTTATAGACTTAGATTAGTATCATTATATTATTATGATAGACTACTTTATATTTTTTATTTAACCTTTATTTAACTAGGCAAGTCAACAATTTTTTTTTGACAATGACGGTCTAGCCTGGATTTGAACCAGGTACTGCAGTGACATCTCTTGCACCAAGATGCAGTGTCTTAGACCACTGCGCCACTCGGAAGACTACGCCTCACATCACATCACATTTTATTTGTCACATGCTTAGTAAACAACAGGCATAGACTAACAGTGAAATGCTTCCTCACCAACAATGGAGAGATAAAATATATTTTTTAAATGAAATAGTGACCAGGAATAAATACACACTGAATAACGAACAAAAACGAGTAAAAATAACATGGTTATATACAGGAAGTACCAGGTAATAACGGTTATATACAGGGAGTACCAGGTAATAACATGGCTTTATACAGGAAGTACCAGGTAATAACACCAGGTAATAAGTACCAGGTAAAAACATGGCTATATACAGGAAGTACCAGGTAATAACACCAGGTAATAAGTACCAGGTAATAACATGGCTTTATACAGGAAGTACCAGGTAATAACACCAGGTAATAAGTACCAGGTAATAACATGGCTTTATACAGGAAGTACCAGGTAATAACACCAGGTAATAAGTACCAGGTAATAACATGGCTATATACAGGAAGTACCAGGTAATACGTACCAGGTAATAACATGGCTCTATACAGGAAGTACCAGGTAATAACACCAGGTAATAAGTACCATAAATAACATGGCTATATACAGGAAGTACCAGGTAATAACATGGCTATATACAGGAAGTACCAGGTAATAACACCAGGTAATAAGTACCAGGTAATGCCATGGCTATATACAGGGAGTACCAGGTAATAACATGGCTATATACAGGAAGTACCAGGTAATAACACCAGGTAATAAGTACCAGGTAATACCATGGCTATATACAGGGAGTACCAGGTAATAACATGGCTATATACAGGGAGTACCAGGTAATAACATGGCTATATAGGAAGTACCAGGTAATAACATAGCTATATAGGAAGTACCAGGTAACAACCTGGCGATATTGGAAGTACCAGGTAATAACATGGCTATATACAGGAAGTAAGTCCCAGTTAATAACACGTCTATATACATGGAGTACCAGGTAATAACATGGCTATATACAGGAAGTACCAGGTAATAACATGGCTATATACAGGAAGTACCAGGTAATAACATGACTATATACAAGAAGTACCAGTACTGAGTCAATGTGCAGGGGTATGAGGTAATTGAGGTACGTATACTGTAGGTAGGGGTAAAGTGAGTGTGTGTGTGTGGCGTCCGTATGCATGCGTGTGTGTGTGTGTGTGTGTGTGTGTGTGTGTTTTGGGGTGTCAAGTGTGTGGGTAGCGTCCAGTGTGTGTAGATATAGTCAATGCAAGAGAGTTTGTGTAAAAAAAAAAGGGTCAATGCAGATAGTCCAGGTAGCCATTTGCTAAACAACACAGTCTTGTTTTGTTCCAGATTTGATGCATCGGTACCACTTGCTGTGAGGTAGCAGATACAATAGTCTATAGCTTCGGTGGCTGGAGTCTTGGATGATTTTTTTGGGCTTGCCTCTGACGCAGCCTGGTATAAAGGTCCTGGATGACAGGAAGCTCGGCCCCAGTGATGTACTGGGCCATACTCACCACTCACCTTGTAGTCGTGTGCATTGCAGTTGCTGTACCAAGTGGTGATGCAGCCAGTCAATATGCTCTCCATGGTGGAGCTGTATTTGTATTTTGTATTTATTATGGATCCCCATTAGTTCCTGCCAAGGCAGCAGCTACTCTTCCTGGGGTTTATTATGGATCCCCATTAGTTCCTGCCAAGGCAGCAGCTACTCTTCCTGGGGTTTATTAAGGATCCCCATTAGTTCCTGCCAAGGCAGCAGCTACTCTTCCTGGGGTTTATTATGGATCCCCATTAGTTCCTGCCAAGCAAGCAGCTACTCTTCCTGGGGTTTATTATGGATCCCCATTAGTTCCTGCCAAGGCAGCAGCTACTCTTCCTGGGGTTTATTATGGATCCCCATTAGTTCCTGCCAAGGCAGCAGCTACTCTTCCTGGGGTTTATTAAGGATCCCCATTAGTTCCTGCCAAGGCAGCAGCTACTCTTCCTGGGGTTTATTATGGATCCCCATTAGTTCCTGCCAAGGCAGCAGCTACTCTTCCTGGGGTTTATTATGGATCCCCATTAGTTCCTGCCAAGGCAGCAGCTACTCTTCCTGGGGTTTATTATGGATCCCCATTAGTTCCTGCCAAGGCAGCAGCTACTCTTCCTGGGGTTTATTATGGATCCCCATGAGTTCCTGTCAAGGCAGCAGCTACTCTTCCTGGGGTTTATTATGGATCCCCATGAGTTCCTGTCAAGGCAGCAGCTACTCTTCCTGGGGTTTATTATGGATCCCCATTAGTTCCTGCCAAGGCAGCAGCTACTCTTCCTGGGGTTTATTATGGATCCCCATGAGTTCCTGTCAAGGCAGCAGCTACTCTTCCTGGGGTTTATTATGGATCCCCATTCGTTCCTGCCAAGCAAGCAGCTACTCTTCCTGGGGTTTATTATGGATCCCCATTACTTCCTGCCAAGGCAGCAGCTACTCTTCCTGGGGTTTATTATGGATCCCCATTAGTTCCTGCCAAGCAAGCAGCTACTCTTCCTGGGGTTTATTATGGACCCCCATTACTTCCTGCCAAGGCAGCAGCTACTCTTCCTGGGGTTTATTATGGATCCCCATTAGTTCCTGCCAAGCAAGCAGCTACTCTTCCTGGGGTTTATTATGGACCCCCATTACTTCCTGCCAAGGCAGCAGCTACTCTTCCTGGGGTTTATTATGGATCCCCATTAGTTCCTGCCAAGCAAGCAGCTACTCTTCCTGGGGTTTATTATGGATCCCCATTAGTTCCTGCCAAGGCAGCAACTACACTTCCTGGGGTTTATTATGGATCCCCATTAGTTCCTGCCAAGGCAGCAGCTACTCTTCCTGGGGTTTATTATGGATCCCCATTAGTTCCTGCCAAGGCAGCAACTACTCTTCCTGGGGTTTATTATGGATCCCCATTAGTTCCTGCCAAGGCAGCAGCTACTCTTCCTGGGGTTTATTATGGATCCCCATTAGTTCCTGCCAAGGTAGCAGCTACTCTTCCTGGGGTCCAAACACATTAAGACACTTTTATATTCCACATAAAACAGTACATTATATAACACTGTCACACCACCACATGTCTACAACACAAAATGTATGATACCACTTATACAACAATATTACAATGTACGTGTGTGTAGAATGTGTGTGATAGAGCTTGGGTGTGTGTTGCGTGTGTCTAGACCTGTGTGTGTGTCTCTTCACACACCCCTGAGGAGCCCCCGTGTTGATATTCGGCGTGGTGGATGTGTTGTTACCTACCGTCACCACCTGGGGTCGGCCAGTCAGGAAGTCCAGGATCCAGTTGTAGAGGGAGGTGTTCTGTCCCAGTTGTAGAGGGAGGTGTTCTGTCCCAGTTGTAGAGGGAGGTGTTCTGTCCCAGTTGTAGAGGGAGGTGTTCTGTCCCAGTTGTAGAGGGAGGTGTTCTGTCCCAGTTGTAGAGGGAGGTGTTCTGTCCCAGTTGTAGAGGGAGGTGTTGTAGAGGGAGGTGCTCAGTCCCAGTTGTAGAGGGAGGTGCTCAGTCCCAGTTGTAGAGGGAGGTGCTCAGTCCCAGTTGTAGAGGGAGGTGCTCAGTCCCAGTTGTAGAGGGAGGTGCTCAGTCCCAGTTGTAGAGGGAGGTGTTCAGTCCCAGTTGTAGAGGGAGGTGTTCTGTCCCAGTTGTAGAGGGAGGTGCTCAGTCCCAGTTGTAGAGGGAGGTGTTCTGTCCCAGTTGTAGAGGGAGGTGTTCTGTCCCAGTTGTAGAGGGAGGTGCTCAGTCCCAGTTGTAGAGGGAGGTGCTCAGTCCCAGTTGTAGAGGAAGGTATTCAGTCCCCTCCCTTCTGTATTGCTACTGCATCATGTATGATATGTGATGTTACAAGTTACTCTCCATTGGAACATAACCAACTATATTAGTACAGAGAGGTTCCTTTACATATCTGCACCGTGGACTGGAACATAACCAACTATATTAATACAGAGAGGTTCCTTTACATATCTGCACCGTGGACTGGAACATAACCAATTATATTAATACAGAGGTTCCTTTACATATCTGCACCGCGGACTGGAACATAACCAACTATATTAATACAGAGAGGTTCCTTTACATATCTGCACCGTGGACTGGAACATAACCAACTATATTAATACAGAGAGGTTCCTTTACATATCTGCACCGTGGACTGGAACATAACCAACTACATTAATACAGAGGTTCCTTTACATATCTGCACCGTGGACTGGAACATAACCAACTATATTAATACAGAGAGGTTCCTTTACATATCTGCACCGTGGACTGGAACATAACCAACTATATTAATACAGAGGTTCCTTTACATATCTGCACCGTGGACTGGAACATAACCAACTATATTAATACAGAGAGGTTCCTTTACATATCTGCACCGTGGACTGGAACATAACCAACTATATTAATACAGAGGTTCCTTTACATATCTGCACCGTGGACTGGAACATAACCAACTATATTAATACAGAGAGGTTCCTTTACATATCTGCACCGTGGACTGGAACATAACCAACTATATTAATACAGAGGTTCCTTTACATATCTGCACCGTGGACTGGAACATAACCAACTATATTAATACAGAGAGGTTCCTTTACATATCTGCACCGTGGACTGGAACATAACCAACTATATTAATACAGAGAGGTTCCTTTACATATCTGCACCGTGGACTGGAACATAACCAACTACATTAATACAGAGAGGTTCCTTTACATATCTGCACCGTGGACTGGAACATAACCAACTATATTAATACAGAGATTCCTTTACATATCTGCACCGTGGACTGGAACATAACCAACTATATTAATACAGAGAGGTTCCTTTACATATCTGCACCGTGGACTGGAACATAACCAACTATATTAATACAGAGGTTCCTTTACATATCTGCACCGTGGACTGGAACATAACCAACTATATTAATACAGAGAGGTTCCTTTACATATCTGCACCGTGGACTGGAACATAACCAACTATATTAATACAGAGAGGTTCCTTTACATATCTGCACCGTGGACTGGAACATAACCAACTATATTAATACAGAGGTTCCTTTACATATCTGCACCGTGGACTGGAACATAACCAATTATATTAATACAGAGGTTCCTTTACATATCTGCACCGTGGACTGGAACATAACCAACTATATTAATACAGAGAGGTTCCTTTACATATCTGCACCGTGGACTGGAACATAACCAACTATATTAATACAGAGGTTCCTTTACATATCTGCACCGTGGACTGGAACATAACCAACTATATTAATACAGAGGTTCCTTTACATATCTGCACCGTGGACTGGAACATAACCAACTATATTAATACAGAGAGGTTCCTTTACATATCTGCACCGTGGACTGGAACATAACCAACTATATTAATACAGAGAGGTTCCTTTACATATCTGCACCGTGGACTGGAACATAACCAACTATATTAATACAGAGAGGTTCCTTTACATATCTGCACCGTGGACTGGAACATAACCAACTATATTAATACAGAGAGGTTCCTTTACATATCTGCACCGTGGACTGGAACATAACCAACTATATTAATACAGAGAGGTTCCTTTACATATCTGCACCGTGGACTGGAACATAACCAACTATATTAATACAGAGGTTCCTTTACATATCTGCACCGTGGACTGGAACATAACCAACTATATTAATACAGAGAGGTTCCTTTACATATCTGCACCGTGGACTGGAACATAACCAACTATATTAATACAGAGAGGTTCCTTTACATATCTGCACCGTGGACTGGAACATAACCAACTATATTAATACAGAGAGGTTCCTTTACATATCTGCACCGTGGACTGGAACATAACCAACTATATTAATACAGAGAGGTTCCTTTACATATCTGCACCGTGGACTGGAACATAACCAACTATATTAATACAGAGGTTCCTTTACATATCTGCACCGTGGACTGGAACATAACCAACTATATTAATGCAGAGAGGTTCCTTTACATATCTGCACCGTGGACTGGAACATAACCAACTATATTAATACAGAGAGGTTCCTTTACATATCTGCACCGTGGACTGGAACATAACCAACTATATTAATACAGAGAGGTTCCTTTACATATCTGCACCGTGGACTGGAACATAACCAACTATATTAATACAGAGGTTCCTTTACATATCTGCACCGTGGACTGGAACATAACCAACTATATTAATACAGAGAGGTTCCTTTACATATCTGCACCGTGGACTGGAACATAACCAACTATATTAATACAGAGAGGTTCCTTTACATATCTGCACCATGGACTGGAACATAACCAACTATATTAATACAGAGAGGTTCCTTTACATATCTGCACCGTGGACTGGAACATAACCAACTACATTAATACAGAGGTTCCTTTACATATCTGCACCGTGGACTGGAACATAACCAACTACATTAATACAGAGAGGTTCCTTTACATATCTGCACCGTGGACTGGAACATAACAAACTATATTAATACAGAGGTTCCTTTACATATCTGCACCATGGACTGGAACATAACCAACTATATTAATACAGAGAGGTTCCTTTACATATCTGCACCGTGGACTGGAACATAACCAACTATATTAATACAGAGGTTCCTTTACATATCTGCACCGTGGACTGGAACATAACCAACTATATTAATACAGAGAGGTTCCTTTACATATCTGCACCGTGGACTGGAACATAACCAACTATATTAATACAGAGGTTCCTTTACATATCTGCACCGTGGACTGGAACATAACCAACTATATTAATACAGAGAGGTTCCTTTACATATCTGCACCGTGGACTGGAACATAACCAACTATATTAATACAGAGAGGTTCCTTTACATATCTGCACCGTGGACTGGAACATAACCAACTACATTAATACAGAGAGGTTCCTTTACATATCTGCACCGTGGACTGGAACATAACCAACTATATTAATACAGAGGTTCCTTTACATATCTGCACCGTGGACTGGAACATAACCGACTACATTAATACAGAGAGGTTCCTTTACATATCTGCACCGTGGACTGGAACATAACCAACTATATTAATACAGAGGTTCCTTTACATATCTGCACCGTGGACTGGAACATAACCAACTATATTAATACAGAGGTTCCTTTACATATCTGCACCGTGGACTGGAACATAACCAACTATATTAATACAGAGAGGTTCCTTTACATATCTGCACCGTGGACTGGAACATAACCAACTATATTAATACAGAGAGGTTCCTTTACATATCTGCACCATGGACTGGAACATAACCAACTATATTAATACAGAGAGGTTCCTTTACATATCTGCACCGTGGACTGGAACATAACCAACTATATTGATACAGAGGTTCCTTTACATATCTGCACCGTGGACTGGAACATAACCAACTACATTAATACAGAGAGGTTCCTTTACATATCTGCACCATGGACTGGAACATAACCAACTATATTAATACAGAGAGGTTCCTTTACATATCTGCACCGTGGACTGGAACATAACCAACTATATTGATACAGAGGTTCCTTTACATATCTGCACCGTGGACTGGAACATAACCAACTATATTAATACAGAGGTTCCTTTACATATCTGCACCGTGGACTGGAACATAACCAACTATATTAATACAGAGGTTCCTTTACATATCTGCACCGTGGACTGGAACATAACCGACTACATTAATACAGAGAGGTTCCTTTACATATCTGCACCGTGGACTGGAACATAACCAACTATATTAATACAGAGGTTCCTTTACATATCTGCACCGTGGACTGGAACATAACCAACTATATTAATACAGAGAGGTTCCTTTACATATCTGCACCGTGGACTGGAACATTATAGTCTGTGTGAGCATTCTTGAATGTTTATTGATTTGTTACCTACCTTTTTCAGATCTCCAGTTATACTGAGCTCTCTAGAGTATTGGAACATGTAGGTGGTCTACAGTCTGTTTTCTAACGTCAGAGTATTGGAACATGTAGGGGGTCTACAGTCTGTTTTCTAACGTCAGAGTATTGGAACATGTAGGGGGTCTACAGTCTGTTTTCTAACGTCAGAGTATTGGAACATGTAGGGGGTCTACAGTCTGTTTTCTAACGTCAGAGTATTGGAACATGTAGGGGGTCTACAGTCTGTTTTCTAACGTCAGAGTATTGGAACATGTAGGGGGTCTACAGTCTGTTTTCTAACGTCAGAGTATTGGAACATGTAGGGGGTCTACAGTCTGTTTTCTAACGTCAGAGTATTGGAACATGTAGGGGGTCTACAGTCTGTTTTCTAACGTCAGAGTATTGGAACATGTAGGGGGTCTACAGTCTGTTTTCTAACGTCAGAGTATTGGAACATGTAGGGGGTCTACAGTCTGTTTTCTAACGTCAGAGTATTGGAACATGTAGGGGGTCTACAGTCTGTTTTCTAACGTCAGAGTATTGGAACATGTAGGGGGTCTACAGTCTGTTTTCTAACGTCAGAGTATTGGAATATGTAGGGGGTCTACAGTCTGTTTTCTAACGTCAGAGTATTGGAACATGTAGGGGGTCTACAGTCTGTTTTCTAACGTCAGAGTATTGGAACATGTAGGGGGTCTACAGTCTGTTTTCTAACGTCAGAGTATTGGAACATGTAGGGGTTCTACAGTCTGTTTTCTAACGTCAGAGTATTGGAACATGTAGGTGGTCTACAGTCTGTTTTCTAACGTCAGAGTATTGGAACATGTAGGGGGTCTACAGTCTGTTTTCTAACGTCAGAGTATTGGAACATGTAGGGGGTCTACAGTCTGTTTTCTAACGTCAGAGTATTGGAACATGTAGGGGGTCTACAGTCTGTTTTCTAACGTCAGAGTATTGGAACATGTAGGGGGTCTACAGTCTGTTTTCTAACGTCAGAGTATTGGAACATGTAGGGGGTCTACAGTCTGTTTTCTAACGTCAGAGTATTGGAACATGTAGGGGGTCTACAGTCTGTTTTCTAACGTCAGAGTATTGGAACATGTAGGGGGTCTACAGTCTGTTTTCTAACGTCAGAGTATTGGAACATGTAGGGGGTCTACAGTCTGTTTTCTAACGTCAGAGTATTGGAACATGTAGGGGGTCTACAGTCTGTTTTCTAACGTCAGAGTATTGGAACATGTAGGGGGTCTACAGTCTGTTTTCTAACGTCAGAGTATTGGAACATGTAGGGGGTCTACAGTCTGTTTTCTAACGTCAGAGTATTGGAACATGTAGGGGGTCTACAGTCTGTTTTCTAACGTCAGAGTATTGGAACATGTAGGGGGTCTACAGTCTGTTTTCTAACGTCAGAGTATTGGAACATGTAGGGGGTCTACAGTCTGTTTTCTAACGTCAGATTATTGGAACATGTAGGGGGTCTACAGTCTGTGTTGCAGGCTAAGATGGTGTGAATGCTCCAGCCAGGCACCACAATTTGAAGTGTGAAACATCAAGAAACACCTCAGAGTCAGTTATGGACACATGGGGTTCTATATCCGTGTCACGTTGTTTCTGTGGGTACAACACTAAGCCTGAGCCTGTGGTTGCCAAGATGAAGCGATATCCAATCATTCCTCTACGCCACAAAACAATTTTGAGTTTTAGCCAAAACCACAAATTGATATCCTTGTGTCTCAATTAGCCACCTTTTTTTTCCTCTCTCTCTCTCTCTCTCTCTCTCTCTCTCTGTCTCTCTGTCTCTCTGTCTGTCTGTCTGTCTGTCTGTCTGTCTGTCTGTCTGTCTGTCTGTCTGTCTGTCTGTCTGTCTGTCTGTCTGTCTGTCTGTCTGTCTGTCTGTCTGTCTGTCTGTCTGTCTGTCTGTCTCTCTCTCTCTCTCTCTCTCTCTCTCTCTCTCTCTCTCTCTCTCTCTCTCTCTCTCTCTCTGATTGATTGGTCATGTATTGGCTGAGGGAGAGACTGAAGGGGGGGAAGAGGGAGAGACGGAGGGAGAGGCTGAGGGAGAGGCTGAAGGGGAGGGAGAGGGAGAGACTGAGGGAGAGGCTGAAGGGGAGGAAGAGGGAGAGGCTGAGGGAGAGGCTGAGGGTGAGGCTGAAGAGGAGGAAGAGGGAGAGACTGAAGGGGAGAGACTGAGGGGGAGGCTGAGGGAGAGGCTGTAGTGGAGGAAGAGGGAGAGACTGAGGGAGTGACTGAGGGAGGCTGAAGGGGAGGCTGAAGGGGAGGCTGAAGGGGAGGCTAAGGGAGAGCCTGAGGGAGAGACTGAGGGAGAGACTGAGAGAGGCTGAGGGAGAGACTGAAGGGGAGGCTGGGGGAGAGACTGAGGGAGAGACTGCGGCTGAGGGAGAGACTGAGGGAGATCCTGAAGGGGAGGAAGAGGGAGAGATAGAGGGAGAGGCTGAGGAAGAGGCTGGGGGAGAGACTGAGGGAGAGGCTGAAGGGGAGGAGGGAGAGACTGAGGGAGAGGCTGAAGGGGAGGAAGAGGGAGAGACTGAGGGAGAGGCTGAAGGGGAGGAAGAGGGAGAGACTGAGGGAGAGACTGAGGGAGAGGCTGAAGGGGAGGAAGAGGGAGAGACTGAGGGAGAGGCTGAGGGCGAGGCTGAGGGCGAGGCTGAGGGCGAGGCTGAGGGCAAGGCTGAGGGCGAGGCTGGGGGGGAGGCTGGGGGAGGAGACTGAGGGAGCAGATGCCAACTTTTGTCAAGAGAGATAAATACGTATCATGAGGAGTCAGAGTGTGCGTGCCAAATGGCCCCCAGTTCCCTATGTAGAGCATTCATATGGGCTGTGGTGCACAGTAGTCAGGGGGGAGGCATCAACAGTAGATTCTGGTAGAAAACTACTTCTTTCATCCCAGCAGGTTGCTGCTGTACACTTCAACATTAAAGGACAAAGGACAGGTGTCCCCTTGGTTTTGTAGTAAAAGCTTGTTATATTTCAGTGTTTTTTCCTCTTTTGTGTCATTGTGTTGCACAGTGTCTTTCCCCAGATGGATACTGGAGATAACCTTTTATAGATCATGCAGTAGTTTAGAGGTATCTTTCCCCAGATCGATACTGGACATAACCTTTTATGAATCATGCAGTAGTTTAAAGAGGATTAAAAATGGTGGAAAGTTTGAGGGCTCTGGCTCTTTAAAAATGGTGAAAGTTTGAGGGCTCTGGCTCTTTAAAAATGGTGGAAAGTTTGAGGGCTCTGGCTCTTTAAAAATGGTGAAAGTTTGAGGGCTCTGGCTCTTTAAAAATGGTGGAAAGTTTGAGGGCTCTGGCTCTTTAAAAATGGTGAAAGTTTGAGGGCTCTGGCTCTTTAAAAATGGTGGAAAGTTTGAGGGCTCTGGCTCTTTAAAAATGGTGGAAAGTTTGAGGGCTCTGGCTCTCTAAAAATGGTGAAAGTTTGAGGGCTCTGGCTCTCTAAAAATGGTGGAAAGTTTGAGGGCTCTGGCTCTCTAAAAATGGTGGAAAGTTTGAGGGCTCTGGCTCTCTAAAAATGGTGGAAAGTTTGAGGGCTCTGGCTCTCTAAAAATGGTGGAAAGTTTGAGGGCTCTGGCTCTTTAAAAATGGTGGAAAGTTTGAGGGCTCTGGCTCTTTAAAAATGGTGGAAAGTTTGAGGGCTCTGGCTCTCTAAAAATGGTGGAAAGTTTGAGGGCTCTGGCTCTCTAAAAATGGTGGAAAGTTTGAGGGCTCTGGCTCTTTAAAAATGGTGGAAAGTTTGAGGGCTCTGGCTCTCTAAAAATGGTGGAAAGTTTGAGGGCTCTGGCTCTCTAAAAATGGTGGAAAGTTTGAGGGCCCTGGCTCTCTAAAAATGGTGGAAAGTTTGAGGGCTCTGGCTCTCTAAAAATGGTGGAAAGTTTGAGGGCCCTGGCTCTCTAAAAATGGTGGAAAGTTTGAGGGCCCTGGCTCTCTAAAAATGGTGGAAAGTTTGAGGGCCCTGGCTCTTTAAAAATGGTGGAAAGTTTGAGGGCTCTGGCTCTTTAAAAATGGTGGAAAGTTTGGAAAAGTAATTTGGTTGTATCCCAGTGTGCAAAACTGGTTGAAGTTGAAGATACGTCATTACAGTAATATTACAGTGTGGGTTTATTGATGTCATTTCCACAAGCTTTACTTCCTGATTGGTCTTCTAGGAATGTTTGATGTCACAGTAGAAAGACTAAAACATGAAGTCATGTCCCACTAGTCCAAGTGTGTATTGTCACAGGAGGTTGGTGGCACCTAAATTGGGGAGGACGGGCTCGTGGTAATGACTGGAGCGGAATCAGTGGAATGGTGGAATGGAATCAGTGGAATCAGTGGAATGGAATACATCAAAATACATTGGTTTCCATGGTTTCCATGTGTTTGATGCCATTCCATTTGCTCCGTTCCGGCTGTTATTATGAGCCGTCTCCCCCCCTTTCAGCAGCCTCCACTGAGTGGGACACTGAGGTATGACATCTTCTCTCTCTCTCGCTCCACTTCCATACCCACCGAACTAGCTAGGATGAGACTGTGAGTACGGCTCTGGAGACTACATACGGTATGACATGGCCTGTCTAGTGTGGATGAACCTTAGAAAGTCTCAGACTGTGTCTGCAGGGCCTGTCTGGGTGACGTCTGGAGTGTGTGTGACCCAGTTACTGTGACTGCAGTCATTTACCTTTTGGAAACAACTGCCTGCTCCTAGTCCTCAGATGACATCAGTAAAGCCTCCTCTTCAAATAATGTCATAGTAATAAAATATAAAAAAAAAAAAAAAAAAATTGAAGTCGTTTTTTTATCCCAATGGAAATCAAACCCACAACATTTTGGTGTTGCTGTACCGACTGAGTCACACCGTTGTTTCTTTCTAGAAGCTGTCCTTTAGTTTATATGTCATTATGCAGCTACTTCCTCTCATCTCCTCCTGTTGTCACCATCGTACATACTGACATGTAACAGAAACAACACACTATGGAAACAGCACCATTGCTGATGGCGTTTATTCATGAATCATCGTTGATACTCATAAGGATCCGCCCCTTTTCCCCCCAAATTTTAGACTAAAATGACACTCAAATCTAACTGCCTGTATCTCAGGCCCTGAAGCAAGGATATGCATATTCTTGGTACAATTTGAAAGGAAACACTTTGAAGTTCTTTATAATGACGGCCTACCAGGGAACAGTGGGTTAAGTGCCTTGTTCAGGGGCAGAACGACAGATTTATACCTTGTGAGCTCGGGGATTCAATCCAGCAGCCTTTCGGTTACAGGCCCAACACTCTAACCACTAGGATACTGGAGGTTCCATTCACTTCCAACGCTACAAAGCAGGCACTTATACCAGAGCCCGGACATGTAGGGTTAGATTAAGGTCGGACGGAGTCCCACGTCAGCCTCCAACCTAAACCCGACTCTTCGATGACCACTCCAGAGGTCTAACCCCAGGTTCATCCAGCTATACCTTCTGAATCACGGTTGCCTCGATGTTCAACAGATTAGAGAGATTGTATCTCTCTAATCTACATCTTCCATATCTACGTCTTCCACATCTTCCATATCTTTCTAATCTACGTCTTCCACATCTTCCATATCTCTCTAATCTACATCTTCCATATCTACGTCTTCCACATCTTCCATATCTCTCTAATCTACATCTTCCATATCTACGTCTTCCACATCTTCCATATCTCTCTAATCTACATCTTCCATATCTACGTCTTCCACATCTTCCATATCTCTCTAATCTACGTCTTCCATAACTTGTCATCCTTTTACGGCTGTTTATTGATATTTATGTTTGTTACAGTCATATATATTGGCAGGAGATGTCTGCCTGGCAGTGTTTTGTCTGCATCAATACTTCATCACATTTTCTATTTTAGTCATCTTTCAAATCTCTCCAATTCATCTGAGATAAGAAACAAGTCTACGACTCAAATGACACCCTATTCCCTACATAGTGCAGTACTTTTAATCAGAATCCTATGGGCCCTGGCACCCTATTCCCTACATAGTGCACTACTTTTCACCATAACCTATGGGCCCTGGCACCCTATTCCCTAAATAGTGCACTACTTTTCACCAGAATTCAATGGGCCCTGGCACCCTATTCCCTACATAGTGCACCACCCATTGTGGGTCAGACATCAGTCAGGCTATGTGTAGCATCAACCCCTATAGGGCGTTTCACACTACTGAGCCCAACTGAAGCTGAGTTGAACCAAATGTAAGAAGTACTGAGCTGGCCTGGTAAAGCATCCAGTTGTTATAACCGTGAGGGTATAACAGTGTTAACTATTACCAGTAGTAGGTCACATCCCCTGCTGCTAGCTGTCCTATCCCATCAACACCAATCCCCTCTCCCTCTGCCAGTGTGGTCACAGAAACCCCTTTGCTTTGAGTAGAGGTGATACTTTCTAATGTTCATCTAACATCTCCACCATCCATGTCTCATCTAACATCTCTACCAGCCATGTCTCATCTAACATCTCTACCAGCCATGTCTCATCTAACATCTCTACCAGCCATGTCTCATCTAACATCTCCACCATCCATGTCTCATCTAACATCTCTACCAGCCATGTCTCATCTAACATCTCTACCATCCATGTCTCATATAACATCTCTACCAGCCATGTCTCATCTAACATCTCTACCATCCATGTCTCATATAACATCTCTACTATCCATGTCTCATCTAACATCTCTACCAGCCATGTCTCATCTAACATCTCTACCAGCCATGTCTCATCTAACATCTCTACCAGCCATGTCTCATCTAACATCTCTACCAGCCATGTCTCATCTAACATCTCTACCAGCCATGTCTCATCTAACATCTCTACCATCCATGTCTCATCTAACATCTCTACCAGCCATGTCTCATCTAACATCTCTACCAGCCATGTCTCATCTAACATCTCTACCAGCCATGTCTCATCTAACATCTCTACCAGCCATGTCTCATCTAACATCTCCACCATCCATGTCTCATCTAACATCTCTACCAGCCATGTCTCATCTAACATCTCTACCATCCATGTCTCATATACCATCTCTACCAGCCATGTCTCATCTAACATCTCTACCAGCCATGTCTCATCTAACATCTCTACCAGCCATGTCTCATCTAACATCTCTACCAGCCATGTCTCATCTAACATCTCTACCAGCCATGTCTCATCTAACATCTCTACCATCCATGTCTCATCTAACATCTCTACTATCCATGTCTCATCTAACATCTCTACCAGCCATGTCTCATCTAACATCTCCACCAGCTGAATGTCCAGGTCTAAAACCAGATTGGTACGCAGCAGCTGAATGTCCAGGTCTAAAACCAGATTGGTACGTAACAGCTGAATGTCCAGGTCTAAAACCAGATTGGTGCGTAACAGCTGAATGTCCGGGTCTAAAACCAGATTGGAGTGTAGCAGCTGAATGTCCAGGTCTAAAACCAGATTGGTACGTAGCAGCTGAATGTCCGGGTCTAAAACCAGATTGGAGCGTAGCAGCTGAATGTCCAGGTCTAAAACCAGATTGATACGTAACAGCTGAATGTCCGGGTCTAAAACCAGATTGGAGTGTAGCAGCTGAATGTCCGGGTCTAAAACCAGATTGGTGCGTAACAGCTGAATGTCCGGGTCTAAAACCAGATTGGAGCGTAGCAGCTGAATGTCCAGGTCTAAAACCAGATTGGTACGTAACAGCTGAATGTCCGGGTCTAAAACCAGATTGGAGCGTAGCAGCTGAATGTCCGGGTCTAAAACCAGATTGGTACGTAACAGCTGAATGTCCGGGTCTAAAACCATATTGGAGCGTAGCAGCTGAATGTCCGGGTCTAAAACCAGATTGGAGCGTAGCAGCTGAATATCCAGGTCTTAAACCAGATTTGTGCACATTAAAAATAGAGTGAAAAGTAAACAATTTTTTTTTTTTAAGTTCTTAGCCGAAAGTTAGTCAGGGATTCTAGAACTTTGGAAAGGCGAGATAATTTGTAAACTGGACGTTAGTTATCTGACTCAGCAGGATCTCAATCTCTTCCTTTATCTAGGGGGAGGATGTGTCGCTTTGCAGATCTTAGGGATACCACCAGAAACAATTGTCAAGTTAAACATATAGGTTAGTGGTTCTGCAGTAAGTGGAGCAGAGAGAGGCAGTTAGCAGGGATCAAGTGAATCAGCTCCTATGGTTTAATTAACATCAATCTGTACTGCGGTTAGAAGTGAATCAGCTCCTACGGTTTAATTAACATCAATCTGTACTGCGGTTAGAAGTGAATCAGCTCCTACGGTTTAATTAACATCAATCTGTACTGCAGTTAGAAGTGAATCAGCTCCTCTGGTTTAATTAACATCAATCTGTACTGCAGTTAGAAGTGAATCAGCTCCTATGGTTTAATTAACATCAATCTGTACTGCGGTTAGAAGTGAATCAGCTCCTATGGTTTAATTAACATCAATCTGTACTGCGGTTAGAAGTGAATCAGCTCCTATGGTTTAATTAACATCAATCTGTACTGCGGTTAGAAGTGAATCAGCTCCTCTGGTTTAATTAACATCAATCTGTACTGCAGTTAGAAGTGAATCAGCTCCTATGGTTTAATTAACATCAATCTGTACTGCGGTTAGAAGTGAATCAGCTCCTACGGTTTAATTAACATCAATCTGTACTGCGGTTAGAAGTGAATCAGCTCCTACGGTTTAATTAACATCAATCTGTACTGCGGTTAGAAGTGAATCAGCTCCTCTGGTTTAATTAACATCAATCTGTACTGCGGTTAGAAGTGAATCAGCTCCTACGGTTTAATTAACATCAATCTGTACTGCGGTTAGAAGTGAATCAGCTCCTATGGTTTAATTAACATCAATCTGTACTGCGGTTAGAAGTGAATCAGCTCCTATGGTTTAATTAACATCAATCTGTACTGCGGTTAGAAGTGAATCAGCTCCTATGGTTTAATTAACATCAATCTGTTCCAAAGCACTTAGTACATCATAGACATCAAAGGGTTGAAATGAAAATAAAGTCTGTCAGTGCACGTAACGATGACGCCGTGAGTGGAGAAGCAGGTGCAGGTAAAACGTTGAATGAAAACAACAAACAGGAAACAAGACAGCGTAACAGAAGCCAGGTAACATGAACACAGGTGTGCGCAATGATGAATCCCAGGACCGGTGTTTAGTATTCGGGCGACGTCGCACGCCAGAGGGGAGGAGCAGGAGTAGACGGGACCAGACCATCCTTCTCTACAATCTGTTCTGAGGTGACTAAAGGACTACCTTTAGTGGAATGAGATGAATGTTTTAGAGATTATCCTTTCAAACAGGATAACAGGACAGGTGGCAAACTGAAGCAAAGTGCTTATTCAATTTAAAGCATCACAAATGTTAATTTAGTCTAGAATGGGGCCAGAGGCTGTCAGAACCTGGAGGGGTAATGAGGGGGAGGAGTCATTTAGTCTAGAATGGGACCAGAGGCTGTCAACACCTGCTGGGGTAACGAGGGGGAGGAGTCATTTAGTCTAGAATGGGACCAGAGGCTGTCAACACCTGCTGGGGTAACGAGGGGGAGGAGTCATTTAGTCTAGAATGGGACCAGAGGCTGTCAACACCTGCTGGGGTAACGAGGGGGTGGAGTCATTTAGTCTCGAATGGGGCCAGAGCCTGTCAACACCTGCTGGGGTAACGAGGGGGTGGAGTCATTTAGTCTAGAATGGGGCCAGAGTCTGTCAACACCTGCTGGGGTAACGAGGGTAGGAGTCATTTAGTCTAGAATGGGACCAGAGCCTGTCAACACCTGCTGGGGTAACGAGGGGGAGGAGTCATTTAGTCTAGAATGGGACCAGAGGCTGTCAACACCTGCTGGGGTAACGAGGGGGAGGAGTCATTTAGTCTAGAATGGGACCAGAGGCTGTCAACACCTGCTGGGGTAACGAGGGGGAGGAGTCATTTAGTCTAGAATGGGACCAGAGGCTGTCAACACCTGCTGGGGTAACGAGGGTAGGAGTCATTTAGTCTAGAATGGGACCAGAGCCTGTCAACACCTGCTGGGGTAACGAGGGGGTGGAGTCATTTAGTCTAGAATGGGACCAGAGCCTGTCAACACCTGCTGGGGTAACGAGGGGGTGGAGTCATTTAGTCTAGAATGGGACCAGAGTCTGTCAACACCTGCTGGGGTAACGAGGGGGTGGAGTCATTTAGTCTAGAATGGGACCAGAGTCTGTCAACACCTGCTGGGGTAACGAGGGGGTGGAGTCATTTAGTCTAGAATGGGACCAGAGTCTGTCAACACCTGCTGGGGTAACGAGGGGGTGGAGTCATTTAGTCTAGAATGGGGCCAGAGTCTGTCAACACCTGCTGGGGTAACGAGGGGGTGGAGGGTTTTGTTCTGAGATTTGACCACTTTGGCTTCATTACCACCTCTCTCTCTCTGATACACAGCCAGGGACAGACATCTATTTCTCTACTGTCTGAAGGACTGCAAATCAGACGTCGAGTCAGTCCGTCTAGCCTTAGCCCAATCCGTCATTTCTCAGACAACTCATGAGTAAACCAACCATTTCCATCTGACTTTTCCCCTTATTTTCCTGTACAGCGACATGTTTATCTGCAACAGAGTTAAACAGGGGAATAAAACAATGAAGGACCTGATCTGAGACAGTGATAGTTGACACAACTCCCCAGTCACTCAACCTCCAGCTCAGACAACAACAAAAAAAATGAGCTCATTAAAATTCTTAAAATGTCTCTTTTGTACAATAATAATGCGTGGGGTTTTGACTATATTAGCCCACGCAGCTATAAGGATACACTTTCATGTTAGGTTTAGGACCTCATATTAAAGCGAATAGATACCCCATAACTGATGTATAGAACAATCATAAACTAATCTACTTTGGTTTAGATACAAGCATCATGAAAGTCCTTTGATTTGGTGAAAAAGGTATTTTTTTTCTGGATGTAAATTGCTTACCACTTTCTCCATGTGTGGTTTCTTCCTTCACACTCCATGAAATGATGGCCTCTTCCTAAAATATTTGGTCATATTTGGTTTCCTAGAAACGAGAGGGGGCTCAACTTCACCCCCTTAGGCTGAACATACCCCACTCTCCTCTACAGTACAAACAGGGAAAACGAAGTAAACAAAGTAACACTCCATCTGGCTCAGCCTTCTCCCTTCTCTGTTTCTGTCTCCCCCACCCTATCCCATTCCCTTCCTCCATCTGGCCCAGCCTTCTCCCTTCTCTGTTTCTGTCTCCCCCACCCTATCCCATTCCCTTCCTCCATCTGGCCCAGCCTTCTCCCTTCTCTGTTTCTGTCTCCCCCACCCTATCCCATTCCCTTCCTCCATCTGGCCCAGCCTTCTCCCTTCTCTGTTTCTGTCTCCCCCACCCTATCCCATTCCCTTCCTCCATCTGGCCCAGCCTGCTCCCTTCTCTGTTTCTGTCTCCCCCACCCTATCCCATTCCCTTCCTCCATCTGGCCCAGCCTTCTCCCTTCTCTGTTTCTGTCTCCCCCACCCTATCCCATTCCCTTCCTCCATCTGGCCCAGCCTTCTCCCTTCTCTGTTTCTGTCTCCCCCACCCTATCCCATTCCCTTCCTCCATCTGGCCCAGCCTTCTCCCTTCTCTGTTTCTGTCTCCCCCACCCTATCCCATTCCCTTCCTCCATCTGGCAGCAGGCACGGCCTGGCCAAGCCTTCTCTTCTCTGACTGCCATGGGCAGAGGATAAACAGACCAGCAGAGAGAGAGCAGGCTAGCATCTACTGTATACAGTGGTTACAGTCAATACACAGTGGTTACAGTCAATACACAGTGTCTACAGTCAATACACAGTGGTTACAGTCAATACACAGTGGTTACAGTCAATACAGTGTCTACAATCAATACACAGTGGTTACAGTCAATACAAAGTGTCTACAGTCAATACACAGTGTCTACAGTCAATACACAGTGTCTACAGTCAATACACAGTGGTTACAGTCAATACACAGTGGTTACAGTCAATACAGTGTCTACAGTCAATACACAGTGGTTACAGTCAATACAGTGTCTACAGTCAATACACAGTGGTTACAGTCAATTCACAGTGGTTACAGTCAATACACAGTGGTTACAGTCAATACACAGTGGTTACAGTCAATACACAGTGTCCACAGTCAATACACAATGGTTACACAGTGGTTACAGTCAATACACAGCGGTTTCAGTCAATACACAGTGTCCACAGTCAATACAGTGTCTACAGTCAATACACAGTGGTTACAGTCAATACACAGTGGTTACAGTCAATACACAGTGGTTACAGTCAATACACAGTGGTTACAGTCAATACAGTGTCTACAGTCAATACACAGTGGTTACAGTCAATACACAGTGGTTACAGTCAATACACAGTGGTTACAGTCAATACACAGTGGTTACAGTCAATACACAGTGTGTATAGTAAATACACAGTGTCTACAGTCAATACACAGTGGTTACAGTCAATACACAATGGTTACAGTCAATACACAGTGTCTACAGTCAATACACAGTGGTTACAGTCAATACACAGTGTCTACAGTCAATACACAGTGGTTACAGTCAATGCACAGTGGTTACAGTCAATACACAGTGGTTACAGTCAATACACAGTGGTTACACAGTGGTTACAGTCAATATACAGTGTCTACAGTCAATACACATTGGTTACAGTCAATACACAGTGTCTACAGTCAATACACAGTGGTTACAGTCAATGCACAGTGGTTACAGTCAATACACATTGGTTACAGTCAATACACAGTGTCTACAGTCAATACACAGTGGTTACAGTCAATACACATTGGTTACAGTCAATACACAGTGTCTATATTTGGTTTGTGATTTTGCAGAGATTGTATTGGTGTGATATGAAGTAAATTGCATATCTACAACAATAGATAGAAGACTGAACATCCTATCAGATCCTGTTCTGTTTCGAATCCTGTTCTGTTTCTATATGGTCTGAATGCTGCTGTTCTCTCCTTTATCATAAAGGAATCCTGTTCTGTTTCTATATGGTCTGAATGCTGCTGTTCTCTCCTTTATCATAAAGGAATCCTGTTCTGTTTCTATATGGTCTGAATGCTGCTGTTCTCTCCTTTATCATAAAGGAATCCTGTTCTGTTTCTATATGGTCTGAATGCTGCTGTTCTCTCCTTTATCATAAAGGAATCCTGTTCTGTTTCTATATGGTCTGAATGCTGCTGTTCTCTCCTTCATCATAAAGGAATCCTGTTCTGTTTCTATATGGTCTGAACGCTGCTGTTCTCTCCTTTATCATAAAGGAATCCTGTTCTGTTTCCATATGGTCTGAATGCTGCTGTTCTCTCCTTTATCATAAAGGAATCCTGTTCTGTTTCCATATGGTCTGAATGCTGCTGTTCTCTCCTTTATCATAAAGGAATCCTGTTCTGTTTCTATATGGTCTGAATGCTGCTGTTCTCTCCTTTATCATAAAGGAATCCTGTTCTGTTTCTATATGGTCTGAATGCTGCTGTTCTCTCCTTTATCATAAAGGAATCCTGTTCTGTTTCTATATGGTCTGAATGCTGCTGTTCTCTCCTTTATCATAAAGGAATCCTGTTCTGTTTCTATATGGTCTGAATGCTGCTGTTCTCTCCTTTATCATAAAGGAATCCTGTTCTGTTTCTATATGGTCTGAATGCTGCTGTTCTCTCCTTTATCATAAAGGAATCCTGTTCTGTTTCTATATGGTCTTAACCTTTTCTCTGACTGCTTAGGCTCTATCTTTGAAACTATAGGCTATTTTTGAAGAAAACTCTACACGTTAACCACAAAACCTCACACCAAACCAGCAAAACATTACACATCTCATGCAAAAGCAAACAATTCTTGCGAAACTCTTCAAACTCTGTTTTTACCTCAATACAGTACAAACAAACCATCATCTGAATAAGCGCACGAAGCACCAACTAGGCACTGATAGTATAAATGAAAAACACTTGTGGATTTTGCTTTTACTGTGTGCAGGGCATATTTTTTTTTTAACCTTTATTTAACTCGGCAAGTCAGTTAAGAACAACTTCTTATTTTCAATGACGGCCTAGGAACAGTGGGTTAACTGCCTGTTCAGGGGCAGAATGACAGATTTGTACCTTGTCAGCTCGGGGATTTACTAGTCCAACGCTCTACCCACTAGGCTACCCTGCCGCCCCATCGGTTTGTAATAAAGTTTAAGTCTTACATGTAGTAAACACACATATACACACAGGTAATCAAATGTGTAAAGTATAGATGTGTATTCCAACCATAACACACTATCAATACAAATAGTACAGTAGGAAAAGACAGGGACCAGTCAATATGATGTAGGACAGTAGGAAAAGACAGGGACCAGTCAATATGATGTAGGAGGAGACAGGGACCAGTCAATATGATGTAGGACAGTAGGAAAAGACAGGGACCAGTCAATATGATGTAGGAGGAGACAGGGACCAGTCAATATGATGTAGGAGGAGACAGGGACCAGTCAATATGATGTAGGAGGAGACAGGGACCAGTCAATATGATGTAGGACAGTAGGAAAAGACAGGGACCAGTCAATATGATGTAGGAGAAGACAGGGACCAGTCAATATGATGTAGGAGGAGACAGGGACCAGTCAATATGATGTAGGACAGTAGGAAAAGACAGGGACCAGTCAATATGATGTAGTACAGTAGGAAAAGACAGGGACCAGTCAATATGATGTAGGAGAAGACAGGGACCAGTCAATATGATGTAGGAGGAGACAGGGACCAGTCAATATGATGTAGGAGGAGACAGGGACCAGTCAATATGATGTAGGAGGAGACAGGGATCAGTCAATATGATGTAGTACAGTAGGAAAAGACAGGGACCAGTCAATATGATGTAGGACAGTAGGAAAAGACAGGGACCAGTCAATATGATGTAGGACAGTAGGAAAAGACAGGGACCAGTCAATATGATGTAGTACAGTAGGAAAAGACAGGGACCAGTCAATATGATGTAGGACAGTAGGAAAAGACAGGGACCAGTCAATATGATGTAGGACAGTAGGAAAAGACAGGGACCAGTCAATATGATGTAGGACAGTAGGAAAAGACAGGGATCAGTCAATATGATGTAGGAGAAGACAGGGACCAGTCAATATGATGTAGGAGGAGACAGGGACCAGTCAATATGATGTAGGACAGTAGGAAAAGACAGGGACCAGTCAATATGATGTAGTACAGTAGGAAAAGACAGGGACCAGTCAATATGATGTAGGACAGTAGGAAAAGACAGGGACCAGTCAATATGATGTAGGAGGAGACAGGGACCAGTCAATATGATGTAGGAGGAGACAGGGATCAGTCAATATGATGTAGTACAGTAGGAAAAGACAGGGACCAGTCAATATGATGTAGGACAGTAGGAAAAGACAGGGACCAGTCAATATGATGTAGGACAGTAGGAAAAGACAGGGACCAGTCAATATGATGTAGTACAGTAGGAAAAGACAGGGACCAGTCAATATGATGTAGGAGGAGACAGGGACCAGTCAATATGATGTAGGACAGTAGGAAAAGACAGGGACCAGTCAATATGATGTAGGAGAAGACAGGGACCAGTCAATATGATGTAGTACAGTAGGAAAAGACAGGGACCAGTCAATATGATGTAGGAGGAGACAGGGACCAGTCAATATGATGTAGGACAGTAGGAAAAGACAGGGATCAGTCAATATGATGTAGGACAGTAGGAAAAGACAGGAACCAGTCAATATGATGTAGTACAGTAGGAAAAGACAGGGACCAGTCAATATGATGTAGGACAGTAGGAAAAGACAGGGTTCAGTCAATATGATGTAGGAGGAGACAGGGACCAGTCAATATGATGTAGTACAGTAGGAAAAGACAGGGACCAGTCAATATGATGTAGGACAGTAGGAAAAGACAGGGATCAGTCAATATGATGTAGGAGGAGACAGGGACCAGTCAATATGATGTAGGAGGAGACAGGGACCAGTCAATATGATGTAGGACAGTAGGAAAAGACAGGGACCAGTCAATATGATGTAGTACAGTAGGAAAAGACAGGGACCAGTCAATATGATGTAGGAGAAGACAGGGATCAATCAATATGATGTAGTACAGTAGGAAAAGACAGGGACCAGTCAATATGATGTAATACCAATGATAGGATAATACGGCTTACCTGCACATATTCATATCTCAGTTGTTTTACATGGTCTGAGTTTCTTTCCAAAAGGGACTCTGTACAGCTGCTTCCTCCTAATTCTATTGCGTTTCAGTAGACGACACAGTGCAGAGAGACTCACTCTGTTGACGTTTTAGAATATGGTGTTATCTGCCATTATGCGGTCCTGCAGTTCTCTGAGTCTGATGCAGTTATTTGCAACGACCATATTTACAATGTGGGTCTCCTGCTCTGGGGTGAGCAGTCGACCTCTTCCACCAGATACTGGTCTTCTTGCAGTTCCGTAAAAACATTTGAATGGTTTTAGTGATAGATCCTTCTCATTATGAAAGTACAGTACATATTACTGTACCAGTAAGACGACAGCACTTACAGTTACTTACCGGTTCTCATTTCTAAATATCCGGATGATAACCTTCAACGTTTTAGCGTCTCATATTTGTTTGAACCCGTTGTCCAGCCTCCCTCATGCTGATCCCATGGTTGACTGCATGGTCAACCACAGTCGCTCTGATTTCCATCAGTTATTGTCCTCCTGAATCCTCTTCCCCGTCCTACTTCACATCTTCCTCCTCCTCCTCCTCCTCTTACTTCTTCACCTCCTCTTCCTCTTCTTCCTCTTCCTCTTACTTCTTCACCTCATCCTCCTCGTCCTCCTCCTCCTCCTCCTACTTCTTCATCTCCTCATCCTCGTCCTCCTCCTCCTCCTCCTCCTACTTCTTCAACTCCTCATCCTCGTCCTCCTCTTCCTCCTCTTACTTCTTCATCTCCTCATCCTCGTCCTCCTCTTCCTCCTCCTCCTCCTCCTCATCCTCCTTCTCCTCCTTCTCCTCTTACTTCTTCATCTCTTCATCCTCGTCCTCCTCTTCCTCCTCTTACTTCTTCATCTCCTCTTCCTCGTCCTCCTCTTCCTCCTCCTCCTCCTCCTACTTCTTCATCTCCTCATCCTCGTCCTCCTCTTCCTCCTCCTCCTCCTCTTACTTCTTCATCTCCTCCTCTTCCTCCTCCTCCTCTAGTTCTCACCCCTCTTAATCTCTGTCCAATATTGGCCTCCATTGTTGTCCAAACCAAATGTTTACCTGTGGCCTATTTATAGTGCTCAAGCTCTGATTTGTAAGTGAACTCATTTTTAAAATGTCACCTTTATTTAACCAGGTAGGCTAGTTGAGAACAAGTTCTCATTTGCAACTGCGACCTGGCCAAGATAAAGCGTAGCAATTCGACACATACAACAACACAGAGTTACACATGGAATAAACAAAACATACAGTCAATAATACAGTAGAACAAAATAAAACAAGTCTATATACAGTGACTGCAAATTAGGTAAGTTAAGGCAATAAATAGGCCATGGTGGTGAAGTAATTACAATATAGCAATTAAACACTGGAATGGTAGAGTGCAGAAGATGAGTGTGCGAGTAGAGATACTGGGGTGCAAAGGAGCAAGATAAATAAATAAATAAATACAGTATGGAGATGAGGTAGTTGGATGGGCTATTTATTCTCACCCCTCTTAATCTCTGTCCAATATTGGCCTCCATTGTTGTCCAAACCAAATGTTTACCTGTGGCCTATTTATAGTGCTCAAGCTCTGATTTGTAAGTGAACTCATTTTTAAAATGTCACCTTTATTTAACCAGGTAGGCTAGTTGAGAACAAGTTCTCATTTGCAACTGCGACCTGGCCAAGATAAAGCGTAGCAATTCGCACATACAACAACACAGAGTTACACATGGAATAAACAAAACATACAGTCAATAATACAGTAGAACAAAATAAAACAAGTCTATATACAGTGACTGCAAATTAGGTAAGTTAAGGCAATAAATAGGCCATGGTGGTGAAGTAATTACAATATAGCAATTAAACACTGGAATGGTAGAGTGCAGAAGATGAGTGTGCGAGTAGAGATACTGGGGTGCAAAGGAGCAAGATAAATAAATAAATAAATACAGTATGGAGATGAGGTAGTTGGATGGGCTATTTACAAATGGGCTATGTACAGGTGCAGTGATCTGTGAGCTGCTCTGACAGCTGGTGCTTAAAGCTAGTGAGGGAGATATGAGTCTCCAGCTTCAGTGATTTTTGTAGTTCGTTCCAGTCATTGGCAGCAGAGAACTGGAAGGAGAGACGGCCAAAGGAGGAATTGGCTTTGGGGGTGACCAGTGAGATATACCTGCTGGAGCACATGCTACGAGTGGGTGCTACTATGGTGACCAGTGAGCTGAGATAAGGGGGGACTTTACCTAGCAGAGACTTGTAGATGACCTGGAGCCAGTGGGTTTAGCAACGAGTATGAAGCGAAGGCCAACCAACGAGAGCGTACAGGTCGCAATGGTGGGTAGTGTATGGGGCTTTGGTGACAAAACGGATGGCACTGTGACAGACTGCATCCAGTTTGTTGAGTAGAGTGTTGGAGGCTATTTTATAGATGACATCGCCGAAGATGGCATGATCTAAAAGTGTTTTCACATGTCAATGTGGAAAGGAAATTGGCAAAAATAGTGTAGCAATGTAGAGACCAATGTTTACTGTTTTGCTAGAAGTGTGTTATTAAATTCCAAAAACTGAGTGTAAAGCAGAGAACCTGCATTCAGTTTGGCAACACTTGGTAAATGCATTAGCTAGAAGAGTTCATGGTTTCAGAGAGAGTGCTTCAAGAATCACTGTTAGTGTTTAAGCATTCAGAATAAACTGTAGCACTGCTGTTCTCTCCTTTATCATAAAGGAAAGATTAGGGACGTTGGCTATATCCCAAATGGCACATTTTCCGTGTAGAGGGCACTACTTTTGACGAGAGCCCTATAGAGTAAGTAGTGCACTATGTAGGGAATAGGGTGCCATGTGAGCCCTAACCCATGTCTCATTGGCCTCTGATGGATGCCACCTCATATTGTTTAATGCCACAGCAGCTGGTCTGTGACGGATATGGAAACAGTGGTGACATTACTGAGTGACCTCTGGCAGATATTGTTACTGAAGTTTACAGGCATCTTAAAGGACAGTCTCTGTCCTCATATCAGGACCCTCTGGGTCTATCTAAAATGGCAGCCTATTCCCTATATAGTGCACTACGTTTGACCAGGGTCCATGGGAGGGAATAGGGTGCCATTTCAGATGCACCCTTTATCTTTATCGACAGGCATCTTAAAGGACAGCCTCTGTCTCCAACAGGACCCTCTGGGACTGTCTAAAATGGTAGCCTATTCCCTATTTAGTGCACTACTTTTGACCAGGGTCCATAGGGTGAATAAGGTGCCATTTCAGATGCACCCTTTATCTTTATAGACGGGCATCTGAAAGGACAACCTCTGTTCCCATCAAGTCCATGCATCTTAGTCAGAGAGACAGTGCACAGCAAGAGGCCCAGTAGCAATTAGCCTGTAGAGCAGAGGGTCAATAACCTGCTAGCAGACTGAACAGATTAGACTGAACAGATTAAAATGCTATTTAGTCCTAAAGTTTGGGGTTGGGGTTAGGTTTAGGATTAAGGTTGTGTGTGTGTGTGTGTGTGTGTGTGTGTGTGTGTGTGTGTGTGTGTGTGTGGTGTGTGTGTGTGTGTGTGTGTGTGTGTGTGTGTGTGTGTGTGTGTGTGTGTGTGGTGTGTGTGTGTGTGTGTGTGTGTGTGTGTGTGTGTGTGTGTGTGTGGTGTGGTGTGTGTGTGTGTGTGTGTGTGTGTGTGTGTGGTGTGGTGTGTGTGTGTGTGTGTGTGTGTGTGTGTGTGGTGTGGTGTGTGTGTGTGTGAACGAGTCTCCCCTGAGCCTGACAAAGGGTCTTTGTCTGGTTGTGAATCCATATTGCACACTGACAGATAAATATTGGGAAAAGACCCAGGCTATAAAGCTGATATCATGTTTTGTACATTGTCAAGTAGTGCCTTGTCCTTCTAGAAATATTTAAATGGGAGACTGGCTTACCTACGTGAGGCTTGAATACGTTTCAGGGGATGAGTTGATGCACATGACATAACCAGTATGGTGTTGAGGAGATACCCTCTACATTCTCTAGAGGACTGAACCAGTATGGTGTTGTGGAGATACCCTCTACATTCTCTAGAGGACTGAACCAGTATGGTGTTGAGGAGATACCCTCTACATTCTCTAGAGGACTGAACCAGTATGGTGTTGAGGAGATACCCTCTACATTCTCTAGAGGACTGAACCAGTATGGTGTTGAGGAGATACCCTCTACATTCTCTAGAGGACTGAACCAGTATGGTGTTGAGGAGATACCCTCTACATTCTCTAGAGGACTGAACCAGTATGGTGTTGTAGACATACCCTCTACATTCTCTAGAGGACTGAACCAGTATGGTGTTGTGGAGATACCCTCTACATTCTCTAGAGGACTGAACCAGTATGGTGTTGAGGAGATACCCTCTACATTCTCTAGAGGACTGAACCAGTATGGTGTTGAGGAGATACCCTCTACATTCTCTAGAGGACTGAACCAGTATGGTGTTGAGGAGATACCCTCTACATTCTCTAGAGGACTGAACCAGTATGGTGTTGAGGAGATACCCTCTACATTCTCTAGAGGACTGAACCAGTATGGTGTTGTAGACATACCCTCTACATTCTCTAGAGGACTGAACCAGTATGGTGTTGAGGAGATACCCTCTACATTCTCTAGAGGACTGAACCAGTATGGTGTTGAGGATATACCCTCTACATTCTCTAGAGGACTGAACCAGTATGGTGTTGAGGAGATACCCTCTACATTCTCTAGAGGACTGAACCAGTATGGTGTTGAGGAGATACCCTCTACATTCTCTAGAGGACTGAACCAGTATGGTGTTGAGGAGATACCCTCTACATTCTCTAGAGGACTGAACCAGTATGGTGTTGAGGAGATACCCTCTACATTCTCTAGAGGACTGAACCAGTATGGTGTTGAGGAGATACCCTCTACATTCTCTAGAGGACTGAACCAGTATGGTGTTGAGGAGATACCCTCTACATTCTCTAGAGGACTGAACCAGTATGGTGTTGAGGACATACCCTCTACATTCTCTAGAGGACTGAACCAGTATGGTGTTGAGGAGATACCCTCTACATTCTCTAGAGGACTGAACCAGTATGGTGTTGTAGACATACCCTCTACATTCTCTAGAGGACTGAACCAGTATGGTGTTGAGGAGATACCCTCTACATTCTCTAGAGGACTGAACCAGTATGGTGTTGTAGACATACCCTCTACATTCTCTAGAGGACTGAACCAGTATGGTGTTGTAGACATACCCTCTACATTCTCTAGAGGACTGAACCAGTATGGTGTTGTAGACATACCCTCTACATTCTCTAGAGGACTGAACCAGTATGGTGTTGAGGAGATACCCTCTACATTCTCTAGAGGACTGAACCAGTATGGTGTTGTAGACATACCCTCTACATTCTCTAGAGGACTGAACCAGTATGGTGTTGAGGAGATACCCTCTACATTCTCTAGAGGACTGAACCAGTATGGTGTTGTAGACATACCCTCTACATTCTCTAGAGGACTGAACCAGTATGGTGTTGTAGACATACCCTCTACATTCTCTAGAGGACTGAACCAGTATGGTGTTGAGGAGATACCCTCTACATTCTCTAGAGGACTGAACCAGTATGGTGTTGAGGATATACCCTCTACATTCTCTAGAGGACTGAACCAGTATGGTGTTGAGGATATACCCTCTACATTCTCTAGAGGACTGAACCAGTATGGTGTTGAGGAGATACCCTCTACATTCTCTAGAGGACTGAACCAGTATGGTGTTGAGGAGATACCCTCTACATTCTCTAGAGGACTGAACCAGTATGGTGTTGTAGACATACCCTCTACATTCTCTAGAGGACTGAACCAGTATGGTGTTGAGGAGATACCCTCTACATTCTCTAGAGGACTGAACCAGTATGGTGTTGAGGATATACCCTCTACATTCTCTAGAGGACTGAACCAGTATGGTGTTGAGGAGATACCCTCTACATTCTCTAGAGGACTGAACCAGTATGGTGTTGAGGAGATACCCTCTACATTCTCTAGAGGACTGAACCAGTATGGTGTTGAGGAGATACCCTCTACATTCTCTAGAGGACTGAACCAGTATGGTGTTGAGGAGATACCCTCTACATTCTCTAGAGGACTGAACCAGTATGGTGTTGAGGACATACCCTCTACATTCTCTAGAGGACTGAACCAGTATGGTGTTGAGGAGATACCCTCTACATTCTCTAGAGGACTGAACCAGTATGGTGTTGAGGAGATACCCTCTACATTCTCTAGAGGACTGAACCAGTATGGTGTTGAGGAGATACCCTCTACATTCTCTAGAGGACTGAACCAGTATGGTGTTGAGGACATACCCTCTACATTCTCTAGAGGACTGAACCAGTATGGTGTTGAGGAGATACCCTCTACATTCTCTAGAGGACTGAACCAGTATGGTGTTGTAGACATACCCTCTACATTCTCTAGAGGACTGAACCAGTATGGTGTTGAGGAGATACCCTCTACATTCTCTAGAGGACTGAACCAGTATGGTGTTGTAGACATACCCTCTACATTCTCTAGAGGACTGAACCAGTATGGTGTTGTAGACATACCCTCTACATTCTCTAGAGGACTGAACCAGTATGGTGTTGTAGACATACCCTCTACATTCTCTAGAGGACTGAACCAGTATGGTGTTGAGGAGATACCCTCTACATTCTCTAGAGGACTGAACCAGTATGGTGTTGTAGACATACCCTCTACATTCTCTAGAGGACTGAACCAGTATGGTGTTGAGGAGATACCCTCTACATTCTCTAGAGGACTGAACCAGTATGGTGTTGTAGACATACCCTCTACATTCTCTAGAGGACTGAACCAGTATGGTGTTGTAGACATACCCTCTACATTCTCTAGAGGACTGAACCAGTATGGTGTTGTAGACATACCCTCTACATTCTCTAGAGGACTTAACCAGTATGGTGTTGAGGAGATACCCTCTACATTCTCTAGAGGACTGAACCAGTATGGTGTTGTAGACATACCCTCTACATTCTCTAGAGGACTGAACCAGTATGGTGTTGTAGACATACCCTCTACATTCTCTAGAGGACTGAACCAGTATGGTGTTGTAGACATACCCTCTACATTCTCTAGAGGACTGAACCAGTATGGTGTTCTAGAGATACTCTTGTGTGAGTGTAATGTTACTGTTCATTTTTATTGTTTATTTCACTTTTGTTTATTATCTATTTCACTTGCTTTGGTAATGTAAACATATGTTTCCCAATGCCATTATAGAACCTTCCATTTTTTTTTTATTAGAGAGAGAGAGAGAGAGAGAGAGAGAGAGAGAAGCTCTGCTGGTCTTAGTGTTCGCTCTCTGTTTGTCCTCTGAAAAGAGTGTTGTTTGTTTTGCTGCAGTGGCTGCCTCATGCCTGCATCCCAAACGGCACCATTTCCCCTTTATAGTGCACTACTTTTGACCAGGGCCCATAGGGTTTTGGTCAAAAGCAGGGTTGGGGAGTAACTGATTTACATGTAATCATATAATCATCATTTTTCAGGAAGGAAACGCTGTTTCATGGACCTGAACACAGAATGTCGAATGGAAGGTTTTTGGGGTATTGTGTTGAGCCGTTGCTGTAGAGAATCTCTGCTATTAATCCTTAGCAAAATAACCAGGAAAATAGAACTGCAAAATGCCCTTGTGATAAAAATAGGGGGTTGCAAGGCAAGAGACAAATCCACCTCTTTAAAGGAAGCTTTAAACCCTCCAGCCGACGCTTGGCATTGCGCATGGTGATCTTAGGCTTGTGTGCGGCTGCTCGGCCATGGAAACCCATTTCATGAAGCTGTCGACGAACAGTTCTTGTACTGACGTTGTTTCCAGAGGAAGTTTGGAACTCGGTAGTGAGTGTTGCAACCCGAGGACAGACGATTTTTACGCGCTTCTGCACTCTGTGGTCCAGTTCATGTGGGCTTGTGTGGCCTACCACCTCGCGGCTGAGCCGTTGTTGCTCCTAGATGTGTTCACTTCACAATAACAGCAGAGCTGAAATTTGATGAATTGACTTGTTGGAAAGGTGGCATCCTATGACAGTGCCACTTTGAAAGTCACTGAGCAACTTCAGTAAGGCCATTCTACTGCCAATGTTTGTCTATGGAGATTGCATGGCTGTGTGCTTGTTTTTATACACCCGTCAACAACGGCTGTGGCTGAAATAGCCGAATCCACTCATTCGACGGGGTTGTCCACATACTTTTGGCCATGTGGTGTAAATTTAGTTAGTTAATTGCGATAAGATAGTCATAGCTGCTAGCTAAGGTTCGATGTATACTGATTGGTCTAAACTCTTCCGTCAGACCCCTATTACCCACAAGCCACTGCTATAACCCCTTTATTTCACACGTTGTATTTTTTCCCCATTACAGTGGAGAAACTGCCCTTTAAAAGAGCCAAGAATGAGCCCTATGAGTCCAGAATGTCACTGGGTTTAAATGGTGTCTGGCTCCGTAGCGGCCTCCCGTAGCGTATGGAAAAGACAGCTGGTCCCTCTGTCTCTCCCTGGCCTCTCTGTCTCTCCCTGGCCTCTCTTTCTCTCCCTGGCCTCTCTTTCTCTCCCTGGCCTCTCTGTCTCTCCCTGGCCTCTCTGACTCTCCCTGGCCTCTCTGTCTCACCCTGGCCTCTCTGTCTCTCCCTGGTCTCTCTGTCTCTCCCTGGGCTCTCTGTCTCTCCCTGGGCTCTCTGACTCTCCCTGGCCTCTCTGTCTCTCTCTGGCCTCTCTGTCTCTCCCTGGCCTCTCTTTCTCTCCCTGGCCTCTCTGTCTCTCCCTGGCCTCTCTTTCTCTCCCTGGCCTCTCTTTCTCTCCCTGGCCTCTCTGTCTCTCCCTGGCCTCTCTTTCTCTCCCTGGCCTCTCTTTCTCTCCCTGACCTCTCTTTCTCTCCCTGGCCTCTCTGTCTCTCCCTGGCCTCTCTGTCTCTCCCTGGCCTCTCTGTCTCTCCCTGGCCTCTCTTTCTCTCCCTGGCCTCTCTTTCTCTCCCTGGCCTCTCTGTCTCTCCCTGGCATCTCTGTCTCTCCCTGGCCACTCTGTCTCTCCCTGGCCTCTCTTTCTCTCCCTGGCCTCTCTGTCCTCTGTCTCTCCCTGGCCTCTCTGTCTCTCTCTGGCCTCTCTGTCCTCTGTCTCTCTGTCTCTCTCTGGCCTCTCTGTATCTCTCTGGCCTCTCTGTCCTCTGTCTCTCTGTCTCTCCCTGGCCTCTCTTTCTCTCCCTGCCCTCTCTTTCTCTCCCTGGCCTCTCTGTCTCTCTCTGGCCTCTCTGTCTCTCTCTGGCCTCTCTGTCTCTCTCTCTCTGGCCTCTCTGTCTCTCCCCCTGGCCTCTCTGTCTTTCCCTGGTCTCTCTGTCTCTCCCTGGCCTCTCTGTCTCTCCCTGGCCTCTCTTTCTCTCCCTGGCCTCTCTGTCTCTCCCTGGCCTCTCTTTCTCTCCCTGGCCTCTCTGTCTCTTCCTGGCCTCTCTTTCTCTCCCTGGCCTCTCTTTCTCTCCCTGGCCTCTCTTTCTCTCCCTGGCCTCTCTTTCTCTCCCTGACCTCTCTTTCTCTCCCTGGCCTCTCTGTCTCTCCCTGGCCTCTCTGTCTCTCCCTGGCCTCTCTTTCTCTCCCTGGCCTCTCTTTCTCTCCCTGGCCTCTCTTTCTCTCCCTGTCCTCTCTTTCTCTCCCTGACCTCTCTTTCTCTCCCTGGCATCTCTGTCTCTCCCTGGCCACTCTGTCTCTCCCTGGACTCTCTTTCTCTCCCTGGCCTCTCTGTCCTCTGTCTCTCCCTGGCCTCTCTGTCTCTCTCTGGCCTCTCTGTCCTCTGTCTCTCTGTCTCTCTCTGGCCTCTCTGTATCTCTCTGGCCTCTCTGTCCTCTGTCTCTCTGTCTCTCCCTGGCCTCTCTTTCTCTCCCTGCCCTCTCTTTCTCTCCCTGGCCTCTCTGTCTCTCTCTGGCCTCTCTGTCTCTCTCTGGCCTCTCTGTCTCTCTCTCTCTGGCCTCTCTGTCTCTCCCCCTGGCCTCTCTGTCTTTCCCTGGTCTCTCTGTCTCTCCCTGGGCTCTCTGTCTCTCCCTGGTCTCTCTGTCTCTCCCTGGTCTTTCTGTCTCTCCCTGGCCTCTCCGTCTCTCTCTGGCCCTCCGTCTATCTCTGGCCTCTCCGTCTCTCTCTCTGCCCTCTCTGTCTCTCTCCCTGGCCTCTCTGTCTTTCCCTGGCCTCTCTGTCTCTCCCTGGTCTCTCTCTCTTTCCCTGGTCTTTCTTTCTCTCCCTGGGCTCTCTGTCTCTCCCTGGCCTCTCCGTCTCTCTCTGGCCCTCCGTCTATCTCTGGCATCTCTGTCTCTCTCTCTGCCCTCTCTGTCTCTCTCCTTGGCCTCTCTGTCTTTCCCTGGCCTCTCTGTCTCTCCCTGGCCTCTCTGTCTTTCCCTGGTCTCTCTGTCTCTCCCTGGGCTCTCTGTCTCTCCCTGGTCTCTCTGTCTCTCTCTGGCCCTCCGTCTATCTCTGGCCTCTCTGTCTCTCTCTCTGCCCTCTCTGTCTCTCTCCCTGGCCTCTCTGTCTTTCCCTGGCCTCTCTGTCTCTCCCTGTCCTCTCTGTCTTTCCCTGGTCTCTCTGTCTCTCCCTGGCCTCTCTGTCTCTCCCTAGCCTCTCTGTCTCTCCCTGGGCTCTCTGTCTCTCCCTGGCCTCTCTGTCTCTCCCTGGTCTCTCTGTCTCTCCCTGGGCTCTCTGTCTCTCTCTGTCTCTCTCTGGCCTCTGTCTCTCTCTGGCCTCTCTGTCTCTCTCTGGCCTCTCTGTCTCTCCCTAGCCTCTCTGTCTCTCCCTGGGCTCTCTGTCTCTCCCTGGCCTCTCTGTCTCTCCCTGGTCTCTCTGTCTCTCCCTGGGCTCTCTGTCTCTCTCTGTCTCTCTCTGGCCTCTGTCTCTCCCTGGCCTCTCCGTCTCTCTCTGGCCCTCCGTCTATCTCTGGCATCTCTGTCTCTCTCTCTGCCCTCTCTGTCTCTCTCCTTGGCCTCTCTGTCTTTCCCTGGCCTCTCTGTCTCTCCCTGGCCTCTCTGTCTTTCCCTGGTCTCTCTGTCTCTCCCTGGGCTCTCTGTCTCTCCCTGGTCTCTCTGTCTCTCTCTGGCCCTCCGTCTATCTCTGGCCTCTCTGTCTCTCTCTCTGCCCTCTCTGTCTCTCTCCCTGGCCTCTCTGTCTTTCCCTGGCCTCTCTGTCTCTCCCTGTCCTCTCTGTCTTTCCCTGGTCTCTCTGTCTCTCCCTGGCCTCTCTGTCTCTCCCTAGCCTCTCTGTCTCTCCCTGGGCTCTCTGTCTCTCCCTGGCCTCTCTGTCTCTCCCTGGTCTCTCTGTCTCTCCCTGGGCTCTCTGTCTCTCTCTGTCTCTCTCTGGCCTCTGTCTCTCTCTGGCCTCTCTGTCTCTCTCTGGCCTCTCTGTCTCCCTCTGGCCTCTCTGTCTCTCTCTGGCCTCTCTGTCTCTCTCTGGCCTCTCTGTCTCTCTCTGGCCTCTCTGTCTCTCTCTGGCCTCTCTGTCTCTCTCTGGCCTCTCTTTCTCACTCTGGCCTCTCTGTCTCTCCCTGGCCTCTCTGTCTCTCCCTGGTCTCTCTGTCTCTCCCTGGTATCTCTGTCTCTCCCTGGGCTCTCTGTCTCTCCCTGGGCTCTCTGTCTCTCCCTGGCCTCTCTCTCTCCCTGGCCTCTCTGTCTCTCCCTGGTATCTCTGTCTCTCCCTGGGCTCTCTGTCTCTCTCTGTCTCTCTCTGGCCTCTGTCTCTCTCTGGCCTCTCTGTCTCTCTCTGGCCTCTCTGTCTCTCTCTGGCCTCTCTGTCTCTCTCTGGCCTCTCTGTCTCTCCCTGGGCTCTCTGTCTCTCCCTGGGCTCTCTGTCTCTCCCTGGTCTCTCTGTCTCTCCCTGGCCTCTCTGTCTCTCCCTGGTCTCTCTGTCTCTCCCTGGGCTCTCTGTCTCTCTCTGTCTCTCTCTGGCCTCTGTCTCTCTCTGGCCTCTCTGTCTCTCTCTGGCCTCTCTGTCTCTCCCTGGTCTCTCTGTCTCTCTCTGGCCTCTCTGTCTCTCTCTGGCCTCTCTGTCTCTCTCTGGCCTCTCTGTCTCTCTCTGGCCTCTCTGTCTCACTCTGGCCTCTCTGTCTCTCCCTGGCCTCTCTGTCTCTCCCTGGTCTCTCTGTCTCTCCCTGGCCTCTCTCTCTCCCTGGTCTCTCTGTCTCTCTCCCTGGCCTCTCTGTCTTTCCCTGGTCTCTCTGTCTCTCCCTGGGCTCTCTGTCTCTCCCTGGTCTCTCTGTCTCTCCCTGGTCTTTCTGTCTCTCCCTGGCCTCTCCGTCTCTCTCTGGCCCTCCGTCTATCTCTGGCCTCTCTGTCTCTCTCTCTACCCTCTCAGTCTCTCTCCCTGGACTCTCTGTCTCTCCCTGGCCTCTCTGTCTTTCCCTGGTCTCTCTGTCTCTCCCTGGTCTCTCTGTCTCTCCCAGGTCTTTCTGTCTCTCCCTGGTCTTTCTGTCTCTCCCTGGCCTCTCCGTCTCTCTCTGGCCCTCCGTCTATCTCTGGCCTCTCTGTCTCTCTCTCTGCCCTCTCTGTCTCTCTCCCTGGACTCTCTGTCTTTCCCTGGTCTCTCTGTCTCTCCCTGGGCTCTCTGTCTCTCCCTGGTCTCTCTGTCTCTCTCTGGCCCTCCGTCTATCTCTGGCCTCTCTGTCTCTATCTCTGCCCTCTCTGTCTCTCTCCCTGGCCTCTCTGTCTTTCCCTGGCCTCTCTGTCTCTCCCTGGCCTCTCTGTCTTTCCCTGGTCTCTCTGTCTCTCTCTGGCCTCTCTGTCTCTCTCTGGCCTCTCTGTCTTTCTCTGGCCTCTCTGTCTCTCTCTGGCCTCTCTGTCTCTCTCTGGCCTCTCTGTCTCTCTCTGGCCTCTCTGTCTCACTCTGGCCTCTCTGTCTCTCCCTGGCCTCTCTGTCTCTCCCTGGTATCTCTGTCTCTCCCTGGGCTCTCTGTCTCTCCCTGGCCTCTCTGTCTCTCCCTGGTATCTCTGTCTCTCCCTGGGCTCTCTGTCTCTCCCTGGCCTCTCTCTCTCCCTGGTCTCTCTGTCTCTCCCTGGTATCTCTGTCTCTCCCTGGGCTCTCTGTCTCTCCCTGGCCTCTGTCTCTCCCTGGTCTCTCTGTCTCTCCCTGGCCTCTCTCCCTGGTCTCTCTGTCTCTCCCTGGTATCTCTGTCTCTCTCCCTGGTCTCTCTGTCTTTCCCTGGTCTCTCTGTCTCTCCCTGGCCTCTCTGTCTCTCCCTAGCCTCTCTGTCTCTCCCTGGGCTCTCTGTCTCTCCCTGGCCTCTCTGTCTCTCCCTGGTCTCTCTGTCTCTCCCTGGGCTCTCTGTCTCTCTCTGTCTCTCTCTGGCCTCTGTCTCTCTCTGGCCTCTCTGTCTCTCTCTGGCCTCTCTGTCTCTCTCTGGCCTCTCTGTCTCTCTCTGGCCTCTCTGTCTCTCCCTGGGCTCTCTGTCTCTCCCTGGGCTCTCTGTCTCTCCCTGGCCTCTCTCTCTCCCTGGTCTCTCTGTCTCTCCCTGGGCTCTCTGTCTCTCCCTGGTCTCTCTGTCTCTCTCTGGCCTCTCTGTCTCTCTCTGGCCTCTCTGTCTCTCTCTGGCCTCTCTGTCTCTCTCTGGCCTCTCTGTCTCACTCTGGCCTCTCTGTCTCTCCCTGGGCTCTCTGTCTCTCCCTGGTCTCTCTGTCTCTCCCTGGTCTTTCTGTCTCTCCCTGGCCTCTCCGTCTCTCTCTGGCCCTCCGTCTATCTCTGGCCTCTCTGTCTCTCTCTCTACCCTCTCTGTCTCTCTCCCTGGACTCTCTGTCTCTCCCTGGCCTCTCTGTCTTTCCCTGGTCTCTCTGTCTCTCCCTGGTCTCTCTGTCTCTCCCAGGTCTTTCTGTCTCTCCCTGGTCTTTCTGTCTCTCCCTGGCCTCTCCGTCTCTCTCTGGCCCTCCGTCTATCTCTGGCCTCTCTGTCTCTCTCTCTACCCTCTCTGTCTCTCTCCCTGGACTCTCTGTCTCTCCCTGGCCTCTATGTCTCTCCCTGGTCTCTCTGTCTCTCCCTGGTCTCTCTGTCTCTCCCTGGGCTCTCTGTCTCTCCCTGGTCTCTCTGTCTCTCCCTGGGCTCTCTGTCTCTCTCTGGCCTCTCTGTCTCTCTCTGGCCTCTCTGTCTCTCTCTCTGGCCTCTCTGTCTCTCTCCCTGGGCTCTCTGTCTCTCCCTGGGCTCTCTGTCTCTCTCTGTCTCTCTCTGGCCTCTCTGTCTCACTCTGTCCTCTCTGTCTCTTCCTGGCCTCTGTCTCTTCCTGGCCTCTCTGTCTCTCTCTGGCCATTAGGAAACTCTATAGCAGCTCATATAAGACAATTGTGTGTTTTAGTGTGTGTGTGTGTGTGTGTGTGTATGTTTGTTTGTGTGTTTGTGTGTGTGTGTTTGCATGTGCGCCTGCACGCCATGCACGTGTGGTCGCACACACACACACACACACACACACACACACACACACACACACACACACACACACACACACACACACACACACACACACACACACACACACCACACAGACAGAGCTGTGTTTTTCCATGTAGAATTGAAACCACACTACTATATGTAACCAGGACAAACATGTTTTAACCAAGTCACTAATATCATCAAAATAAATCAATCACGTTTTTGGCCTCATTTATAAAGTAGAATCCGTTTTCATAAAAATAATGTTAAAAATAATCATTTATTACCAGAATGATATAGGTAGAGATATGTATAGGGGGAAGGTGACTAGGCAACAGGATATATGATAAACAGAGTAGCAGCAGGTCGTATGTGAGTGGCTGTATCAGAGGGTCAGTGTGTACAGAGATAAACAGAGTAGCAGCAGGTCGTATGTGAGTGGCTGTATCAGAGGGTCAGTGTGTACAGAGATAAACAGAGTAGCAGCAGGTCGTATGTGAGTGGCTGTGTCAGAGGGTCAGTGTACAGAGATAAACAGAGTAGCAGCAGGTCGTATGTGAGTGGCTGTATCAGAGGGTCAGTGTGTACAGAGATAAACAGAGTAGCAGCAGGTCGTATGTGAGTGGCTGTATCAGAGGGTCAGTGTGTACAGATATAAACAGAGTAGCAGCAGGTCGTATGTGAGTGGCTGTATCAGAGGGTCAGTGTGTACAGAGATAAACAGAGTAGCAGCAGGTCGTATGTGAGTGGCTGTGTCAGAGGGTCAGTGTGTACAGAGATAAACAGAGTAGCAGCAGGTCGTATGTGAGTGGCTGTATCAGAGGGTCAGTGTGTACAGAGATAAACAGAGTAGCAGCAGGTCGTATGTGAGTGGCTGTATCAGAGGGTCAGTGTGTACAGAGATAAACAGAGTAGCAGCAGGTCGTATGTGAGTGGCTGTGTCAGAGGGTCAGTGTACAGAGATAAACAGAGTAGCAGCAGGTCGTATGTGAGTGGCTGTATCAGAGGGTCAGTGTGTACAGAGATAAACAGAGTAGCAGCAGGTCGTATGTGAGTGGCTGTATCAGAGGGTCAGTGTGTACAGAGATAAACAGAGTAGCAGCAGGTCGTACGTGAGTGGCTGAATCAGAGGGTCAGTGTGTACAGAGATAAACAGAGTAGCAGCAGGTTGTATGTGAGTGGCTGTATCAGAGGGTCAGTGTACAGAGATAAACAGAGTAGCAGCAGGTCGTATGTGAGTGGCTGTATCAGAGGGTCAGTGTGTACAGAGATAAACAGAGTAGCAGCAGGTCGTATGTGAGTGGCTGTATCAGAGGGTCAGTGTGTACAGAGATAAACAGAGTAGCAGCAGGTCGTATGTGAGTGGCTGTATCAGAGGGTCAGTGTGTACAGAGATAAACAGAGTAGCAGCAGGTCGTATGTGAGTGGCTGTGTCAGAGGGTCAGTGTGTACAGAGATAAACAGAGTAGCAGCAGGTCGTATGTGAGTGGCTGTATCAGAGGGTCAGTGTGTACAGAGATAAACAGAGTAGCAGCAGGTCGTATGTGAGTGGCTGTATCAGAGGGTCAGTGTGTACAGAGATAAACAGAGTAGCAGCAGGTCGTATGTGAGTGGCTGTATCAGAGGGTCAGTGTGTACAGAGATAAACAGAGTAGCAGCAGGTCGTATGTGAGTGGCTGTATCAGAGGGTCAGTGTGTACAGAGATAAACAGAGTAGCAGCAGGTCGTATGTGAGTGGCTGTATCAGAGGGTCAGTGTACAGAGATAAACAGAGTAGCAGCAGGTCGTATGTGAGTGGCTGTATCAGAGGGTCAGTGTACAGAGATAAACAGAGTAGCAGCAGGTCGTATGTGAGTGGCTGTATCAGAGGGTCAGTGTACAGAGATAAACAGAGTAGCAGCAGGTCGTATGTGAGTGGCTGTATCAGAGGGTCAGTGTACAGAGATAAACAGAGTAGCAGCAGGTCGTATGTGAGTGGCTGTATCAGAGGGTCAGTGTACAGAGATAAACAGAGTAGCAGCAGGTCGTATGTGAGTGGCTGTATCAGAGGGTCAGTGTACAGAGATAAACAGAGTAGCAGCAGGTCGTATGTGAGTGGCTGTATCAGAGGGTCAGTGTACAGAGATAAACAGAGTAGCAGCAGGTCGTATGTGAGTGGCTGTATCAGAGGGTCAGTGTACAGAGATAAACAGAGTAGCAGCAGGTCGTATGTGAGTGGCTGTATCAGAGGGTCAGTGTGTACAGAGATAAACAGAGTAGCAGCAGGTCGTATGTGAGTGGCTGTATCAGAGGGTCAGTGTACAGAGATAAACAGAGTAGCAGCAGGTCGTATGTGAGTGGCTGTATCAGAGGGTCAGTGTACAGAGATAAACAGAGTAGCAGCAGGTCGTATGTGAGTGGCTGTGTCAGAGGGTCAGTGTGTACAGAGATAAACAGAGTAGCAGCAGGTCGTATGTGAGTGGCTGTGTCAGAGGGTCAGTGTGTACAGAGATAAACAGAGTAGCAGCAGGTCGTATGTGAGTGGCTGTATCAGAGGGTCAGTGTGTACAGAGATAAACAGAGTAGCAGCAGGTCGTATGTGAGTGGCTGTATCAGAGGGTCAGTGTACAGAGATAAACAGAGTAGCAGCAGGTCGTATGTGAGTGGCTGTATCAGAGGGTCAGTGTACAGAGATAAACAGAGTAGCAGCAGGTCGTATGTGAGTGTCGGTATCAGAGGGTCAGTGTGTACAGAGATAAACAGAGTAGCAGCAGGTCGTATGTGAGTGGCTGTATCAGAGGGTCAGTGTGTACAGAGATAAACAGAGTAGCAGCAGGTCGTATGTGAGTGGCTGTATCAGAGGGTCAGTGTGTACAGAGATAAACAGAGTAGCAGCAGGTCGTATGTGAGTGGCTGTGTCAGAGGGTCAGTGTGTACAGAGATAAACAGAGTAGCAGCAGGTCGTATGTGAGTGGCTGTATCAGAGGGTCAGTGTGTACAGAGATAAACAGAGTAGCAGCAGGTCGTATGTGAGTGGCTGTATCAGAGGGTCAGTGTACAGAGATAAACAGAGTAGCAGCAGGTCGTATGTGAGTGGCTGTATCAGAGGGTCAGTGTACAGAGATAAACAGAGTAGCAGCAGGTCGTATGTGAGTGGCTGTACCAGAGGGTCAGTGTACAGAGATAAACAGAGTAGCAGCAGGTCGTATGTGAGTGGCTGTACCAGAGGGTCAGTGTACAGAGATAAACAGAGTAGCAGCAGGTCGTATGTGAGTGGCTGTATCAGAGGGTCAGTGTACAGAGATAAACAGAGTAGCAGCAGGTCGTATGTGAGTGGCTGTGTCAGAGGGTCAGTGTGTACAGAGATAAACAGAGTAGCAGCAGGTCGTATGTGAGTGGCTGTATCAGAGGGTCAGTGTGTACAGAGATAAACAGAGTAGCAGCAGGTCGTATGTGAGTGGCTGTATCAGAGGGTCAGTGTACAGAGATAAACAGAGTAGCAGCAGGTCGTATGTGAGTGGCTGTATCAGAGGGTCAGTGTACAGAGATAAACAGAGTAGCAGCAGGTCGTATGTGAGTGTCGGTATCAGAGGGTCAGTGTGTACAGAGATAAACAGAGTAGCAGCAGGTCGTATGTGAGTGGCTGTATCAGAGGGTCAGTGTGTACAGAGATAAACAGAGTAGCAGCAGGTCGTATGTGAGTGGCTGTATCAGAGGGTCAGTGTGTACAGAGATAAACAGAGTAGCAGCAGGTCGTATGTGAGTGGCTGTGTCAGAGGGTCAGTGTGTACAGAGATAAACAGAGTAGCAGCAGGTCGTATGTGAGTGGCTGTATCAGAGGGTCAGTGTGTACAGAGATAAACAGAGTAGCAGCAGGTCGTATGTGAGTGGCTGTATCAGAGGGTCAGTGTACAGAGATAAACAGAGTAGCAGCAGGTCGTATGTGAGTGGCTGTATCAGAGGGTCAGTGTACAGAGATAAACAGAGTAGCAGCAGGTCGTATGTGAGTGGCTGTATCAGAGGGTCAGTGTACAGAGATAAACAGAGTAGCAGCAGGTCGTATGTGAGTGGCTGTATCAGAGGGTCAGTGTACAGAGATAAACAGAGTAGCAGCAGGTCGTATGTGAGTGGCTGTATCAGAGGGTCAGTGTACAGAGATAAACAGAGTAGCAGCAGGTCGTATGTGAGTGGCTGTGTCAGAGGGTCAGTGTGTACAGAGCTAAACAGAGTAGCAGCAGGTCGTATGTGAGTGGCTGTATCAGAGGGTCAGTGTACAGAGATAAACAGAGTAGCAGCAGGTCGTATGTGAGTGGCTGTATCAGAGGGTCAGTGTGTACAGAGATAAACAGAGTAGCAGCAGGTCGTATGTGAGTGGCTGTATCAGAGGGTCAGTGTGTACAGAGATAAACAGAGTAGCAGCAGGTCGTATGTGAGTGGCTGTATCAGAGGGTCAGTGTACAGAGATAAACAGAGTAGCAGCAGGTCGTATGTGAGTGGCTGTATCAGAGGGTCAGTGTACAGAGATAAACAGAGTAGCAGCAGGTCGTATGTGAGTGGCTGTATCAGAGGGTCAGTGTGTACAGAGATAAACAGAGTAGCAGCAGGTCGTATGTGAGTGGCTGTATCAGAGGGTCAGTGTGTACAGAGATAAACAGAGTAGCAGCAGGTCGTATGTGAGTGGCTGTATCAGAGGGTCAGTGTACAGAGATAAACAGAGTAGCAGCAGGTCGTATGTGAGTGGCTGTATCAGAGGGTCAGTGTACAGAGATAAACAGAGTAGCAGCAGGTCGTATGTGAGTGGCTGTATCAGAGGGTCAGTGTGTACAGAGATAAACAGAGTAGCAGCAGGTCGTATGTGAGTGGCTGTATCAGAGGGTCAGTGTACAGAGATAAACAGAGTAGCAGCAGGTCGTATGTGAGTGGCTGTATCAGAGGGTCAGTGTGTACAGAGATAAACAGAGTAGCAGCAGGTCGTATGTGAGTGGCTGTATCAGAGGGTCAGTGTGTACAGAGATAAACAGAGTAGCAGCAGGTCGTATGTGAGTGGCTGTATCAGAGGGTCAGTGTGTACAGAGATAAACAGAGTAGCAGCAGGTCGTATGTGAGTGGCTGTATCAGAGGGTCAGTGTGTACAGAGATAAACAGAGTAGCAGCAGGTCGTATGTGAGTGGCTGTGTCAGAGGGTCAGTGTGTACAGAGATAAACAGAGTAGCAGCAGGTCGTATGTGAGTGGCTGTATCAGAGGGTCAGTGTGTACAGAGATAAACAGAGTAGCAGCAGGTCGTATGTGAGTGGCTGTATCAGAGGGTCAGTGTACAGAGATAAACAGAGTAGCAGCAGGTCGTATGTGAGTGGCTGTATCAGAGGGTCAGTGTACAGAGATAAACAGAGTAGCAGCAGGTCGTATGTGAGTGGCTGTGTCAGAGGGTCAGTGTGTACAGAGATAAACAGAGTAGCAGCAGGTCGTATGTGAGTGGCTGTATCAGAGGGTCAGTGTGTACAGAGATAAACAGAGTAGCAGCAGGTCGTATGTGAGTGGCTGTATCAGAGGGTCAGTGTGTACAGAGATAAACAGAGTAGCAGCAGGTCGTATGTGAGTGGCTGTATCAGAGGGTCAGTGTGTACAGAGATAAACAGAGTAGCAGCAGGTCGTATGTGAGTGGCTGTATCAGAGGGTCAGTGTGTACAGAGATAAACAGAGTAGCAGCAGGTCGTATGTGAGTGGCTGTATCAGAGGGTCAGTGTACAGAGATAAACAGAGTAGCAGCAGGTCGTATGTGAGTGGCTGTATCAGAGGGTCAGTGTACAGAGATAAACAGAGTAGCAGCAGGTCGTATGTGAGTGGCTGTATCAGAGGGTCAGTGTACAGAGATAAACAGAGTAGCAGCAGGTCGTATGTGAGTGGCTGTATCAGAGGGTCAGTGTACAGAGATAAACAGAGTAGCAGCAGGTCGTATGTGAGTGGCTGTATCAGAGGGTCAGTGTACAGAGATAAACAGAGTAGCAGCAGGTCGTATGTGAGTGGCTGTATCAGAGGGTCAGTGTACAGAGATAAACAGAGTAGCAGCAGGTCGTATGTGAGTGGCTGTATCAGAGGGTCAGTGTACAGAGATAAACAGAGTAGCAGCAGGTCGTATGTGAGTGGCTGTATCAGAGGGTCAGTGTACAGAGATAAACAGAGTAGCAGCAGGTCGTATGTGAGTGGCTGTATCAGAGGGTCAGTGTGTACAGAGATAAACAGAGTAGCAGCAGGTCGTATGTGAGTGGCTGTATCAGAGGGTCAGTGTACAGAGATAAACAGAGTAGCAGCAGGTCGTATGTGAGTGGCTGTATCAGAGGGTCAGTGTGTACAGAGATAAACAGAGTAGCAGCAGGTCGTATGTGAGTGGCTGTATCAGAGGGTCAGTGTGTACAGAGATAAACAGAGTAGCAGCAGGTCGTATGTGAGTGGCTGTATCAGAGGGTCAGTGTACAGAGATAAACAGAGTAGCAGCAGGTCGTATGTGAGTGGCTGTATCAGAGGGTCAGTGTACAGAGATAAACAGAGTAGCAGCAGGTCGTATGTGAGTGGCTGTATCAGAGGGTCAGTGTGTACAGAGATAAACAGAGTAGCAGCAGGTCGTATGTGAGTGGCTGTATCAGAGGGTCAGTGTACAGAGATAAACAGAGTAGCAGCAGGTCGTATGTGAGTGGCTGTATCAGAGGGTCAGTGTGTACAGAGATAAACAGAGTAGCAGCAGGTCGTATGTGAGTGGCTGTATCAGAGGGTCAGTGTGTACAGAGATAAACAGAGTAGCAGCAGGTCGTATGTGAGTGGCTGTATCAGAGGGTCAGTGTGTACAGAGATAAACAGAGTAGCAGCAGGTCGTATGTGAGTGGCTGTATCAGAGGGTCAGTGTGTACAGAGATAAACAGAGTAGCAGCAGGTCGTATGTGAGTGGCTGTGTCAGAGGGTCAGTGTGTACAGAGATAAACAGAGTAGCAGCAGGTCGTATGTGAGTGGCTGTATCAGAGGGTCAGTGTGTACAGAGATAAACAGAGTAGCAGCAGGTCGTATGTGAGTGGCTGTATCAGAGGGTCAGTGTACAGAGATAAACAGAGTAGCAGCAGGTCGTATGTGAGTGGCTGTATCAGAGGGTCAGTGTACAGAGATAAACAGAGTAGCAGCAGGTCGTATGTGAGTGGCTGTGTCAGAGGGTCAGTGTGTACAGAGATAAACAGAGTAGCAGCAGGTCGTATGTGAGTGGCTGTATCAGAGGGTCAGTGTGTACAGAGATAAACAGAGTAGCAGCAGGTCGTATGTGAGTGGCTGTATCAGAGGGTCAGTGTGTACAGAGATAAACAGAGTAGCAGCAGGTCGTATGTGAGTGGCTGTATCAGAGGGTCAGTGTGTACAGAGATAAACAGAGTAGCAGCAGGTCGTATGTGAGTGGCTGTATCAGAGGGTCAGTGTGTACAGAGATAAACAGAGTAGCAGCAGGTCGTATGTGAGTGGCTGTATCAGAGGGTCAGTGTACAGAGATAAACAGAGTAGCAGCAGGTCGTATGTGAGTGGCTGTATCAGAGGGTCAGTGTACAGAGATAAACAGAGTAGCAGCAGGTCGTATGTGAGTGGCTGTATCAGAGGGTCAGTGTACAGAGATAAACAGAGTAGCAGCAGGTCGTATGTGAGTGGCTGTATCAGAGGGTCAGTGTACAGAGATAAACAGAGTAGCAGCAGGTCGTATGTGAGTGGCTGTATCAGAGGGTCAGTGTACAGAGATAAACAGAGTAGCAGCAGGTCGTATGTGAGTGGCTGTATCAGAGGGTCAGTGTACAGAGATAAACAGAGTAGCAGCAGGTCGTATGTGAGTGGCTGTATCAGAGGGTCAGTGTACAGAGATAAACAGAGTAGCAGCAGGTCGTATGTGAGTGGCTGTATCAGAGGGTCAGTGTACAGAGATAAACAGAGTAGCAGCAGGTCGTATGTGAGTGGCTGTATCAGAGGGTCAGTGTGTACAGAGATAAACAGAGTAGCAGCAGGTCGTATGTGAGTGGCTGTATCAGAGGGTCAGTGTACAGAGATAAACAGAGTAGCAGCAGGTCGTATGTGAGTGGCTGTATCAGAGGGTCAGTGTACAGAGATAAACAGAGTAGCAGCAGGTCGTATGTGAGTGGCTGTATCAGAGGGTCAGTGTACAGAGATAAACAGAGTAGCAGCAGGTCGTATGTGAGTGGCTGTATCAGAGGGTCAGTGTGTACAGAGATAAACAGAGTAGCAGCAGGTCGTATGTGAGTGGCTGTATCAGAGGGTCAGTGTACAGAGATAAACAGAGTAGCAGCAGGTCGTATGTGAGTGGCTGTATCAGAGGGTCAGTGTACAGAGATAAACAGCCTCTAAAATACAGTGCAAAAAAACCTGACCAACCTGACCAAATTCATGTAGAAATGTCAGTTATAGATCTGTCGTTCTCATTGAAAGCCAGTCTAAGAAGCGGTAGATCTGTTCTATGCGTGTTATTTCTATGCTTACCGTTCTCCTTCCAGTTCTCTGCTGCCAATGACTGGAACGAACTACAAAAATCTCTGAAACTGGAAACACTTATCTCGCTCACTAGCTCTAAGCACCAGCTGTCAGAGCAGCTCACAGATCACTGCACCTGTACATAGCCCATCTATAATGTAGCCCAAACAACTACCTCTTCCCCTACTGTATTTATTTATTTATTTTGCTCCTTTGCACCCCATTATCTCTATTTCTACTTTGCACTTTCTTCCACTACAAATCTACCATTCCAGTGTTTTACTTGCTATATTGTATTTACTTTGCCACCATAGCCTTTTTTTTGCCTTTACCTCCCTTATCTTGTTAGGGCTAGGGGGCAGCATTGACACGGCTGGATAAAAAACATACCCGATTTAATCTGGTTACCACTCCTACCCAGTAACTAGAATATTCATATACTTATTACATATGGATAGAAAACACCCTAAATTTTCTAAAACTGTTTGAATGGTGTCTGTGAGTATAACAGAACTCAAATGGCAGGTCAAAACCTGAGAGATTCCTTTACAGGAAGTGGCCTGTCTGACCATTTGTTGAACTTCTTTTCCATCTCTATCATTTACTAAGGATCTCTGCTCTAACGTGACACTTCCTACGTCTTCCATAGGCTCTCAGAGCCTGGGAAAAAACAGAATGTCGTCATTCCAGCCCCAGGCTGAAACACATTATCGCCTTTCTCAAGTGGCCCATCAAGAGACACTAGCTTATGCGCGTGACCCCGACCGCCCCCGCCTTTGGGATTTTTTCCTCTGTTTGCCGAAAAGGAGATTCCCTGTCGGAATATTATCGCTTTTCTACGAGAAAAATGTCGTAAAAATTGATTTTAAACAGCGGTTGACATGCTTCGAAGTACGGTCATGGAATACTTAGAATTTTATTGTCACGAATTGCGCCATGCGCGTGACACTTCTTTACTATTTCGGATAGTGTCTGGAACGCACGAACAAAACGCCGCTATTCGGATATAACGATGGATTATTTTGGACCAAACCAACATTTGTTATTGAAGTAGCAGTCCTGGGTGTGTATTCTGACGAAGACAACAAAAGGTAATGAAACTTTTATAATAGTAAATATGATTATGGTGAGTGCTAAACTTGCCGGGTGTCTAAATAGCGAGCCCGTGATGCCTGGGCTATGTACTTAGAATATTGCAAAATGTGCTTTCACCAAAAAGCTATTTTAAAATCGGACATATCGAGTGCATAGAGGAGGTCTGTATCTATAATTCTTAAAATAATTGTTATGCTTTTTGTGAACGTTTATCGTGAGTAATTTAGTAAAATGTTAGCGAATTCCCCGGAAGTTTGCGGGGGTATGCTAGTTCTGAACGTCACATGCTAATGTAAAAAGCTGGTTTTTGATATAAATATGAACTTGATTGAACAAAACATGCATGTATTGTATAACATAATGTCCTAGGGTTGTCATCTGATGAAGATCATCAAAGGTGAGTGCTGCATTTAGCTGTCTTCTGGGTTTATGTGACATTATATGCTGGCTTGAAAAATGGGTGTCTGATTATTTCTGGCTTGGTACTCTGCTGACATAATCTAATGTTTTGCTTTCGTTGTAAAGCCTTTTTGAAATCGGACAGTGTGGTTAGATTAACGAGAGTCTTGTCTTTAAATGGCTGTAAAATAGTCATATGTTTGAGAAATTGAAGTAATAGGATTTTTAAGGTTTTGAAAATCGCGCCACAGGATAGCAGTGGCTGTTACGTAGGTGGGACGAATTCGTCCCGCCTAGCCTAGAGAGGTTTTAACTCACCTCATTTGCTCACATTGTACATAGACTTATTTTCTACTGTATTATTGACTGTATGTTGTTTTACTCCATGTGTAACTCTGTGTTGTTGTATGTTGTCGAACTGCTTTGCTTTATCTTGACCAGGTCGCAATTGTAAATGAGAACTTGTTCTCAACTTACCTACCTGGTTAAATAAAGGTGAAAAAAAAAAAAAAAATAAATAAAACATTTATTAACTGTTGAGATTTTAGCAACCAGGAAAGAGCGGAGAGGTTTCTGCCTGGTGCACTTCTAATAAAATGTAAGGCATGTGATGATCAGAAATTATGTAATGGAATTATAGTCAAACTAAAATATGATAATATAATTATAAATACATTTTATCCAGGTTTTATATCTGTTTTTAAATACGTATAAGTATCCTCTAAAATATTTGTAAACATAAACGTCTCAGTTTTAGTTTTTTTGTAAAGTTGTGAGTATTATTATTTTATATATATATATATTTATTTATTGAACCTTTATTTAACTAGGCAAGAACAAATTCTTATTTACAATGACGGTCTACACCGGCCAAACCCGGATGACGCTGGGACAGTTGTGCTCCGCCCCTATGGGACTCCCAATCACAGCCAGTTGTGAAACAGCCTGCATATGTTACATGTCAGTTAAGAACAAATTCTTATTTTCAATGACAGCCTACCGGGGAACAGTAGGTTAACTGCCTTGTTCAGGGGCAGAATGACAGATTTTTACCTTGTCAGCTCGGGGGATTCAATCTTGCAACCTTTCGGGTCACTAGTCCAACGCTCTAACCACTAGGCTACCTGCTGCTCCAATATCAGTACTTGTTGCATTTACACCGTGTCTAAGTCCTGTCTCTACTGGTTTGAGCCAGTCCTGTCTCTACTGGTTTGAGCCAGTCCTGTCTCTACTGGTTTGAGCCAGTCCTGTCTCTACTGGTTTGAGCCAGTCCTGTCTCTACTGGTTTGAGCCAGTCCTGTTATCTACTGGTTTGAGCCAGTCCTGTTATCTACTGGTTTGAGCCAGTCCTGTCTCTACTGGTTTGAGCCAGTCCTGTTATCTACTGGTTTGAGCCAGCCCTGTCTCTACTGGTTTGAGCCAGTCCTGTCTCTACTGGTTTGAGCCAGTCCTGTTATCTACTGGTTTGAGCCAGTCCTGTCTCTACTGGTTTGAGCCAGTCCTGTTATCTACTGGTTTGAGCCAGTCCTGTCTCTACTGGTTTGAGCCAGTCCTGTCTCTACTGGTTTGAGCCAGTCCTGTCTCTACTGGTTTGAGCCAGTCCTGTCTCTACTGGTTTGAGCCAGTCCTGTTATCTACTGGTTTGAGCCAGTCCTGTTATCTACTGGTTTGAGCCAGTCCTGTCTCTACTGGTTTGAGCGTATGGCTGTGGTCTGTGTGATCGACTGCATTGTTTCAGTGGAATTTTGTCATATTGGCAGTTAATTAAAAATAAAAACTGTATGGAATCCTTCTTCTAAAACTGTCTGTCTAGCTAGCTAACACACACACACACACAGTGCAGATACAGTCTTCACAGTCATTGTTTTACACGATATCTTAATCACAGCACTGGTAAACCGTAGTCGACCAACTCCCTGACCAACATGACTGACCTTTGGACCATCATGAGAGGGTTAATATCCATTCTAGTTTTTCTATATCCATTCTAGTTTTTCTATATCATTTCTATATCCATTCTAGTTTTTCTATATCCATTCTAGTTTTTCTATATCCATTCTATCCATTCTAGTTTTTCTATATCCATTCTAGTTTTTCTATATCCATTCTAGTTTTTCTATACCCATTCTAGTTTTTCTATATCATTCTAGTTTTTCTACATCCATTCTAGTTTTTCTATATCCATTCTAGTTTTTCTATATCATTCTAGTTTTTCTACATCCATTCTAGTTTTTCTATATCCATTCTAGTTTTTCTATATCATTCTAGTTTTTCTATATCCATTCTAGTTTTCTATATCATTCTAGTTTTTCTATATCCATTCTAGTTTTTCTATAGCCATTCTAGTTTTTCTATATCCATTCCAGTTTTCCTATAGCCATTATAGTTTTTCTATAGCCATTCTAGTTTTCCTATATCCATTCTAGTTTTTCTATATCATTCTAGTTTTTCTATATCCATTCTAGTTTTTATATATCCATTCTAGTTTTTCTATATCATTCTAGTTTTTCTATATCCATTCTAGTTTTTCTATAGCCATTCCAGTTTTCCTATATCCATTCTAGTTTTTCTATAGCCATTCCAGTTTTCCTATATCCATTCTAGTTTTTCTATATCCATTCTAGTTTTTCTATATCCATTCTAGTTTTTCTATATCCATTCTAGTTTTTCTATAGCCATTCTAGTTTTCCTATATCCATTCTAGTTTTTCTATATCCATTCTAGTTTTCCTATATCCATTCTAGTTTTTCTATATCCATTCTAGTTTTTCTATATCCATTCTAGTTTTTCTATATCCATTCTAGTTTTTCTATATCATTCTAGTTTTTCTATAGCCATTCTAGTTTTCCTATATCCATTCTAGTTTTTCTATATCCATTCTAGTTTTTCTATATCCATTCTAGTTTTTCTATACCCATTCTAGTTTTTCTATATCCATTCTAGTGTTTCTATATCCATTCTAGTGTTTCTATATCCATTCTAGTTTTTCTATATCATTCTAGTTTTCCTATATCCATTCTAGTTTTTCTATATCATTCTAGTTTTTCTATATCCATTCTAGTTTTTCTATATCCCAGTTCTACCGTTTTTCTATATCCATTCTAGTTTTTCTA
>NC_138307.1:85561618-85564118 GCF_965601325.2 Salmo salar | reverse complement strand
ATTTGAAAGAACACAGACTGTACCCCTCAAGGCTCCAAAATAACAAGGGCTAAAGAACATATTGTACCCCTCAAGGCTCCAAAATAACAAGGGTTAAAGAACATATTGTACCCCTCAAGGCTCCAAAATAACAAGGGCTAAAGAACATATTGTACCCCTCAAGGCTCCAAAATAACAAGGGCTAAAGAACATATTGTACCCCTCAAGGCTCCAAAATAACAAGGGCTAAAGAACATATTGTACCCCTCAAGGCTCCAAAATAACAAGGGCTAAAGAACATATTGTACCCCTCAAGGCTCCAAAATAACAAGGGTTAAAGAATATAGACTGTACCCCTCAAGGCTCCAAAATAACAAGGGCTAAAGAACATAGACTGTACCCCTCAAGGCTCCAAAATAACAAGGGCTAAAGAACATATTGTACCCCTCAAGGCTCCAAAATAACAAGGGTTAAAGAATATAGACTGTACCCCTCAAGGCTCCAAAATAACAAGGGTTAAAGAACATAGACTGTACCCCTCAAGGCTCCAAAATAACAAGGGTTAAAGAACATATTGTACCCCTCAAGGCTCCAAAATAACAAGGGTTAAAGAACATAGACTGTACCCCTCAAGGCTCCAAAATAACAAGGGTTAAAGAACATATTGTACCCCTCAAGGCTCCAAAATAACAAGGGTTAAAGAACATAGACTGTACCCCTCAAGGCTCCAAAATAACAAGGGTTAAAGAACATAGACTGTACCCCTCAAGGCTCCAAAATAACAAGGGTTAAAGAACATAGACTGTACCCCTCAAGGCCCCAAAATAACAAGGGCTAAAGAACACAGACTGTACCCCTCAAGGCTCCAAAATAACAAGGGTTAAAGAACACAGACTGTACCCCTCAAGGCTCCAAAAATAGCAAGGGTTACACCATCATTCTAAGTTGATCACAGTGCCTAGCAAGCTTGTAAGGATCGACAATCGGGAATTGTGCACATGAACGTGAAGTGTATGGCCTCTGTTTGAATGTCCATTTGATTTCAAGAGGCATACTGTGCATTTGGAAGGTAATCAGACCCCTTGACTTTTTTCACATTTTGTTTCATTACAGCCTTATTTTAAAATTGAATAAATTAATGTTTTTCCTCATCAATTTACACACTATACCCCATAATGACATCACAATACCCTATGATGACATCACAATACCCCATAATGACATCACAATACCCTATAATGACATCACAATACCCCATAATGACATCACAATACCCTATAATGACATCACAATACCCCATAATGACATCACAATACCCCATAATGACATCACAATACCCTATAATGACATCACAATACCCCATAATGACATCACAATACCCCATAATGACATCACAATACCCCATAATAACATCACAATACCCCATAATGACATCACAATACCCCATAATGACATCACAATACCCCATAATGACCAAGTGAAAACAGTTTTTAAGTTGTTTGCACATTTATTACAAATAAAAACAGAAATAACTTATTTTCATAATTATACAGGACCTTTGCTATGAGACTCGAAATTGAGCTCAGGTCCATCCTGTTTTCAGTGATCATCCTTGAGATGTTTCTACAACTTGATTGGAGTCCACCTGTGGTAAATTCTATTGATTGGACATGGTTTGGAAAGGCACACACCTGTCTATATAAAGTCCCACAGTTGACAGTGCATGTCAGAGCAAAAACCAGGCCATGAGGTCGAAGGAATTGTCTGTAGAGCTCCGAGACAGGATTGTGTCGAGGCACAGATCTGGGGAAGGGTACCAAAACATGTCTGCAGCATTGAAGGTCCCCAAGAACACAGTGGCCTCCATCATTCTTAAATTAAAGAAGTTTGGAACCACCAAGACTCTTCCTAGAGCTGGCCACCCTTCCAAACTGAGCAATCGGGGGAGAAGGGCCTTGGTCAAGGAGGTGACTGAGAACCCGATGGTCACTCTGACAGAGCTCCAGAGTTCCTCTGTGGAGATGGAAGAACCTTCCAGAAGGACAACCATCTCTGCAGCACTCCACCAATCAGGCCTCTAATGTAAAGTGGCCAGACGGAAGCCACTCCTCAGTAAAAGGCACATGACAGCCCTCTTGGAGTTTGTCAAAAGGCACCTAAAGGACTCTGACCATGAGAAACAAGATTCTCTGGTCTGATGAAACTAAGATTGAACTCTTTGGCCTGAATGCCAAACGTCCCACATCCACTTCTGCCCTGACGGTCTTAAATACTGTATCTTACAAAACACACCCACTTCTGCCCTGACGGTCTTAAATACTGTAACTTACAAAACACATCCACTTCTGCCCTGACGGTCTTAAATACTGTATCTTACAAAACACACCCACTTCTGCCCTGACGGTCTTAAATACTGTATCTTACAAAACACACCCACTTCTGCCCTGACGGTCTTAAATACTGTATCTTACAAAACACACCCACTTCTGCCCTGACGGTCTTAAATACTGTAACTTACAAA
>NC_138307.1:85494118-85559118 GCF_965601325.2 Salmo salar | reverse complement strand
TCCCTCTTAAAGCCAGACCTAACCCTTCTCTCTGGATTTAACCAGGCCACTTCCCTTCCCTCTGGGTTTAACCAGGCCACTTCTCTTCCCTCTTAAAGCCAGACCTAACCCTTCCCTCTGGGTTTAACCAGGCCACTTCTCTTCCCTCTTAAAGCCAGACCTAACCCTTCTCTCTGGGTTTAACCAGGCCACATCCCTTCCCTCTGGGTTTAACCAGGCCACTTCTCTTCCCTCTTAAAGCCAGACCTAACCCTTCCCTCTGGGTTTAACCAGACCACTTCTCTTCCCTCTTAAAGCCAGACCTAACCCTTCTCTCTGGATTTAACCAGGCCACTTCCCTTCCCTCTGGGTTTAACCAGGCCACTTCCCTTCCCTCTGGGTTTAACCAGGCCACTTCCCTTCCCTCTGGGTTTAACCAGGCCACTTCCCTTCCCTCTGGGTTTAACCAGGCCACTTCTCTTCCCTCTTAAAGCCAGACCTAACCCTTCCCTCTAGGTTTAACCAGGCCACTTTTCTTCCCTCTTACAGCCAGTCCTAACCCTTTTCTCTGGGCTGATGCTGTTTTAACCCAGCCTTCTCTCTGGGCTGATGCTGTTATAACCCAGCCTTCTCTCTGGGCTGATGCTGTTATAACCCAGCCTTCTCTCTGGGCTGATGCTGTTATAACCCAGCCTTCTCTCTGGGCTGATGCTGTTTTAACCCAGCCTTCTCTCTGGGCTGATGCTGTTTTAACCCAGCCTTCTCTCTGGGCTGATGCTGTTTTAACCCAGCCTTCTCTCTGGGCTGATGCTGTTTTAACCCAGCCTTCTCTCTGGGCTGATGCTGTTATAACCCAGCCTTCTCTCTGGGCTGATGCTGTTATAACCCAGCCTTCTCTCTGGGCTGATGCTGTTATAACCCAGCCTTCTCTCTGGGCTGATGCTGTTATAACCCAGCCTTCTCTCTGGGGCTGATGCTGTTATAACCCAGCCTTCTCTCTGGGCTGATGCTGTTATAACCCAGCCTTCTCTCTGGGGCTGATGCTGTTATAACCCAGCCTTCTCTCTGGGGCTGATGCTGTTATAACCCAGCCTTCTCTCTGGGCTGATGCTGTTATAACCCAGCCTTCTCTCTGGGCTGATGCTGTTATAACCCAGCCTTCTCTCTGGGCTGATGCTGTTATAACCCAGCCTTCTCTCTGGGCTGATGCTGTTATAACCCAGCCTTCTCTCTGGGCTGATGCTGTTATAACCCAGCCTTCTCTCTGGGCTGATGCTGTTATAACCCAGCCTTCTCTCTGGGCTGATGCTGTTATAACCCAGCCTTCTCTCTGGGCTGATGCTGTTATAACCCAGCCTTCTCTCTGGGCTGATGCTGTTTTAACCCAGCCTTCTCTCTGGGCTGATGCTGTTATTAACCCAGCCTTCTCTCTGGGCTGATGCTGTTATAACCCAGCCTTCTCTCTGGGCTGATGCTGTTATAACCCAGCCTTCTCTCTGGGCTGATGCTGTTATAACCCAGCCTTCTCTCTGGGCTGATGCTGTTTTAACCCAGCCTTCTCTCTGGGCTGATGCTGTTATAACCCAGCCTTCTCTCTGGGCTGATGCTGTTATAACCCAGCCTTCTCTCTGGGCTGATGCTGTTATAACCCAGCCTTCTCTCTGGGCTGATGCTGTTATAACCCAGCCTTCTCTCTGGGCTGATGCTGTTATAACCCAGCCTTCTCTCTGGGCTGATGCTGTTATAACCCAGCCTTCTCTCTGGGGCTGATGCTGTTTTAACCCAGCCTTCTCTCTGGGCTGATGCTGTTATAACCCAGCCTTCTCTCTGGGCTGATGCTGTTTTAACCCAGCCTTCTCTCTGGGCTGATGCTGTTATAACCCAGCCTTCTCTCTGGGCTGATGCTGTTTTAACCCAGCCTTCTCTCTGGGCTGATGCTGTTATAACCCAGCCTTCTCTCTGGGCTGATGCTGTTATAACCCAGCCTTCTCTCTGGGCTGATGCTGTTATAACCCAGCCTTCTCTCTGGGCTGATGCTGTTATAACCCAGCCTTCTCTCTGGGCTGATGCTGTTTTAACCCAGCCTTCTCTCTGGGCTGATGCTGTTATAACCCAGCCTTCTCTCTGGGCTGATGCTGTTTTAACCCAGCCTTCTCTCTGGGCTGATGCTGTTATAACCCAGCCTTCTCTCTGGGCTGATGCTGTTATAACCCAGCCTTCTCTCTGGGCTGATGCTGTTATAACCCAGCCTTCTCTCTGGGCTGATGCTGTTATAACCCAGCCTTCTCTCTGGGCTGATGCTGTTATAACCCAGCCTTCTCTCTGGGCTGATGCTGTTATAACCCAGCCTTCTCTCTGGGCTGATGCTGTTATAACCCAGCCTTCTCTCTGGGCTGATGCTGTTATAACCCAGCCTTCTCTCTGGGCTGATGCTGTTATAACCCAGCCTTCTCTCTGGGCTGATGCTGTTATAACCCAGCCTTCTCTCTGGGCTGATGCTGTTATAACCCAGCCTTCTCTCTGGGGCTGATGCTGTTATAACCCAGCCTTCTCTCTGGGCTGATGCTGTTATAACCCAGCCTTCTCTCTGGGCTGATGCTGTTTTAACCCAGCCTTCTCTCTGGGGCTGATGCTGTTATAACCCAGCCTTCTCTCTGGGCTGATGCTGTTATAACCCAGCCTTCTCTCTGGGGCTGATGCTGTTATAACCCAGCCTTCTCTCTGGGCTGATGCTGTTTTAACCCAGCCTTCTCTCTGGGGCTGATGCTGTTATAACCCAGCCTTCTCTCTGGGGCTGATGCTGTTATAACCCAGCCTTCTCTCTGGGGCTGATGCTGTTTTAACCCAGCCTTCTCTCTGGGGCTGATGCTGTTATAACCCAGCCTTCTCTCTGGGCTGATGCTGTTATAACCCAGCCTTCTCTCTGGGCTGATGCTGTTTTAACCCAGCCTTCTCTCTGGGCTGATGCTGTTTTAACCCAGCCTTCTCTCTGGGGCTGATGCTGTTATAACCCAGCCTTCTCTCTGGGCTGATGCTGTTATAACCCAGCCTTCTCTCTGGGCTGATGCTGTTATAACCCAGCCTTCTCTCTGGGCTGATGCTGTTATAACCCAGCCTTCTCTCTGGGCTGATGCTGTTTTAACTCAGCCTTCTCTCTGGGCTGATGCTGTTATAACCCAGCCTTCTCTCTGGGGCTGATGCTGTTATAACCCAGCCTTCTCTCTGGGCTGATGCTGTTATAATCCAGCATTCTCTCTGGGGCTGATGCTGTTATAACCCAGCCTTCTCTCTGGGCTGATGCTGTTATAACCCAGCCTTCTCTCTGGGCTGATGCTGTTATAACCCAGCCTTCTCTCTGGGCTGATGCTGTTATAACCCAGCCTTCTCTCTGGGCTGATGCTGTTATAACCCAGCCTTCTCTCTGGGCTGATGCTGTTTTAACCCAGCCTTCTCTCTGGGCTGATGCTGTTATAACCCAGCCTTCTCTCTGGGGCTGATGCTGTTATAACCCAGCCTTCTCTCTGGGCTGATGCTGTTATAACCCAGCCTTCTCTCTGGGCTGATGCTGTTATAACCCAGCCTTCTCTCTGGGGCTGATGCTGTTTTAACCCAGCCTTCTCTCTGGGCTGATGCTGTTATAACCCAGCCTTCTCTCTGGGCTGATGCTGTTTTAACCCAGCCTTCTCTCTGGGGCTGATGCTGTTATAACCCAGCCTTCTCTCTGGGCTGATGCTGTTATAACCCAGCCTTCTCTCTGGGGCTGATGCTGTTATAACCCAGCCTTCTCTCTGGGCTGATGCTGTTATAACCCAGCCTTCTCTCTGGGCTGATGCTGTTTTAACCCAGCCTTCTCTCTGGGGCTGATGCTGTTATAACCCAGCCTTCTCTCTGGGCTGATGCTGTTATAACCCAGCCTTCTCTCTGGGGCTGATGCTGTATAACCCAGCCTTCTCTCTGGGCTGATGCTGTTATAACCCAGCCTTCTCTCTGGGCTGATGCTGTATAACCCAGCCTTCTCTCTGGGCTGATGCTGTTATAACCCAGCCTTCTCTCTGGGCTGATGCTGTTTTAACCCAGCCTTCTCTCTGGGCTGATGCTGTTTTAACTCAGCCTTCTCTCTGGGCTGATGCTGTTTTAACCCAGCCTTCTCTCTGGGCTGATGCTGTTATAACCCAGCCTTCTCTCTGGGCTGATGCTGTTATAACCCAGCCTTCTCTCTGGGCTGATGCTGTTTTAACCCAGCCTTCTCTCTGGGCTGATGCTGTTATAACCCAGCCTTCTCTCTGGGCTGATGCTGTTATAACCCAGCCTTCTCTCTGGGCTGATGCTGTTTTAACCCAGCCTTCTCTCTGGGCTGATGCTGTTATAACCCAGCCTTCTCTCTGGGGCTGATGCTGTTATAACCCAGCCTTCTCTCTGGGCTGATGCTGTTATAACCCAGCCTTCTCTCTGGGCTGATGCTGTTATAACTCAGCCTTCTCTCTGGGCTGATGCTGTTATAACCCAGCCTTCTCTCTGGGCTGATGCTGTTATAACCCAGCCTTCTCTCTGGGCTGATGCTGTTATAACCCAGCCTTCTCTCTGGGGCTGATGCTGTTTTAACCCAGCCTTCTCTCTGGGCTGATGCTGTTATAACCCAGCCTTCTCTCTGGGCAGATGCTGTTATAACCCAGCCTTCTCTCTGGGGCTGATGCTGTTATAACCCAGCCTTCTCTCTGGGCTGATGCTGTTTTAACCCAGCCTTCTCTCTGGGCTGATGCTGTTTTAACCCAGCCTTCTCTCTGGGGCTGATGCTGTTATAACCCAGCCTTCTCTCTGGGCTGATGCTGTTTTAACCCAGCCTTCTCTCTGGGCTGATGCTGTTATAACCCAGCCTTCTCTCTGGGCTGATGCTGTTTTAACCCAGCCTTCTCTCTGGGGCTGATGCGTGATATCCCTCCTAAATAGCTTGGGCTAATGTTCCTATCAACTCAGTAAGGCCAGCAGGCTAGTCTTTTTGTATTGGTATGTAACTGTTATGAAAGTTGTATTGTCAATTTTGTTTTGTATTTAAACGCCACTTTAAATGTGTACATGACACTGCAACAACATTTCCCCATGGGGACAATAAAGTCAGTCAGTAAGTAGATGGTCAGTCTGCCCCTGGATGGAACAGGTTGAGTTCTGAATGGTCAGTCTGCCCCTGGATGTGACAGGTTGATATCTAGATGGTCAGTCTGCCCCTGGATGGAACAGGTTGAGTTCTGAATGGTCAGTCTGCCCCTGGATGGAACAGGTTGATATCTAGATGGTCAGTCTGCCCCTGGATGGAACAGGTTGTTATCTAGATGGTCAGTCTGCCCCTGGATGGAACAGGTTGATATCTAGATGGTCAGTCTGCCCCTGGATGTAACAGGTTGATATCTAGATGGTCAGTCTGCCCCTGGATGTAACAGGTTAATATCTAGATGGTCAGTCTGCCCCTGGATGGAACAGGTTGATATCTAGATGGTCAGTCTGCCCCTGGATGGAACAGGTTGATATCTAGATGGTCAGTCTGCCCCTGGATGGAACAGGTTGATATCTAGATGGTCAGTCTGCCCCTGGATGGAACAGGTTGATATCTAGACGGTCAGTCTGCCCCTGGATGTGACAGGTTGATATCTAGATGGTCAGTCTGCCCCTGGATGTAACAGGTTGATATCTAGACGGTCAGTCTGCCCCTGGATGTGACAGGTTGATATCTAGATGGTCAGTCTGCCCCTGGATGTGACAGGTTGATATCTAGATGGTCAGTCTGCCCCTGGATGGAACAGGTTGATATCTAGATGGTCAGTCTGCCCCTGGATGGAACAGGTTGATATCTAGATGGTCAGTCTGCCCCTGGATGGAACAGGTTGATATCTAGATGGTCAGTCTGCCCCTGGATGGAACAGGTTGATATCTAGATGGTCAGTCTGCCCCTAGATGGAACAGGTTGAGTTCTGAATGGTCAGTCTGCCCCTGGATGTAACAGGTTGATATCTAGATGGTCAGTCTGCCCCTGGATGGAACAGGTTGATATCTAGATGGTCAGTCTGCCCCTGGATGTGACAGGTTGATATCTAGATGGTCAGTCTGCCCCTGGATGGAACAGGTTGATATCTAGATGGTCAGTCTGCCCCTGGATGGAACAGGTTGTTATCTAGATGGTCAGTCTGCCCCTGGATGGAACAGGTTGATATCTAGATGGTCAGTCTGCCCCTGGATGTGACAGGTTGATATCTAGATGGTCAGTCTGCCCCTGGATGTGACAGGTTGATATCTAGATGGTCAGTCTGCCCCTGGATGGAACAGGTTGATATCTAGACGGTCAGTCTGCCCCTGGATGTGACAGGTTGATATCTAGATGGTCAGTCTGCCCCTGGATGTGACAGGTTGATATCTAGATGGTCAGTCTGCCCCTGGATGGAACAGGTTGATATCTAGATGGTCAGTCTGCCCCTGGATGGAACAGGTTGATATCTAGATGGTCAGTCTGCCCCTGGATGGAACAGGTTGATATCTAGATGGTCAGTCTGCCCCTGGATGGAACAGGTTGATATCTAGATGGTCAGTCTGCCCCTAGATGGAACAGGTTGAGTTCTGAATGGTCAGTCTGCCCCTGGATGTAACAGGTTGATATCTAGATGGTCAGTCTGCCCCTGGATGGAACAGGTTGATATCTAGATGGTCAGTCTGCCCCTGGATGTGACAGGTTGATATCTAGATGGTCAGTCTGCCCCTGGATGGAACAGGTTGATATCTAGATGGTCAGTCTGCCCCTGGATGGAACAGGTTGTTATCTAGATGGTCAGTCTGCCCCTGGATGGAACAGGTTGATATCTAGATGGTCAGTCTGCCCCTGGATGTGACAGGTTGATATCTAGATGGTCAGTCTGCCCCTGGATGTGACAGGTTGATATCTAGATGGTCAGTCTGCCCCTGGATGGAACAGGTTGATATCTAGATGGTCAGTCTGCCCCTGCATGTGACAGGTTGATATCTAGATGGTCAGTCTGCCCCTGGATGGAACAGGTTGATATCTAGATGGTCAGTCTGCCCCTGGATGGAACAGGTTGATATCTAGATGGTCAGTCTGCCCCTGGATGGAACAGGTTGTTATCTAGATGGTCAGTCTGCCCCTGGATGGAACAGGTTGTTATCTAGATGGTCAGTCTGCCCCTGGATGTGACAGGTTGATATCTAGATGGTCAGTCTGCCCCTGGATGGAACAGGTTGTTATCTAGATGGTCAGTCTGCCCCTGGATGGAACAGGTTGATATCTAGATGGTCAGTCTGCCCCTGGATGGAACAGGTTGATATCTAGATGGTCAGTCTGCCCCTGGATGTAACAGGTTGATATCTAGATGGTCAGTCTGCCCCTGGATGGAACAGGTTGATATCTAGATGGTCAGTCTGCCCCTGGATGGAACAGGTTGATATCTAGATGGTCAGTCTGCCCCTGGATGGAACAGGTTGAGTTCTGAATGGTCAGTCTGCCCCTGGATGGAACAGGTTGTTATCTAGATGGTCAGTCTGCCCCTGGATGGAACAGGTTGAGTTCTGAATGGTCAGTCTGCCCCTGGATGTGACAGGTTGATATCTAGATGGTCAGTCTGCCCCTGGATGGAACAGGTTGTTATCTAGATGGTCAGTCTGCCCCTGGATGTGACAGGTTGATATCTAGATGGTCAGTCTGCCCCTGGATGTGACAGGTTGATATCTAGATGGTCAGTCTGCCCCTGGATGTGACAGGTTGATATCTAGATGGGCAGTCTGCCCCTGGATGGAACAGGTTGATATCTAGATGGTCAGTCTGCCCCTGGATGGAACAGGTTGATATCTAGATGGCCAGTCTGCCCCTGGATGGAACAGGTTGATATCTAGATGGTCAGTCTGACCCTGGATGGAACAGGTTGATATCTAGATGGTCAGTCTGCCCCTGGATGTGACAGGTTAATATCTAGATGGTCAGTCTGCCCCTGGATGGAACAGGTTGATATCTAGATGGTCAGTCTGCCCCTGGATGGAACAGGTTGATATCTAGATGGTCAGTCTGCCCCTGGATGGAACAGGTTGATATCTAGATGGTCAGTCTGCCCCTGGATGGAACAGGTTGATATCTAGATGGTCAGTCTGCCCTTGGATTGAACAGGTTGATATCTAGATGGTCAGTCTGCCCCTGGATGTGACAGGTTGTTATCTAGATGGTCAGTCTGCCCCTGGATGTGACAGGTTGATATCTAGATGGTCAGTCTGCCCCTGGATGGAACAGGTTGATATCTAGATGGTCAGTCTGCCCCTGGATGGAACAGGTTGATATCTAGATGGTCAGTCTGCCCCTGGATGGAACAGGTTGATATCTAGATGGTCAGTCTGCCCCTGGATGGAACAGGTTGTTATCTAGATGGTCAGTCTGCCCTGGATGGAACAGGTTGTTATCTAGATGGTCAGTCTGCCCCTGGATGGAACAGGTTGATATCTAGATGGTCAGTCTGCCCCTGGATGGAACAGGTTGATATCTAGATGGTCAGTCTGCCCCTGGATGGAACAGGTTGATATCTAGATGGTCAGTCTGCCCTTGGATTGAACAGGTTGATATCTACATGGTCAGTCTGCCCATGGATGGAACAGGTTGATATCTAGATGGTCAGTCTGCCCCTGGATGGAACAGGTTGATATCTAGATGGTCAGTCTGCCCCTGGATGGAACAGGTTGATATCTAGATGGTCAGTCTGCCCCTGGATGTGACAGGTTGATATCTAGATGGTCAGTCTGCCCCGGGATGGAACAGGTTGATATCTAGATGGTCAGTCTGCCCCTGGATGGAACAGGTTATATCTAGATGGTCAGTCTGCCCCTGGATGGAACAGGTTGAGTTCTGAATGGTCAGTCTGCCCCTGGATGTGACAGGTTGATATCTAGATGGTCAGTCTGCCCCTGGATGGAACAGGTTTATATCTAGATGGTCAGTCTGACCCTGGATGGAACAGGTTGATATCTAGATGGTCAGTCTGCCCCTGGATGGAACAGGTTGAGTTCTGAATGGTCAGTCTCCCCCTGGATAACATAGAGGATTTTACCGCATCAGTCACCGGCTTCATTAGTGACCGTACGTGCATATACTGTCAGATGTGGCATGGCTTGCAAACTGTCACTAATTATTAAATGAAATCTAGCCACAAGCTGCCCAGTGATGCGAGCCTACCAGACAAGCTACACACCGTCTATGCTCGCTTCGTGGCAAGCAACACTGAACCATGCATGAGATCACCAGCTGTTTTACTTAAGTACTTTACACCACTGAGGATACCCACGTTCAAACTCAGCTGGTGACATAGATATGCAGGTTACCCACGTTCAAACTGAGTTGGTGACAGAGACATGCAGGATACCCACGTTCAACTCAGTTGGTGACATAGACAGCCACAAGATGTTACGCGGAGTGGAACAGGGCATGAAGGGATGAAGTAACCAAGATATTTATTGAAACGCAGGGGGAGATGGAGTGCAGGTCAGGGGAAGCTCGAGCGAGTTGCTGGAAACCAGGTGCGGAGGCTGAGGCTGGAGCGAGAGGGGTTGAGACAGGGTAAGCAGGTCCGGAGGGGAATCCAAGGGAGTAGTAGAGTGGGGAATCCAGGACAGAGTAGCAGGATGACGAGACGTGGGACTGGAGACATGGACTAGAGTCAGAGCGGGCGGAACTGTAGCGGAGATTACGATCTGGCAGTGTGAAAGTGGCAGGACTGAGTATTTGTAGAGGTCTTGATTATGGAACAGGTTGCAGCTGGTGGGGGTCTGCTCTGACTCCAGCACACCTGTCTCCGCCCACACAATCCCACAGAGAGGGAGGGAGAGGGAGAGAGCACTGGGGGAGTGGCGGCAGGTCAAGGAGACACCGGATGAACACTAGAGGGCGTGGCAGGAGCAGATATGACACAAGACATGCAGGATACCCACATTCAATCTCAGTTGGTGATATAGACAGAGAGAGAGAGAGAGAGAGAGACTTCTTAGATGCTGGACCATAGGGATTTATTAAGATCAAAAGAACCAAAGGACTGATGAATAGTGAACTGAGGGAAGCAGTCAGTGAATATGACAGGCTGTTATTCATCAGAAACTAAGTCAGAGGTTGGGAGAAGCAATGTCTGGGACTGGGACTGTGTCTCAGACTAGGACTGAGACTCGGAGTGGGACTTGAACTGTGTCTAGGACTGTGTCCTGGACTGGGACTAGGACTGTGTCCTGGACTGGGACTAGGACTGTGTCTAGGACTGGGACTGGGACTGTGTCTCAGACTAGGACTGAGACTATGTCTTGGACTGTGTCCTGGACTGGGACTGTGTCTCAGACTAGGACTGAGACTCGGAGTGGGACTAGGACTGTGTCTAGGACTGTGTCCTGGACTGGGACTAACACGCCTATTTACAGGAAGTACCAGAACTGAGTCAATGTGCAGGGGTACCAGGTAATTGAGGTAGATATGTACATATACAGTTGATATCCCTTGACTTATTGCACATGTTGTTGTGTTACAGCCTGAATTGAAAATGGATGAAAAAATAATAATATGTCACCCATCTACCCACAATTCCCCATAATGACAAAGTGAAAACATGTTTTTAGATTATAATTGTTTTTTACATTTATTGAAAATGAAATACAGAATATCTCATTTAAATATGTATTCACAACCCTGAGTCAATACATGTTAGATTCACCTTTGACAGAGATTAAAGCTGTGAGTCTTTCTGGGTAAGTCTCTAAGATGCTTTGTACATCTGGAATATGTTTAAATTGTTTTATTCTTCTTGATCATTGCTAGATAGTCATGTTCATGTCTTGCCATAGATTTTCAAGACAACTGTGTCTGGGACTTGGACTCAAACAAAATGAAATTGTATTTCAAAACAAATCAAATCAAATGTATTTGTCACATACACATGGTTAGCAGATGTTAATGCGAGTGTAGCGAAATGCTTGTGCTTCTAGTTCCGACCATGCAGTAATATCTAACAAGTAATCTACCAATTCCCCAACAACTACCTTGTACACACAAGTGTAAAGGAATGAATATGAATATGTACATAAAAATATATAAATGAGTGATGGCCGAACGGCATAGGCAAGATGTAATAGATGGTATGGAGTACAGTATATACATATGAGATGAGTATTGTAGGGTATGAAAACATATAAAGCAGCATTGTTTAAGGTGGCTAGTGATACATTACATCAGGATGGCAAGATGCAGTAGATGGTATGGAGTACAGTATATACATATGAGATGAATAATGTAGGTTATGTAAACATTATATAAAGTGGCATTGTTTAAAGTGGCTAGTGATACATCTAATTACATCAAGATGGCAAGATGCAGTAGATGGTATGGCGTACAGTATATACATATGAGATGAATAATGTAGGTTATGTAAACATTATCTAATATAAATAATATAAAGTGGCAAATGATAAATTGATTACATCAATTTTTCCATTATTAAAGTGGCTAGATATTGAGTCAGTATGTTGGCAGCAGCCACTCAATGTTAGTGATGGCTGTTTAACAGTCTGATGACCTTGAGATAGAAGCTGTTTTTCAGTCTCTCGGTCCCAGCTTTGATGCACATGTACTGACCTCGCCTTCTGGATGATAGCGGGGTGAACAGGCAGTGGCTCGGGTGGTTGCTGTCCTTGATGATCTTTTTGGCCTTCCTGTGACATCGGGTGGTGTAGGTGTCCTGGAGGGCAGGTAGTTTGCCCCCGGTGATGCGTTGTGCAGACCTCACTACCCTCTGGAGAGCCTTATGGATGTGGGCGGAGCAGCTGCCGTACCAGGCGGTGATACAGCCCGACAGGATGCTCTCGATTGTGCATCTGTAAAAGTTTGTGAGTGTTTTTGGTGACAAGCCGAATTTCTTCACCCTCCTGAGGTTGAAGAGGCGCTGCTGCACCTTCTTCACCACGCTGTCTGTGTGGGTGGACCATTTCAGTTTGTCCGTGATGTGTACGCCGAGGAACTTAAATCTTTCCACCTTCTCCACTACTGTCCCATCGATGTGGATAGGGGGCTGCTCCCTCTGCTGTTTCCTGAAGTCCACGATCATCTCTTTTGTTTTGTTGACATTGAGTGTGAGGTTATTTTCCTGACACCACACTCCGAGGGCCCTCACCTCCTCCCTGTAGGCCGTCTCGTCGTTGTTGGTAATCAAGCCTACCACTGTAGTGTCGTCTGCAAACGTGATGATTGAGTTGGATGCGTGCATGGCCACGCAGTCGTGGGTGAACAGGGAGTACAGAAAGTGGGCTGAGAATGCACCCAGTGTTGAGGATCAGCGGAGTGGAAATGTTGTTACCTACCCTCACCACCTGGGGGCGGCCCGTCAGGAAGTCCAGGACCTAGTTGCACAGGGTGGGGTCGAGACCCAGGGTAGATTTGTCCTTGTGTTTTAGGTTATTGCTGAAAGGTGAATTAATTTCCCAGTGTCGGAAAGCCGACTGAACCAGGTTTTCCTCTAGGATATTGCCTGTGCTTAGCTCTATTCCATTTATTTGTATCCTGAAAAACTCCCTAGTCCTTGCCGATGACAAGCATACCCATAACATGATGCAGCCACCACCACCAGTGATGTATTATGTTGGATTTGCCCCAAACATAAAGCTTTGTATTCAGGACATAAAGTTAATTTCTTTCCCACATTTTTTTGCAGTTTTGCTCTAGTGCCTTATTGCAAACAGGATGCATGTTTTGGAATATTTGTATTCCGTACAGGCTTCCTTCTTTTCACTCTATCATTTAGGTTAGTATTGTGGAGTAACTAAAATGCTGTTGGTCCATCCTCAGTTTTCTCCTATCACAGCCATTAAACTCTGTAACTGTTTTAAAGTTACCATTGGCCTCATGGTGAAATCCCTGAGCGGTTTCCTTCCTCTCTGACAACTGAGTTAGGAAGGAAGCCTGTATCTTTGTAGTGACTGGGTGTATTGATACTCCATCCGAAGTGTAATTAGTATCTTCACCAGGCTCAAAGGGATATTTTTGTTTTACTCATCTACCAATAGGTGCCCTTCTTTGCCAGGCATTGGAAAAACTCACTGGTCTTTGTGGTTGAATCTGTGTTTGAAATTCACTGCTCGACTGAGGGACCATACATATAATTATATGTGTGGGGTACAGAGATGAGGTAGCCATTCAAAACAAATCTGTCCTTACAACTTATTATGTGACTTGTTAAGCACATTTTTACACCTGAATTTATTTAGGTCCTAACAAAGGGGTTGATTACTTATTAACTTAATACATCATTTGTGTTATTATATATATTTATTGTGCCAATAAACAAAAACATACATAGACATTTCAAAATTTCATTTGTAATTATTTAGTCAAATGTTCTTAAAACATAAATCCACTTTGACAGTGACACAAAGTCTAAATTTAGTCCATTTTAAATTCAGTCTGTAACATGACAAAACGTGGAAAAGGTCAAAGGGTGGGAAAACTTTCTGAAGGCACTCTGACTGTGTATAAAGGGACAGATAGTAAATAGTAGCAGCAGCGAATGTGATGAGTTAAAATGTTAAAGAAAAGACTGGGAATGTGATGAGTTAAAACATTAAATTAAAGAAAGGACTGGGAATGTGATGAGTTAAAGAAAAGACTGGGACTGAGAATGTGATGAGTTAAAACATTAAATTAAAGAAAGGACTGGGAATGTGATGAGTTAAAGAAAAGACTGGGACTGGGAATGTGATGAGTTAAAGAAAAGACTGGGACTGGGGATGTGATTTAAAACATTAAAGAAAAGACTGGGAATGTGATGAGTTAAAGAAAAGACTGGGACTGGGAATGTGATGAGTTAAATTAAAGACTGGGACTGGGAATGTGATGAGTTAAAGAAAAGACTAGAACTGAGAATGTGATGAGTTAAAGAAAAGACTGGGACTGGGAATGTGATGAGTTAAAGAAAAGACTGGGACTGGGAATGTGATGAGTTAAAGAAAAGACTAGAACTGAGAATGTGATGAGTTAAAGAAAGGACTGGGACTGGGAATGTGGTTAAAGAAAACACTGGGTCCGGGGGACAAGGAGAGGGAAAAGGTCTGAAAAGGATGGAGAAGGAAGGGGGTAGGAGATGTGATGAGACCTCACAATTCTTCCTCTCAGATTCAGTCACTTGGGCCTTTCTCTTACTCTCCCCCTCTCCCCCACTCCCCTCTCTTCCTTCCTCTGCCCCCCTCTCATGATTCCCCCTCTCCCCTCTCTTCCTTCCTCTGTCCCTCTCTCAAGTCACTCCACCTCTCCACCTCTCCACCCCTCCACCCCTCCACCCCTCCTCCTCTCCACCTTATTAGAGGAGTAGATTGGTAGAGAGATGGCTGATCAGAGCAGGGAGAGACAGAAGGGAGACCATATCTGTGTCCCAAATAGCACCCTATTCTCTATTACAGTGCACTACTTTAATAATGGCACCCTATTCCCTATTTAGTACACTACTTTAGAAAAGGGCCCATAGGGAATAGAGTACCATTTGGGACACAGACCATTAGATAGTTCAGATAGTGGGGATGGGAGCGGTTGGCTGACTGCGTTTAGGATAGCTGTTACCATAGGCAACATTATCCCACGCCGCGAGCCGATAAAGGCAGAGAACTCGTTAATATTGCAACACTGACCTTGTCGGAAACGTTGTCCAAGGTTACTCACCGTACAAATAGAATTACAGAACATTGACTTGACTGGGGATTGCTGTTCTATTAATTCAATTTATATGGCAACACAACCTTGCAGATAACTAGCAGAGCATTCAATGTATCTGCTCAGAAGTACCGTTCACCTCAATAGCTGTCAGGCTAAGGTTACGTGTTGTTGTAGTAGACCTACTGTAAGGTTACGTGTTGTTGTAGTAGACCTACTGTAAGGTTAACGTGTTGTTGTAGTAGACCTTCTGTAAGGTTACGTGTTGTTGAAGTAGACCTACTGTAAGGTTAACGTGTTGTTGTAGTAGACCTACTGTAAGGTTACGTGTTGTTGAAGTAGACCTACTGTAAGGTTACGTGTTGTTGTAGTAGACCTACTGTAAGGTTAACGTGTTGTTGTAGTAGACCTTCTGTAAGGTTACGTGTTGTTGAAGTAGGCCTACTGTAAGGTTAACGTGTTGTTGTAGTAGACCTACTGTAAGGTTACGTGTTGTTGAAGTAGACCTACTGTAAGGTTACGTGTTGTTGTAGTAGACCTACTGTAAGGTTACGTGTTGTTGTAGTAGACCTACTGTAAGGTTACGTGTTGTTGTAGTAGACCTACTGTAAGGTTAACGTGTTGTTGTAGTAGACCTACTGTAAGGTTACGTGTTGTTGAAGTAGACCTACTCTAAGGTTACGTGTTGTTGTAGTAGACCTACTGTAAGGTTACGTGTTGTTGTAGTAGACCTACTGTAAGGTTAACGTGTTGTTGTAGTAGACCTACTGTAAGGTTACGTGTTGTTGTAGTAGACCTACTGTAAGGTTACGTGTTGTTGTAGTAGACCTACTGTAAGGTTACGTGTTGTTGTAGTAGACCTACTCTAAGGTTACGTGTTGTTGTAGTAGACCTACTCTAAGGTTACGTGTTGTTGTAGTAGACCTACTCTAAGGTTACGTGTTGTTGTAGTAGACCTACTCTAAGGTTACGTGTTGTTGTAGTAGACCTACCGTAAGGTTACGTGTTGTTGTAGTAGACCTACTGTAAGGTTACGTGTTGTTGTAGTAGACCTACTGTAAGGTTACGTGTTGTTGTAGTAGACCTACCGTAAGGTTAGGTGTTGTTGTAGTAGACCTACCGTAAGGTTAGGTGTTGTTGTAGTAGACCTACTGTAAGGTTAGGTGTTGTTGTAGTAGACCTACTGTAAGGTTAGGTGTTGTTGTAGTAGACCTACTGTAAGGTTACGTGTTGTTGTAGTAGACCTACTGTAAGGTTACGTGTTGTTGTAGTAGACCTACTCTAAGGTTACGTGTTGTTGTAGTAGACCTACCGTAAGGTTACGTGTTGTTGTAGTAGACCTACCGTAAGGTTACGTGTTGTTGTAGTAGACCTACCGTAAGGTTACGTGTTGTTGTAGTAGACCTACCGTAAGGTTACGTGTTGTTGTAGTAGACCTACCGTAAGGTTACGTGTTGTTGTAGTAGACCTACCGTAAGGTTACGTGTTGTTGTAGTAGACCTACTGTAAGGTTACGTGTTGTTGTAGTAGACCTACTGTAAGGTTACGTGTTGTTGTAGTAGACCTACTGTAAGGTTACGTGTTGTTATAGTAGACCTACTGTAAGGTTACGTGTTGTTGTAGTAGACCTACTGTAAGGTTACGTGTTGTTGTAGTAGACCTACTGTAAGGTTACGTGTTGTTGTAGTAGACCTACTCTAAGGTTACGTGTTGTTGTAGTAGACCTACTGTAAGGTTAGGTGTTGTTGTAGTAGACCTACTGTAAGGTTACGTGTTGTTGTAGTAGACCTACTGTAAGGTTACGTGTTGTTGTAGTAGACCTACTGTAAGGTTACGTGTTGTTGTAGTAGACCTACTCTAAGGTTACGTGTTGTTGTAGTAGACCTACTGTAAGGTTACGTGTTGTTGTAGTAGACCTACCGTAAGGTTACGTGTTGTTGTAGTAGACCTACCGTAAGGTTAGGTGTTGTTGTAGTAGACCTACCGTAAGGTTAGGTGTTGTTGTAGTAGACCTACTGTAAGGTTAGGTGTTGTTGTAGTAGACCTACTGTAAGGTTACGTGTTGTTGTAGTAGACCTACTGTAAGGTTACGTGTTGTTGTAGTAGACCTACCGTAAGGTTACGTGTTGTTGTAGTAGACCTACCGTAGATTACGTGTTGTTATAGTAGACCTACCGTAAGGTTACGTGTTGTTGTAGTAGACCTACCGTAAGGTTACGTGTTGTTGTAGTAGACCTACTGTAAGGTTACGTGTTGTTGTAGTAGACCTACTGTAAGGTTAACGTGTTGTTGTAGTAGACCTTCTGTAAGGTTACGTGTTGTTGAAGTAGACCTACTGTAAGGTTAACGTGTTGTTGTAGTAGACCTACCGTAAGGTTACGTGTTGTTGTAGTAGACCTACCGTAAGGTTACGTGTTGTTGTAGTAGACCTACTGTAAGGTTACGTGTTGTTGTAGTAGACCTACCGTAAGGTTAGGTGTTGTTGTAGTAGACCTACTGGAAGGTTAGGTGTTGTTGTAGTAGACCTACTGTAAGGTTAGGTGTTGTTGTAGTAGACCTACTGTAAGGTTAGGTGTTGTTGTAGTAGACCTACTCTAAGGTTACGTGTTGTTGTAGTAGACCTACCGTAAGGTTACGTGTTGTTGTAGTAGACCTACCGTAAGGTTACGAGTTGTTGTAGTAGACCTACCGTAAGGTTACGAGTTGTTGTAGTAGACCTACCGTAAGGTTACGTGTTGTTGTAGTAGACCTACCGTAAGGTTACGTGTTGTTGTAGTAGACCTACTGGAAGGTTAGGTGTTGTTGTAGTAGACCTACTGTAAGGTTAGGTGTTGTTGTAGTAGACCTACTGTAAGGTTAGGTGTTGTTGTAGTAGACCTACTCTAAGGTTACGTGTTGTTGTAGTAGACCTACCGTAAGGTTACGTGTTGTTGTAGTAGACCTACCGTAAGGTTACGAGTTGTTGTAGTAGACCTACCGTAAGGTTACGAGTTGTTGTAGTAGACCTACCGTAAGGTTACGTGTTGTTGTAGTAGACCTACTGTAAGGTTACGTGTTGTTGTAGTAGACCTACCGTAAGGTTACGTGTTGTTGAAGTAGACCTACTGTAAGGTTACGTGTTGTTGAAGTAGACCTACTGTAAGGTTACGTGTTGTTGAAGTAGACCTACTGTAAGGTTACGTGTTGTTGTAGTAGACCTACTGTAAGGTTACGTGTTGTTGTAGTAGACCTACTGTAAGGTTACGTGTTGTTGTAGTAGACCTACTGTAAGGTTAGGTGTTGTTGTAGTAGACCTACTGTAAGGTTACGTGTTGTTGTAGTAGCCCTACTGTAAGGTTACGTGTTGTTGTAGTAGACCTACTGTAAGGTTACGTGTTGTTGTAGTAGACCTACTGTAAGGTTACGTGTTGTTGTAGTAGACCTACTGTAAGGTTACGTGTTGTTGTAGTAGACCTACTGTAAGGTTACGTGTTGTTGTAGTAGACCTACTGTAAGGTTAGGTGTTGTTGTAGTAGACCTACTGTAAGGTTACGTGTTGTTGTAGTAGACCTACTGTAAGGTTACGTGTTGTTGTAGTAGACCTACTGTAAGGTTACGTGTTGTTGTAGTAGACCTACCGTAAGGTTACGTGTTGTTGTAGTAGACCTACCGTAAGGTTACGTGTTGTTGTAGTAGACCTACTGTAAGGTTACGTGTTGTTGTAGTAGACCTACCGTAAGGTTAGGTGTTGCTGTAGTAGACCTACTGTAAGGTTAGGTGTTGTTGTAGTAGACCTACTGTAAGGTTACGTGTTGTTGTAGTAGACCTACTGTAAGGTTACGTGTTGTTGTAGTAGACCTACTGTAAGGTTACGTGTTGTTGTAGTAGACCTACCGTAAGGTTACGTGTTGTTGTAGTAGACCTACCGTAGGTTACGTGTTGTTGTAGTAGACCTACCGTAAGGTTACGTGTTGTTGTAGTAGACCTACCGTAAGGTTACGTGTTGTTGTAGTAGACCTACCGTAAGGTTACGTGTTGTTGTAGACCTACTGTAAGGTTACGTGTTGTAAGGTTACGTGTTGTTGTAGTAGACCTACTGTAAGGTTACGTGTTGTTGAAGTAGACCTACTATAAGGTTACGTGTAGTTGTAGTAGACCTACTGTAAGGTTACGTGTTGTTGAAGTAGACCTACTGTAAGGTTACGTGTTGTTGAAGTAGACCTACTGTAAGGTTACGTGTTGTTGAAGTAGACCTACTGTAAGGTTACGTGTTGTTGAAGTAGACCTACTGTAAGGTTACGTGTTGTTGAAGTAGACCTACTGTAAGGTTATGTGTTGTTGAAGTAGACCTACTGTAAGGTTACGTGTTGTTGAAGTAGACCTACTGTAAGGTTACGTGTTGTTGAAGTAGACCTACTGTAAGGTTACGTGTTGTTGAAGTAGACCTACTGTAAGGTTACGTGTTGTTGAAGTAGACCTACTGTAAGGTTACGTGTTGTTGTAGTAGACCTACTGTAAGGTTACGTGTTGTTGAAGTAGACCTACTGTCCTGGGTTGTGATGCCTCAAACACCTTACATTCTGACAGCTCATTGGAGAAATAGGGTTTTCACAGCTCCAGGTCTATTTCTAAATGTCTGATTGTATTGGTGGGGATGGGATGGGATCTCAGGAGGTTTATGAGAGATACTCTGATGTTGTCTGATTGTATTGGTGGGGATGGGATGGGATCTCAGGAGGTTTATGAGAGATACTCTGATGTTGTCTGATTGTATTGGTGGGGATGGGATGGGATCTCAGGAGGTTTATGAGAGATACTCTGATGTTGTCTGATTGTATTGGTGGGGATGGGATGGGATCTCAGGAGGTTTATGAGAGATACTCTGATGTTGTCTGATTGTATTGGTGGGGATGGGATGGGATCTCAGGAGGTTTATGAGAGATACTCTGATGTTGTCTGATTGTATTGGTGGGGATGGGATGGGATCTCAGGAGGTTTATGAGAGATACTCTGATGTTGTCTGACACAATGTTGAACGCTTATGCAAAATATTATGCTAAGTAGTTGTTAATCACAGAAATATTCATGAATGAAAAATTCTGTATATTTCCGTTGGAGCTGATGATGGACAGCATACCAAACACACACACATCCCTCTCTCTAACACACACACACACACACACACACACACACACACACACACACACACACACACACACACACACACACACACACACACACACACACACACACACACACACACACACACACACCCCTCTCTCTCTTTAACACACACACACAGCCCTCTCTCTCTCTCTAACACACACACAGCCCTCTCTCTCTCTCTAACATACACACACAGCCCTCTCTCTCTCTCTAACATACACACACAGCCCTCTCTCTCTCTCTAACATACACACACAGCCCTCTCTCTCTCTAACACACACACACAGCCCTCTCTCTCTCTCTAACATACACACACAGCCCTCTCTCTCTCTCTAACATACACACACAGCCCTCTCTCTCTGTCTAACATACACACACAGCCCTCTCTCTCTCTCTAACACACACACACAGCCCTCTCTCTCTCTCTAACATACACACACAGCCCTCTCTCTCTCTCTAACATACACACACAGCCCTCTCTCTCTCTCTAACATACACACACAGCCCTCTCTCTCTCTCTAACACACACACACAGCCCTCTCTCTCTCTCTAACATACACACACAGCCCTCTCTCTCTCTCTCTAACATACACACACAGCCCTCTCTCTCTCTCTAACACACACACACAGCCCTCTCTCTCTCTCTAACACACACACACACACACACACACACACACACACACACACACACACACACACACACACACCCCTCTCTTTCTCTCTAACACACACACACAGCCCTCTCTCTCTCTAACATACACACACAACCCTGCAACAGAGGAAGGAGTAGCAGACCTTGCAGAAGGATTAAATCCCTCTTGTTGGTGAATGATTGATGGGAAGCACAATCAACCATAATTAATAGGGGGAAAACCAAAGCAACAACACAGTGTGTGTGTGTGTGTGTGTGTGTGTGTGTGTGTGTGTGTGTGTGTGTGTGTGTGTGTGTGTGTGTGTGTGTGTGTGGTGTGTGTGTGTGTGTGTGTGTGTGTGTGTGTGTGTGTGTGTGTGTGTGTGTGTGTGTGTGTGTGCGTGCGTGTGTGTGTGTGTGTGTGCGTAGCTGGCAGTCTAGGATCGATGCACCTCATTACACACGTGCATCCCAGGCATCCCAGATTAGCTGAAATCGGTTCGGCCCAGTCATGTGACCGTAGTTGCCGCAGGGACATGATTCATCGTTGGCCAGACAGTGTTATAATGTCTGAAAAGAACCAACGGTTAAGAAACGTATAAAGAAGTCAGAGCCTGTACAATCCTACTACCTAGAGGACAGAGAGTTGTACTGTCCTAGAGGATGGAGAGTTGTACTGTCCTAGAGGATGGAGTGTTGTACTGTCCTAGAGGATGGAGAGTTGTACTGTCCTAGAGGACAGAGTGTTGTACTGTCCTAGAGGACGGAGTGTTGTACTGTCCTAGAGGACAGAGTGTTGTACTGTCCTAGAGGATGGAGAGTTGTACTGTCCTAGAGGACAGAGAGTTGTACTGTCCTAGAGGACAGAGTGTTGTACTGTCCTAGAGGATGGAGTGTTGTACTGTCCTAGAGGACAGAGTGTTGTACTGTCCTAGAGGATGGAGTGTTGTACTGTCCTAGAGGACAGAGTGTTGTACTGTCCTAGAGGATGGAGAGTTGTACTGTCCTAGAGGACAGAGAGTTGTACTGTCCTAGAGGATGGAGAGTTGTACTGTCCTAGAGGACAGAGAGTTGTACTGTCCTAGAGGATGGAGAGTTGTACTGTCCTAGAGGACAGAGTGTTGTACTGTCCTAGAGGATGGAGAGTTGTACTGTCCTAGAGGACAGAGTGTTGTACTGTCCTAGAGGACGGAGTGTTGTACTGTCCTAGAGGATGGAGTGTTGTACTGTCCTAGAGGATGGAGTGTTGTACTGTCCTAGAGGATGGAGAGTTGTACTGTCCTAGAGGACAGAGTGTTGTACTGTCCTAGAGGACAGAGTGTTGTACTGTCCTAGAGGACAGAGTGTTGTACTGTCCTAGAGGACAGAGTGTTGTACTGTCCTAGAGGACAGAGTGTTGTACTGTCCTAGAGGACAGAGTGTTGTACTGTCCTAGAGGACAGAGTGTTGTACTGTCCTAGAGGACAGAGTGTTGTACTGTCCTAGAGGACAGAGTGTTGTACTGTCCTAGAGGATGGAGTGTTGTACTGTCCTAGAGGACAGAGTGTTGTACTGTCCTAGAGGACAGAGTGTTGTACTGTCCTAGAGGACGGAGAGTTGTACTGTCCTAGAGGACAGAGTGTTGTACTGTCCTAGAGGACAGAGTGTTGTACTGTCCTAGAGGACAGAGTGTTGTACTGTCCTAGAGGACAGAGTGTTGTACTGTCCTAGAGGATGGAGAGTTGTACTGTCCTAGAGGATGGAGAGTTGTACTGTCCTAGAGGACAGAGTGTTGTACTGTCCTAGAGGACAGAGTGTTGTACTGTCCTAGAGGATGGAGAGTTGTACTGTCCTAGAGGATGGAGTGTTGTACTGTCCTAGAGGACGGAGTGTTGTACTGTCCTAGAGGACAGAGAGTTGTACTGTCCTAGAGGACAGAGTGTTGTACTGTCCTAGAGGACGGAGTGTTGTACTGTCCTAGAGGATGGAGTGTTGTACTGTCCTAGAGGACAGAGTGTTGTACTGTCCTAGAGGACAGAGTGTTGTACTGTCCTAGAGGACAGAGTGTTGTACTGTCCTAGAGGACAGAGTGTTGTACTGTCCTAGAGGACGGAGTGTTGTACTGTCCTAGAGGACAGAGTGTTGTACTGTCCTAGAGGACAGAGTGTTGTACTGTCCTAGAGGACAGAGTGTTGTACTGTCCTAGAGGACAGAGTGTTGTACTGTCCTAGAGGACAGAGAGTTGTACTGTCCTAGAGGACAGAGTGTTGTACTGTCCTAGAGGACAGAGTGTTGTACTGTCCTAGAGGACAGAGTGTTGTACTGTCCTAGAGGACGGAGAGTTGTACTGTCCTAGAGGACAGAGAGTTGTACTGTCCTAGAGGACAGAGTGTTGTACTGTCCTAGAGGACAGAGTGTTGTACTGTCCTAGAGGACAGAGTGTTGTACTGTCCTAGAGGACAGAGTGTTGTACTGTCCTAGAGGACAGAGTGTTGTACTGTCCTAGAGGACGGAGAGTTGTACTGTCCTAGAGGACAGAGAGTTGTACTGTCCTAGAGGACAGAGTGTTGTACTGTCCTAGAGGACAGAGTGTTGTACTGTCCTAGAGGACAGAGTGTTGTACTGTCCTAGAGGATGGAGAGTTGTACTGTCCTAGAGGACGGAGTGTTGTACTGTCCTAGAGGATGGAGAGTTGTACTGTCCTAGAGGACAGAGAGTTGTACTGTCCTAGAGGACAGAGTGTTGTACTGTCCTAGAGGACAGAGTGTTGTACTGTCCTAGAGGACAGAGTGTTGTACTGTCCTAGAGGACAGAGTGTTGTACTGTCCTAGAGGACAGAGTGTTGTACTGTCCTAGAGGACAGAGTGTTGTACTGTCCTAGAGGACGGAGTGTTGTACTGTCCTAGAGGACAGAGTGTTGTACTGTCCTAGAGGACAGAGTGTTGTACTGTCCTAGAGGACGGAGAGTTGTACTGTCCTAGAGGACAGAGTTTGTACTGTCCTAGAGGACAGAGTGTTGTACTGTCCTAGAGGACGGAGTGTTGTACTGTCCTAGAGGATGGAGAGTTGTACTGTCCTAGAGGACAGAGTGTTGTACTGTCCTAGAGGACGGAGTGTTGTACTGTCCTAGAGGATGGAGTGTTGTACTGTCCTAGAGGATGGAGTGTTGTACTGTCCTAGAGGACAGAGTGTTGTACTGTCCTAGAGGACAGAGTGTTGTACTGTCCTAGAGGACAGAGTGTTGTACTGTCCTAGAGGATGGAGTGTTGTACTGTCCTAGAGGACAGAGTGTTGTACTGTCCTAGAGGACAGAGTGTTGTACTGTCCTAGAGGACGGAGTGTTGTACTGTCCTAGAGGATGGAGAGTTGTACTGTCCTAGAGGACAGAGAGTTGTACTGTCCTAGAGGACAGAGAGTTGTACTGTCCTAGAGGATGGAGAGTTGTACTGTCCTAGAGGACAGAGTGTTGTACTGTCCTAGAGGACAGAGTGTTGTACTGTCCTAGAGGACAGAGAGTTGTACTGTCCTAGAGGACAGAGAGTTGTACTGTCCTAGAGGACAGAGTGTTGTACTGTCCTAGAGGACAGAGTGTTGTACTGTCCTAGAGGACAGAGTGTTGTACTGTCCTAGAGGATGGAGAGTTGTACTGTCCTAGAGGACAGAGTGTTGTACTGTCCTAGAGGACAGAGTGTTGTACTGTCCTAGAGGATGGAGTGGTGTACTGTCCTAGAGGATGGAGTGTTGTACTGTCCTAGAGGACAGAGTGTTGTACTGTCCTAGAGGACAGAGTGTTGTACTGTCCTAGAGGACAGAGTGTTGTACTGTCCAATAGGATGGAGAGTTGTACTGTCCTAGAGGATGGAAACCCCAACCCCCTCCCCCTCCGACCCCCAACCCTATCTGTCATGTAGTTCCCTCTCCTTATTTTTTTCCTTTTCTTCATTCTCCCTTCCTTGTTTAGGCCTTCTCCCTTCCTGGTTTAGGCCTTCTCCCTTCCTGGTTTAGGCCTTCTCCCTTCCTGGTTTAGGCCTTCTCCCTTCCTGGTTTAGGCCTTCTCCCTTCCTGGTTTAGGCCTTCTCCCTTCCTGGTTTAGGCCTTCTCCCTTCCTGGTTTAGGCCTTCTCCCTTCCTGGATTAGGCCTTCTCCCTTCCTGGTTTAGGCCTTCTCCCTTCCTGGTTTAGGCCTTCTCTCTTCCTGGTTTAGGCCTTCTCCCTTCCTGGTTTAGGCCTTCTCCCTTCCTGGTTTAGGCCTTCTCTCTTACTGGTTTAGGCCTTCTCTCTTACTGGTTTAGGCATTCTCTCTTCCTGGTTTAGGCCTTCTCTCTTACTGGTTTAGGCATTCTCTCTTCCTGGTTTAGGCCTTCTCCTTTCCTGGTTTAGGATTTCTCCCTTCCTGGTTTAGGCCTTCTCTCTCCTTGGGACTAGCTACTGTCCCTCGTCCTGTTCCATCTCTTCTGTCTGGTGATGCTATGAGACTAGCTACTTTCCCTGAGTGACAGCCCTTCCCTAATTCTCAAAGCCTGGGCTGCAGCAGCTGCATCGATTCTTTCTCTCTTCTCTTTTTCATCCTCCTCCACTTTCTCTCTCTTCCTTTACCATAAATAAATACTTGAATTAAGCCCTGGATTAACGCTGACAGGGCTGGGCTTAACGAGCTAAAGAGCCTAATTGCCCCACCTTGTCTCTAAAGCTCAGCATGTCAGAGAAGCCAACAATCAGGGAGACATGGCCCTGCGCCCCAAATACAACCCTATTCCTTTAATAGTGAGCTACTGTTGACCAGGGCCCATAGGGTGCACTATCAAGGGAATATGGTGCACTATGAAGGGAATAGGGTGCCATATGGAATACATACATAAGGGGAACTGTTAAATAGTTTCAAAATGCTGCCCTAATGTCAAGATAAGGCTGATTGATGAATGGACTGGATACTGTAAGAGAGCTAAACCGGTGGACCTCTAGGCCAAACTAAACTAAACAGATGGGATTCTATAGAAGACATCTGCTATTCTCCTCTTTACTGATTAGATGGGATTCTATAGAAGACATCTGCTATTCTCCTCTTTACTGATTAGATGAAGTTACTGTAGCAGACATCTGCTGTTCTCCTCTTTACTGATTAGATGAAGTCACTGCCCAGTAACACGAGCCTACCAGACGAGCTAAATGCCTTCTATGCTCACTTCGAGGCAAGCAACACTGAACCATGCATGAGAGCACTAGCTGTTCTGGACGATTGTGTGATCAGGCTCTCTGTAGCCGATGTGAATAAGACCTTTAAACAAATCAACATTCTCAAGGCCGCAGGGCCAGACGGATTACCAGGACGCGTACTGAGAGCATGCGCTAACCACCTGGCAATTGTCTTCACTGACGTGTTCAAACTCTCCCTGACCCAGTCTGTAATACCTACATGTTTCAAGCAGATCACCATAGTTCCTGTGCCCAAGAACGCCAAGGTAACCTGTCTAAATGACTATCGCCCAGTAGCACTCATATTTGTAGCTTTGAAAGGCTGGTCATAGCTCACATCAACACCATCATCCCAGGCACCATGGACCCACTCCAAGTTGCATACCGACCCAAAAGATCCACAGATGACGCAATCTCTATTTCCCTCCACACTGCCTTCTCCCACCTGGACAAGAGGAATACCTATGTGAGAATGCTGTTCATTGGCTACTTCTCAGCATTTAAGACCATAGTGCCCTCCAAGGTCATCACTAAGCTAAGGACCCTGGGACTCAACACCTCCCTCTGCAACTGGATCCTGGACTTCCTGACGGGCCGTCCCCAGATGGGGAAGGTAGTCAACAACACATCCACCATGCTGACCCTCAACACGAGGGCCCCTGAGGGGTGCGTGCTAAGTCCCCTCCTGTACTCCCTGTTCACCCACAGCTGTCTGGCCGCGCACGACTCCAACACCATTATTACGTTTCCTGACAACACGACGGTGGTAGGATTGATCACCGATGGCGATAAGACAGCCTACAGGGAGGAGGTTAAAGACCTGGCAGTTTGATGCCAGGACAACATCCTCTCCTTTAACGTCAGCAAGACAAAGGAGCTGATTGTGGACTACCGGAAATGGAAACCAGAGCACGCCCCCATTCACATCGACAGGGCTGTAGTGTCCAAATCACTAAGGATCTATCCATGGTCCACACATACCAGCACAGTCGGGAAGAGGGCACGACAATGCCTCTTCTCCATAAGGAGGTAGATAATATTTGGCATGGGCCCTCAGATCCTCAAAAAAGTTCTACAGCTGCACCATTGGGAGCATCTTGACTGGCTGCATCACCGCTTGGTATGGCAACAGCTTGGCATCCGACCGCAAGTATCAAGGCACAAGGCAAGACCCAAATGCAGACACAGGAGGCAGATGATTGGAGTCTTACAATGTTTATTAATCCAGAGGGATAGGCAAGAGAATGGTCGTGGACAGGCAAAAAGGTCAAAACCAGATCAGAGTCCAGGAGGTACAGAGTGGCAGACAGGCTCGTGGTCTGAATGGTCGGGCAGGCGGGTACAAAGTCCAGAAACAGGCAAGGGTCAAATCCGGGAGGACTAGAAAAAAGACAAAGCAAAAGCAGGAGAACGGGGAAAGCGCTGGTTGACTTGGAAACATACAAGACAAACTGGCACAGAGAGACAGGAAACACAGGGATAAATACATTGGGGAAAATAAGCAAGACCTGGAGGGGGTGGAGACAATAACAGGAACATTTACATTTACATTTTTGTCATTTAGCAGACGCTCTTATCCAGAGCGACTTACAGTAGTGAATGCATACATTTCATAGAATTATTTTCCTGTGCTGGCCCCCCGTGGGAATCGAACCCACAACCCCTGGCGTTGCAAACACCATGCTCTACCAACTGAGCTACAGGGAAGGCTGGAACAGGTGGAACAGATCAGGGCGTGACAGCAAGACGCTACACAGGGTAGTGTATACAGCCCAGTACAACACTGGGGCCGAGCTCCCTGCCATCCAGGACATACCAGGCGGTGTCAGAGAAATGCCCAACAAATTTGTCAAAGACTCCAGCCACCCAAGTCATAGACTGTTCTCTCTGCTACCTCACGGTAAGCGTTACAGATGCACCAAGTCTGAAAACCAACAGGACCCTGAACAACTTCTACCCCCAAAGCCACAAGACTGCTAAATAGTTAGTTAAATAGTTAACCAAATAGCTACCCGGACTATCTGCATTGACAATTTTTCCACTAACTTTGTTAACTCATCACATATGCTGCTAGTGTTTATTATCCATCCTGTTGCCAAGTCACTTTATCCCTACCTATATGTACATATTTACCTCAATTACCTCGTACCCCTGCACATCAACTCAGTTCTGGTACTCTGTGTATATAGCCATGTTATTACCTGGTACCCCTTCACATTGACTCAGTACTGGTACTCCCTGTATATAGTCATGTTATTACCTGGTACTTATTACCTGGTGTTATTACCTGGTACTCCCTGTATATAGCCATGTTATTACCTGGTACTTATTACCTGGTGTTATTACCTGGTACTCCCTGTATATAGCCATGTTATTACCTGGTTCTCCTTGTATATAACCATATTATTACCTGGTACTCCCTGTATATAACCATATTATTACCTGGTACTCCCTGTATATAACCATATTATTACCTGGTACTCCCTGTATATAACCATGTTATTACCTGGTATTCCCTGTATATAGCCATGTTATTACCTGGTACTCCCTGTATATAGCCATGTTATTACCTGGTTCTCCTTGTATATAACCATGTTATTACCTGGTACTCCCTGTATATAGCCATGTTATTACCTGGTACTCCCTGTATATAGCCATGTTATTACCTGGTACTCCCTGTATATAGCCATGTTATTACCTGGTACTCCCTGTATATAGCCATGTTATTACCTGGTACTCCCTGTATATAGCCATGTTATTACCTGGTACTCCCTGTATATAGCCATGTTATTACCTGGTACTTCCTGTATATAGCCATGTTATTACCTGGTAGTCACTGTATATAGCCATGCAATAAATGGACTTTGGAACAATGGTTTCCGTCAGCCACAATGGTGGTAATGACGATAGATGGAAAACAAAAATTACATTAATTTTCATATTCCATCTATCGTCATTACCACCATTGTGGCTGACGGAAACCATTGTTCCAAAGTCCAAGTATTGCATGTTTAATGTTCTGAGGCCGGTTCTCCATAGTGAGAGGACAAAATAATTTTGTCTGTTGCCTAAGATTTACAATGGGCGTGAGGGGTCGTAAAAACCCCACATCTTCATACCCCTAGATCTCTCCTCTGTTGGGGGGTGAGAGATAATCTGTAGGGTTGTGGTCTCCTGTAACCTGATCAGGACAGTCATGACAGTCCCCCTCTGGTAGGTTCAACTTAGAAGGATTCTGCATGTTGCAACCCACCATAAGAATGACCATCAGATGTCCTGGTTTGTGGATCAGCATAGCAGTCCCCTCCCCCCCTTGGTGGTTCACCCTGGTAGGATTTCTGCAAGCTGTGGATCACCACCAGAATGGACCTGGGAGGTCCGGCAGTGGCTCTGTGTTCCGGCCAGTCTTCCGGTTATCCCGGCTAGTGGACCTAGGCAGTAACTTGGCAGATGTTAATAACGCACAACACTCAGGCAATACATTATTACATTTCCTCCCCAAACGAACGGTGCTGTGGCTCTACTGCTTCCTAAGTGTCAAAGGAAATGAAACGCAAAACAAATATGGAATAAAAACATAAAAGTATACAAAATGTGTCTACCACAACTTAATCATCTAATATGGACTATGTTCTATATATGTCCAAGGTCTAGGCTAAATAGCTCTATCATGGCATTGTCTCTAATGTCATGTCTAGGGTGATCCTACTTGCAGGTGGGTAGTTAAGGCACTTGGAAAAGAATTGGCCCCTGAAGGCCAAAGCTTACATTGGGGACATTACTGGGCTGACCTAGCGAGTTTGGGAGAGGAGGCTGGGAATGGGCCCCCTGAGGGGGTTTCAGGATCCATTGCCAAACTTTCCAAAAATCGGGATCGCTTCCGTCCCACGGGTGATCCTAGTATAAGACCTCATTAGGTCTTCCATTGCACGTAGTAGGTACACACACCAAGGGAAATAAGACCTAGGATCATGGTAACAGTCGGGATACTGTCTGGCACCTTTAAGAGCGGCAGTTCGGGACAAGGTTAGGGTTAAAATAAGAATAGCTGACAAATGCACCCAAATGTTTTTTTCTCTCGTGTACTTTCTCTTTTTCTCTGTCTTTTAAATCCCCATTTTGGGTAACATCATAGTGTGTAGGCCCGTTATACTACGTTCTAATCAATAGCCTAGACTGTGTTTTTGTGTATGTGTATTTTTTATTATCATTTTAGCTTTCTAGTAAAAAAATAATCAGCTAAAATTGGTGTGGTACGAACTCATTGGTGGGACCCGGGTCCGTGCAGATTCCCGGATTATGCGACGTTCAGAATGAGACTGTAGAGGAAATTGATTTATTAGCGACTGTTGTAAAATCAATATTCTGATATTCTTTGAGCTAATTTGGGAAATAGAAACTCAATAAAACAAATTTTCCCACGATGCCCCCAGGTTAATGAGTTAATAATTGCCTGATTCATTTAATCACGTAATTATAAACCGTTAATCATTCGATGAGCAGCAGTCGTCTCATTAACTAATAAAACGTCACAACATATGGTACCCCTCCACATTGACTCAGTACTGGTACTTCCTGTATATAACCATGTTATTACCTGGTACTCCCTGTATATAACCATGTTATTACCTGGCACCCCTCCACATTGACTCAGTACTGGTACTTCCTGTATATAGCCATGTTATTACCTGGCACCCCTCCACATTGACTCAGTACTGGTACTCCCTGTATATAACCATGTTATTACCTGGTACCCCTCCACATTGACTCAGTCCTGGTACTTCCTGTATATAGCCATGTTATTACCTGGTACCCCTCCACATTGACTCAGTCCTGGTACTTCCTGTATATAGCCATGTTATTACCTGGTACTCCCTGTATATAGCCATGTTATTACCTGGTACCCCTGTATATAGCCATGTTAATACCTGGTACTCCCTGTATATAGCCATGTTATTACCTGGTACTCCCTGTATATAGCCATGTTATTACCTGGTACTCCCTGTATATAGCCATGTTATTACCTGGTACTCCCTGTATATAGCCATGTTATTACCTGGTATTCCCTGTGTATAGCCATGTTATTACCTGGTACTCCCTGTATATAGCCATGTTATTACCTGGTACTCCCTGTATATAGCCATGTTATTACCTGGTACTCCCTGTATATAGCCATGTTATTACCTGGTACTCCCTGTATATAGCCATGTTATTACCTGGTACTCCTTGTATATAGCCATGTTATTACCTGGTACTCCTCCACATTGACTCAGTACTGGTACTCCCTGTATATAGCCATGTTATTACCTGGTACTCCCTGTATATAGCCATGTTATTACCTGGTACTCCCTGTATATAGCCATGTTATTACCTGGTACTCCTTGTATATAGCCATGTTATTACCTGGTACTCCTCCACATTGACTCAGTACTGGTACTCCCTGTATATAGCCATGTTATTACCTGGTACTCCCTGTATATAGCCATGTTATTACTGGTACTCCCTGTATATAGCCATGTTATTACCTGGTACTCCCTGTATATAGACCATGTTATTACCTGGTACTCCCTGTATATAGCCATGTTATTACCTGGTACTCCCTGTATATAGCCATGTTATTACCTGGTACTCCTGTATGTAACCATGTTATTACCTGGTATTCCCTGTATATAGCCATGTTATTACCTGGTACTCAATGTATATAGCCATGTTATTACCTGGTACTCCCTGTATATAGCCATGTTATTACCTGGTACTCCCTGTATATAGCCATGTTATTACCTGGTACTCCCTGTATATAGCCATGTTATTACCTGGTACTCCCTGTATATAGCCATGTTATTACCTGGTACTCCTTGTATATAGCCATGTTATTACCTGGTACTCCTCCACATTGACTCAGTACTGGTACTCCCTGTATATAGCCATGTTATTACCTGGTACTCCCTGTATATAGCCATGTTATTACCTGGTACTCCCTGTATATAGCCATGTTATTACCTGGTACTCCTTGTATATAGCCATGTTATTACCTGGTACTCCTCCACATTGACTCAGTACCTGGTACTCCCTGTATATAGCCATGTTATTACCTGGTACTCCCTGTATATAGCCATGTTATTACCTGGTACTCCCTGTATATAGCCATGTTATTACCTGGTACTCCCTGTATGTAGCCATGTTATTACCTGGTACTCCCTGTATATAGCCATGTTATTACCTGGTACTCCCTGTATATAGCCATGTTATTACCTGGTACTCCCTGTATATAGCCATGTTATTACCTGGTACTCCCTGTATATAGCCATGTTATTACCTGGTACTCCCTGTATATAGCCATGTTATTACCTGGTACTCCCTGTATATAGCCATGTTATTACCTGGTACTCCCTGTATATAGCCATGTTATTACCTGGTACTCCCTGTATATAGCCATGTTATTACCTGGTACTCCCTGTATATAGCCATGTTATTACCTGGTACTCCCTGTATATAGCCATGTTATTACCTGGTACTCCCTGTATATAGCCATGTTATTACCTGGTACTCCCTGTATATAGCCATGTTATTACCTGGTACTCCCTGTATATAGCCATGTTATTACCTGGTACTCCCTGTATATAGCCATGTTATTACCTGGTACTTCCTGTATATAACCATGTTATTAGCTGGTACCCCTCCACATTGACTCAGTACTGGTACTCCCTGTATAAAGCCATGTTATTACCTGGTATTCCCTGTATATAGCCATGTTATTACCTGGTACTCCCTGTATATAACCATGTTATTACCTGGTACTCCCTGTATATAGCCATGTTATTACCTGGTACTCCCTGTATATAGCCATGTTATTACCTGGTACTCCCTGTATATAACCATGTTATTACCTGGTACTCCCTGTATATAGCCATGTTATTACCTGGTACTCCCTGTATATAGCCATGTTATTACCTGGTACTCCCTGTATATAGCCATGTTATTACCTGGTACTCCCTGTATATAGCCATGTTATTACCTGGTACTCCCTGTATATGGCCATGTGTTATTACCTGGTACTCCCTATATATAACCATGTTATTACCTGGTACTCCCTGTATATAGCCATGTTATTACCTGGTACTCCCTGTATATAGCCATGTTATTACCTGGTACTCCCTGTATATAACCATGTTATTACCTGGTACTCCCTGTATATAGCCATGTTATTACCTGGTACTCCCTGTATATGGATGTGTTATTACCTGGTACTCCCTATATATAACCATGTTATTACCTGGTACTCCCTGTATATAGCCATGTTATTACCTGGTACTCCCTGTATATAGCCATGTTATTAGCTGGTATTCCCTGTATATAGCCATGTTATTACCTGGTACTTCCTGTATATAGCCATGTTAATACCTGGTACTCCCTGTATATGGACGTGTTATTGCCTGGTACTTCCTGTATATAACCATGCTATTAGGTGGTACTCCCTGTATATAGCCATGTTATTACCTGGTACTCCCTGTATATAACCATGTTATTACCTGGTACTCCATGTATATAGCCATGTTATTACCTGGTACTCCCTGTATATAGCCATGTTATTACCTGGTTGTTGGGAAGGAACCGTATTAAAGCATTTCACTGTTAGTTTCCACCTGCTGTTTACGAAATGTGACAAATACACATTTAGCTGATTGGATTTGAAAAGTGACCAAAACCAGGTCGTCCAGTTACTCTCTAACATACGTTCTCAGATAGTACAGTCTTCGTCCCAAATGGCACCCTATTCCCTACATAGTGCACTGCTTCTGACTGGGGCCCATAGGGCATAGGGTGCCTTTTGGGATGTACCCAGTGAGTGTGTCATTTCATTAATATTCATGGGAACTGTGACTTTAAATAAATAAATCAACCCTGGACAGGCTAAGCCTTAAAACTGTAATCATCCCCATTCCCAGACACCATTCCTGTTGTCTGTGCAGAAGGGAAAGACTTGAGAGGTTCGCAGATGAAGGGGAAGGATTTGAGTGTCGTGCGGCTGAGGGGGAAAGATTTGAGTGTCGCGTGGATGAGTCCTTTACCCTGAAAATGTCCTCCAGGCTCTTCAACTGACTTCCTCCTTGTCCTGCCCTGTGCAGAGAACTGTTATAGACTATCTGACTGGAGACACAGAGAACTGTTATAGACTATCTGACTGGAGACACAGAGGACTGTTATATACTATCTGACTGGAGACACAGAGAACTGTTATAGACTATCTGACTGGAGACACAGAGAACTGTTATAGACTATCTGACTGGAGACACAGAGAACTGTTATAGACTATCTGACTGGAGACACAGAGAACTGTTATAGACTATCTGACTGGAGACACAGAGAACTGTTATAGACTATCTGACTGGAGACACAGAGAACTGTTATAGACTATCTGACTGGAGACACAGAGAACTGTTATAGACTATCTGACTGGAGACACAGAGAACTGTTATAGACTATCTGACTGGAGACACAGAGAACTGTTATAGACTATCTGACTGGAGACACAGAGAACTGTTATAGACTATCTGACTGGAGACACAGAGAACTGTTATAGACTATCTGACTGGAGACACAGAGAACTGTTATAGACTATCTGACTGGAGACACAGAGAACTGTTATAGACTATCTGACTGGAGACACAGAGAACTGTTATAGACTATCTGACTGGAGACACAGAGGACTGTTATAGACTATCTGACTGGAGACACAGAGAACTGTTATAGACTATCTGACTGGAGACACAGAGAACTGTTATAGACTATCTGACTGGAGACACAGAGAACTGTTATAGACTATCTGACTGGAGACACAGAGAACTGTTATAGACTATCTGACTGGAGACACAGAGAACTGTTATAGACTATCTGACTGGAGACACAGAGAACTGTTATAGACTATCTGACTGGAGACACAGAGAACTGTTATAGACTATCTGACTGGAGACACAGAGAACTGTTATAGACTATCTGACTGGAGACACAGAGAACTGTTATAGACTATCTGACTGGAGACACAGAGAACTGTTATAGACTATCTGACTGGAGACACAGAGAACTGTTATAGACTATCTGACTGGAGACACAGAGAACTGTTATAGACTATCTGACTGGAGACACAGAGAACTGTTATAGACTATCTGACTGGAGACACAGAGAACTGTTATAGACTATCTGACTGGAGACACAGAGAACTGTTATAGACTATCTGACTGGAGACACAGAGAACTGTTATAGACTATCTGACTGGAGACACAGAGAACTGTTATAGACTATCTGACTGGAGACACAGAGAACTGTTATAGACTATCTGACTGGAGACACAGAGAACTGTTATAGACTATCTGACTGGAGACACAGAGAACTGTTATAGACTATCTGACTGGAGAGAACAGAGAACTGTTATAGACTATCTGACTGGAGACACAGAGAACTGTTATAGACTATCTGACTGGAGACACAGAGAACTGTTATAGACTATCTGACTGGAGACACAGAGAACTGTTATAGACTATCTGACTGGAGACACAGAGAACTGTTATAGACTATCTGACTGGAGACACAGAGAACTGTTATAGACTATCTGACTGGAGACACAGAGAACTGTTATAGACTATCTGACTGGAGACACAGAGAACTGTTATAGACTATCTGACTGGAGACACAGAGAACTGTTATAGACTATCTGACTGGAGACACAGAGAACTGTTATAGACTATCTGACTGGAGAGACCAGAGTTGTTGGAGGAAGGGGGAGAGAGGGAGGGAGTATGGAAGGATGGAGGAAAGAAGAGATGGAGGGTGGGGTTTGAGGGATGGAGGAGGGAAAGAGGGTGGGGTTGGGTTGGGTATCTTCAACTCCCAGCTTCCTTTGCCAGAGGTGGCCTGAGGTCCTGAGGTTGTGTTGCTACCGGTGACCAGGCAGCTCCATGGAAACAGCGAGGCGTCGATTAGGGAAGTCAGAATGAAGGGATGGAAAGATGGAGTGTGGGGGTCGGTCAACTTCCTTTGCCAGGGGGGGGTGGCCTGAGGTTGTGTTGCCGCTAGCGACCAGCTCCATGGAGACAGCGAGGCGAGGATTAGAGAAGGCGGTGGTGTGTTGCTACAGATTTCCTACTTCATTTCCTGCTCCAGCTACTTAAATATTTTCTCTGCTCTATATCTGTCCTCTTACTGGAGGATAATCCCCCATGTTTCCTTTCCTGCTGAAAATAGACCTCTCTCTTTCTAACTTCATTTTTTACTAAAATGGAGGGAGGATTCTGCCACCTCTCCTCTACATGGAGATCAGTGGATGGAGGATTCTACCACCTCTCCTCTACATGGAGGTCAGTGGATGGAGGGAGGATTGTACCACCACTCCTCTACATGGAGGTCAGTGGATGGAGGGAGGATTCTACCACCTCTCCTCTACATGGAGGTCAGTGGATGGAGGATTCTGCCACCTCTCCTCTACATGGAGGTCAGTGGATGGAGGATTGTACCACCTCTCCTCTACATGGAGGTCAGTGGATGGAGGGAGGATTGTACCACCTCTCCTCTACATGGAGGTCAGTGGATGGAGGGAGGATTCTACCACCTCTCCTCTACATGGAGGTCAGTGGATGGAGGGAGGATTCTACCACCTCTCCTCTACATGGAGGTCAGTGGATGGAGGGAGGATTCTACCACCTCTCCTCTACATGGAGGTCAGTGGATGGAGGGAGGATTGTACCACCTCTCCTCTACATGGAGGTCAGTGGATGGAGGGAGGATTCTACCACCTCTCCTCTACATGGAGGTCAGTGGATGGAGGGAGGATTGTACCACCTCTCCTCTACATGGAGGTCAGTGGATGGAGGGAGGATTCTACCACCTCTCCTCTACATGGAGGTCAGTGGATGGAGGGAGGATTGTACCACCTCTCCTCTACATGGAGGTCAGTGGATGGAGGGAGGATTCTACCACCTCTCCTCTACATGGAGGTGAGTGGATGGAGGGAGGATTCTACCACCTCTCCTCTACATGGAGGTCAGTGGATGGAGGATTCTACCACCTCTCCTCTACATGGAGGTCAGTGGATGGAGGGAGGATTCTGCCAACTCTCCTCTACATGGAGGTCAGTGGATGGAGGGAGGATTCTACCACCTCTCCTCTACATGGAGGTCAGTGGATGGAGGGAGGATTCTACCACCTCTCCTCTACATGGAGGTCAGTGGATGGAGGATTCTACCACCTCTCCTCTACATGGAGGTCAGTGGATCGGACTACCACCTCTCCTCTACATGGAGGTCAGTGGATAGAGGGAGGATTCTACCACCTCTCCTCTACATGGAGGTCAGTGGATGGATGGAGGATTCTACCACCTCTCCTCTACATGGAGGTCAGTGGATGGAGGGAGGATTCTACCACCTCTCCTCTACATGGAGGTCAGTGGATGGAGGATTCTACCACCACTCCTCTACATGGAGGTCAGTGGATGGAGGATTCTACCACATCTCCTCTACATGGAGGTCAGTGGATGGAGGGAGGATTGTACCACCTCTCCTCTACATGGAGGTCAGTGGATGGAGGGAGGATTCTACCACCTCTCCTCTACATGGAGGTCAGTGGATGGAGGATTCTACCACCTCTCCTCTACATGGAGGTCAGTGGATGGAGGGAGGATTCTGCCACCTCTCCTCTACATGGAGGTCAGTGGATGGAGGGAGGATTCTACCACCTCTCCTCTACATGGAGGTCAGTGGATGGAGGGAGGATTCTACCACCTCTCCTCTACATGGAGGTCAGTGGATGGAGGGAGGATTCTACCACCTCTGGGCTCTGGTCTAAAGTAGTGCACTATATAGGGAATAGGGCCCTGGTCTATAGTAGTGTACTATATAGGGAATAGGGCTCTGGTCTAAAGTGGTGTACTATATAGGGAATAGGGCTCTGGTCTATAGTAGAGTACTATATAGGGAATAGGGCTCAGGTCTAAAGTAGTGTACTATATAGGGAATAGGGTGCCATTTGGGATTCACACCGAGTGTTAAGTGTTTGCTTTTCTCAGCATTTCACTTTCTCTCTTCGTCTCTCCCACTCTCTGCCATATCAAGTCCTTCAGCGCCCCCGCGGGGCATTAGACCTCCCGTGCTTCTGCTGATTGGTTAAATGATGCAGGGCGGAGAGAGCTGACCGTGTGCGACACCTGTCGTTGCGTTGCCGGTGGCGATACAACAGAATGGCGGGTGGGAGGCTGCCGAGGTCAGGCGATCTACTGGAACCGATGTTTGAGAACGTCACCTCTTCTCCTCTCTCACTGCCTGAGATACAATCTGACTGGGATTATCTTCTCCTCTCTCACTGCCTGAGATACAATCTGACCGGGATTATCTTCTCCTCTCTCACTGCCTGAGATACAATCTGACTGGGATTATCTTCTCCTCTCTCACTGCCTGAGATACAATCTGACTGGGATTATCTTCTCCTCTCTCACTGCCTGAGATACAATCTGACCGGGATTATTTTCTCCTCTCTCACTGCCTGAGATACAATCTGACAGGGATTATCTTCTCCTCTCTCACTGCCTGAGATACAATCTGACAGGGATTATTTTCTCCTCTCTCACTGCCTGAGATACAATCTGACTGGGATTAAAGCCACACTCTGGGAGATGTGCAGACCATCAAAGAGGTGGATAGTCTTATATACAGTAGTGTCTGTTGTCCAACTCCCTTTTTAACACAGTGTGTGTCAACCACAGCACAGTGTAATCATGTCTCTGAATCTATCGCGTTGTTATTCACAACATGTTGCAACTCTGTGTCGTCCGGCAAAAATCCTGTAAATAATTGTCAAGCAATTGTCTTGTGCTGTCTGTGTTGTGGTCTGACCTGGAAGGAGAGATGGCCTTGTGGTCTGACCTGGAAGGAGAGATCATGACCTTGTGGTCTGACCTGGAAGGAGAGATCATGACCTTGTGGTCTGACCTGGAAGGAGAGATGATGACCTTGTGGTCTGACCTGGAAGGAGAGATGATGACCTTGTGGTCTGACCTGGAAGGAGAGATGATGACCTTGTGGTCTGACCTGGAAGGAGAGATGATGACCTTGTGGTCTGACCTGGAAAGAGAGTTGACCTTGTGGTCTGACCTGGAAGGAGAGATGACCTTGTGGTCTGACCTGGAAGGAGAGATGATGACCTTGTTTTCTGACCTGGAAGGAGAGATGACCTTGTGGTCTGACCTGGAAGGAGAGATGACCTTGTTTTCTGACCTGGAAGGAGAGATGATGACCTTGTTTTCTGACCTGGAAGGAGAGATGACCTTGTGGTCTGACCTGGAAGGAGAGATGACCTTGTGGTCTGACCTGGACGGAGAGATGACCTTGTTTTCTGACCTGGAAGGAGAGATGACCTTGTGGTCTGACCTGGAAGGAGAGATGACCTTGTGGTCTGACCTGGAAGGAGAGATGATGACCTTGTGGTCTGACCTGGAAGGAGAGATGATGACCTTGTGGTCTGACCTGGAAGGAGAGATGATGACCTTGTGGTCTGACCTGGAAGGAGAGATGAGCCTTGTGGTCTGACCTGGAAGGAGAGATGACCTCGGCTGCTAGTCTCTACGTTGGCCACGTGCTCAGTGCTGATAAGGAATTGGACGGCAGAGGAACAGACCTGACTAACAGGCACTCCTCTCACCAGGCCGGTGTTTATAAACCTTCTGCATATAACAGAGCAGGAGACAGACACATACTATTTTACCATTTATATCCTAGGAATGAGACGCCGTGAGTGTGTGAGTGTGTGTGTATAGGAACACTCTGTTCCCCTCTTATCTCTCAGAGTCACCGTGTACCAGAGTCTCCGTCGCTCCCTTTACAAAACACACTTTAATTAAAGTTTCAGCGTTTTCAATAGCAGAGCTTAAAAGGAAAAGTCAGAGGGTAACTCAGGCTGCTGACCAAATGGCACCCTATTCCCTTTATAGTGCACTACATTACACCAGGGCCCAACCTATTCCCTATATAGTGCACTACTTTAGACCAGGACCCACCCTATTCCCTTTATAGTGCACTATATTAGACCAGGGTCCACCCATAGGTGTCTACTTACAGTGTAGGGTGCCAGAGCCCTTAGGGGTCTGGTCTAAAGTAGTGCACTATATGTGGAATAGGGTGCCATTTGGGACTGAGAGAAGCAGTAATATATTGGCTCTATTTTAGTCCAGCCTCAGCCTGAGGAGAACTACAGTCAGGGAAAAAAGTATTTGATCCCCTGCTGTATTTGATCCCCTTTGTACGTTTGCCCACTGACAAAGAAATGATCAGTCTATAATTTTAATGCTAGGTTTATTTGAACAGTGAGAGACAGAATAACAACAAAAAAATCCTGAAAAACGCATGTCAAAAATGTATAAATTGATTTGCATTTTAATGAGGGAAATAAGTATTTGACCCCTCTGCAAAACATGACTTAGTACTTGGTGGCAAAACCCTTGTTGGCAATCACAGAGGTCAGACGTTTCTTGTAGTTGGCCACCAGGTTTGCACACATCTCAGGAGGGATTTTGTCCCACTCCTCTTTGCAGATCTTCTCCAAGTCATTAAGGTTTCGAGGCTGACGTTTGGCAACTCTAACCTTCAGCTCCCTCCACAGATTTTCTATGGTATTAAGGTCTGGAGACTGGCTAGGCCACTCCAGGACCTTAATGTGCTTATTCTTGAGCCACTCCTTTGTTGCCTTGGCCTTGTGTTTTGGGTCATTGTCATGCTGGAATACCCATCCATGACCCATTTTCAATGCCCTGGCTGAGGGAAGAAGGTTCTCACCCAAGATTTGACGGTACATGGCCCTGTACATCTTCCCTTTGATGCGGTGAAGTTGTCCTGTCCCCTTAGCAGAAAAACACCCCCAAAGCATAATGTTTCCACCTCCATGTTTGACAGTGGGGATGGTGTTCTTGGGGTCATAGGCAGCATTCCTCCTCCTCCAAACACGGCGAGTTGAGTTGATGCAAAGGAGCTCCATTTTGGTCTCATCTGACCATAACACTTTCACACAGTTGTCCTCTGAATCATTCAGATGTTCATTGGCAAACTTCAGACGGGCATGTATATGTGCTTTCTTGAGCAGGGGGACCATGCGGGCGCTGCAGGATTTCAGTCCTTCACGGCCTAGTGTGTTACCAATTGTTTTCTTGGTGTCTATGGTCCCAGCTGCCTTGAGATCATTGACAAGATCCTCCAGTGTAGTTCTGAGCTGATTCCTCACCGTTCTCATGATCATTGCAACTCCACGAGGTGAGATCTTGCATGGAGCCCCAGGCCGAGGGAGATTGACAGTTCTTTTGTGTTTCTTCCATTTGCGAATAATCGCACCAACTGTTGTCACCTTCTCACCAAGCTGCTTGGCGATGGTCTTGTAGCCCATTCCAGCCTTCTGTAGGTCCCCAATCTTGTCCCTGACATCCTTGGAGAGCACTTTGGCCTTGGCCATGGTGGAGAGTTTGGAATCTGATTGATTTATTGCTTCTGTGGACAGGTGTCTTTTATACAGGTAACAAGCTGAGATTAGGAGCACTCCCTTTAAGAGTGTGCTCCTTATCTCAGATCGTTACCTGTATAAAAGACACCTGGGAGCCAGAAAACTTTCTGATTGAGAGGGGGTCAAATACTTATTTCCCAATTTAAAATGCAAATCAATTTATAACATTTTTGACATGCGTTTTTCATTATTTTTTTGTTGTTATTCTGTCTCTCACTGTTCAAATAAACCTACCATTAAAATTATAGACTGATCATTTCTTTGTCAGTGGGCAAAACGTACAAAATCAGCAGGGGATCAAATACTTTTTTCCCCACTGTAATTGTTGACTTGGTCAGGACAGTTTGACCCATGTTTAATTTGTTTCCTTGGTCAGGACAGTTTGACCCATGTTAAATATGTTTCCTTGGTCAGGACAGTTTGACCCATGTTAAATATGTTTCCTTGGTCAGGACAGTTTGACCCATGTTAAATATGTTTCCTTGGTCAGGACAGTTTGACCCATGTGAAATATGTTTCCTTGGTCAGGACAGTTTGACCCATGTTAAATATGTTTCCTTGGTCAGGACAGTTTGACCCATGTTAAATATGTTTCCTTGGTCAGGACAGTTTGACCCATGTTAAATATGTTTCCTTGGTCAGGACAGTTTGACCCATGTTAAATATATTTCCTTCGTCAGGACAGTTTGACCCATGTTAAATATATTTCCTTGGTCAGGACAGTTTGACCCATGTTAAATATATTGACAGTTTGACCCGTGTTAAATATGTTGACAGTTTGACCCGTGTTAAATATGTTGACAGTTTGACCCGTGTTATAACCCCACAGAGCTCTGGTCAACAGTAGTGCTCCATTTAGGGAGTACGGTGAATACCTGGATGTATTCAGGTTGGCAGAAGCAGCTGAACCAGTCAACTGTGGTTTGGTTGGAGAGTTGATCTCCACTGACGTGTGTGTGTGCCTGTGCGTGTGCGTGCGCGCGTGCGTGCGTGCGTGCGTGCGTGTGTGTGTGTGTGTGTGTGTGTGTGTGTGTGTGTAGTTTGAAGCGATGACGAGCTCCTCATCTCTCCGTATGACATCAAGCTCTTTGATTCTGGAAACTTCTCTTCTGCCACTAGCATCTGCCCCAAATACTCTGATTCCAACGTTCACCAGCTTAATATACGACACCATCGTGTTTCTATTCCTATCGTACGTGTGTTTCTGTGTGTGTGTCTGTGCGTGTGTGAGACCTAAAACAACACAGCATAATAGCAACACATGACAACACAGTAGCAACACAACATGGTAGCAGCACAAAACATTGTTAGGCACAGACAACAGCATGAAGGGCAAGAAGGTAGAGACAACAATACTTCACGTGAACCAGCCACAACTGTCAGTAAGAGTGTCCACGATTGAGTCTTTGAATGAAGAGATGGAGATAAAACTGTGAGTGTTTGATGCAGCTCGTTCCAGTCGCTAGCTGCAGCGAACTGAAAAGAGGAGCGACCCAGGGATGTGTTCGCTTTGGGGACCTTTAACAGAATGTGACTGGCAGAACAGGTGTTGTATGTGGAGGATGAAGGCTGCAGTAGATATCTCAGATAGGGGGGAGTGAGGCCTAAGAGGGTTTTATAAATAAGCATCAACCAGTCTATAGAGTGCAGTGCTGTGTCCTATAAGGAGCATTGGTGGCAAATCTGACAACAAGCTGCCTGACCGGTTAATACCAGTCCTGACAACAAGCTGCCTGACTAGTTAACACCAGTCCTGACAACAAGCTGCCTGACTAGTTAATACCAGCCCTTACAACAAGCTGCCTGACCAGTTAATACCAGACCTGACAACAAGCTGCCTGACCAGTTAATACCAGTCCTTACAACAAGCTGCCTGACCGGTTAATACCAGTCCTGACAACAAGCTGCCTGACTAGTTAATACCAGTCCTGACAACAAGCTGCCTGACCAGTTAATACCAGTCCTGACAACAAGCTGCCTGACCAGTTAATACCAGACCTGACAACAAGCTGCCTGACCAGTTAATACCAGTCCTGACAACAAGCTGCCTGACTAGTTAATACCAGTCCTTACAACAAGCTGCCTGACTAGTTAATACCAGTCCCTAAAACAAGCTGCCTGACTAGTTAATACCAGTCCTGACAACAAGCTGCCTGACTAGTTAATACCAGTCCTTACAACAAGCTGCCTGACCAGTTAATACCAGTCCCTAAAACAAGCTGCCTGACTAGTTAATACCAGTCCTGACAACAAGCTGCCTGACTAGTTAATACCAGTCCTTACAACAAGCTGCCTGACTAGTTAATACCAGTCCTGACAACAAGCTGCCTGACCAGTTAATACCAGTCCTGACAACAAGCTGCCTGACCAGTTAATACCAGTCCTGACAACAAGCTGCCTGACCAGTTAATACCAGTCCTGACAACAAGCTGCCTGACCGGTTAATACCAGTCCTGACAACAAGCTGCCTGACTAGTTAATACCAGTCCTGACAACAAGCTGCCTGACTAGTTAATACCAGTCCTGACAACAAGCTGCCTGACCGGTTAATACCAGTCCTGACAAGCTGCCTGACTAGTTAATACCAGTCCTTACAACAAGCTGCCTGACCGGTTAATACCAGTCCTGACAACAAGCTGCCTGACCAGTTAATACCAGTCCTTACAACAAGCTGCCTGACTAGTTAATACCAGTCCTTACAACAAGCTGCCTGACTAGTTAATACCAGTCCTGACAACAAGCTGCCTGACTAGTTAATACCAGTCCTGACAACAAGCTGCCTGACTAGTTAATACCAGTCCTGACAACAAGCTGCCTGACTAGTTAATACCAGTCCTTACAACAAGCTGCCTGACTAGTTAATACCAGTCCTGACAACAAGCTGCCTGACCAGTTAATACCAGTCCTGACAACAAGCTGCCTGACCAGTTAATACCAGTCCTTACAACAAGCTGCCTGACTAGTTAATACCAGTCCTGACAACAAGCTGCCTGACCAGTTAATACCAGTCCTGACAACAAGCTGCCTGACCAGTTAATACCAGTCCTTACAACAAGCTGCCTGACCAGTTAATACCAGTCCTGACAACAAGCTGCCTGACTAGTTAATACCAGTCCTTACAACAAGCTGCCTGACTAGTTAATACCAGTCCTGACAACAAGCTGCCTGACCAGTTAATACCAGTCCTTACAACAAGCTGCCTGACTAGTTAATACCAGTCCTGACAACAAGCTGCCTGACTAGTTAATACCAGTCCTTACAACAAGCTGCCTGACTAGTTAATACCAGTCCTTACAACAAGCTGCCTGACTAGTTAATACCAGTCCTTACAACAAGCTGCCTGACCAGTTAATACCAGTCCTGACAACAAGCTGCCTGACTAGTTAATACCAGTCCTGACAACAAGCTGCCTGACTAGTTAATACCAGACCTGACAACAAGCTGCCTGACCAGTTAATACCAGTCCTGACAACAAGCTGCCTGACTAGTTAATACCAGTCCTGACAACAAGCTGCCTGACTAGTTAATACCAGTCCTGACAACAAGCTGCCTGACTAGTTAATACCAGTCCTGACAACAAGCTGCCTGGCCAGTTAATACCAGTCCTGACAACAAGCTGCCTGACTAGTTAATACCAGTCCTGACAACAAGCTGCCTGACCAGTTAATACCAGTCCTGACAACAAGCTGCCTGACCAGTTAATACCAGTCCTGACAACAAGCTGCCTGACCAGTTAATACCAGTCCTTACAACAAGCTGCCTGACTAGTTAATACCAGTCCCTAAAACAAGCTGCCTGACTAGTTAATACCAGTCCTTACAACAAGCTGCCTGACTAGCTAATACCAGTCCTGACAACAAGCTGCCTGACTAGTTAATACCAGTCCTGACAACAAGCTGCCTGACTAGTTAATACCAGTCCTGACAACAAGCTGCCTGACTAGTTAATACCATTCCTGACAACAAGCTGCCTGACTAGTTAATACCAGTCCTGACAACAAGCTGCCTGACTAGCTAATACCAGTCCTGACAACAAGCTGCCTGACTAGTTAACACCAGTCCCTAAAACAAGCTGCCTGACTAGTTAATACCAGCCCTTACAACAAGCTGCCTGACCAGTTAATACCAGTCCTGACAACAAGCTGCCTGACTAGTTAATACCAGTCCTTACAACAAGCTGCCTGACTAGTTAATACCAGTCCTTACAACAAGCTGCCTGACTAGTTAATACCAGTCCTGACAACAAGCTGCCTGACCAGTTAATACCAGTCCTTACAACAAGCTGCCTGACTAGTTAATACCAGTCCTGACAACAAGCTGCCTGACTAGTTAATACCAGTCCTGACAACAAGCTGCCTGACTAGTTAATACCAGTCCTTACAACAAGCTGCCTGACTAGTTAATACCAGTCCTTACAACAAGCTGCCTGACTAGTTAATACCAGTCCTGACAACAAGCTGCCTGACCAGTTAATACCAGTCCTGACAACAAGCTGCCTGACTAGTTAATACCAGTCCTTACAACAAGCTGCCTGACTAGTTAATACCAGTCCTGACAACAAGCTGCCTGACTAGTTAATACCAGTCCTTACAACAAGCTGCCTGACTAGTTAATACCAGTCCTTACAACAAGCTGCCTGACCAGTTAATACCAGTCCTGACAACAAGCTGCCTGACTAGTTAATACCAGTCCTTACAACAAGCTGCCTGACTAGTTAATACCAGTCCTTACAACAAGCTGCCTGACTAGTTAATACCAGTCCTGACAACAAGCTGCCTGACCAGTTAATACCAGTCCTTACAACAAGCTGCCTGACTAGTTAATACCAGTCCTTACAACAAGCTGCCTGACTAGTTAATACCAGTCCTGACAACAAGCTGCCTGACTAGTTAATACCAGTCCTGACAACAAGCTGCCTGACTAGTTAATACCAGTCCTGACAACAAGCTGCCTGACCAGTTAATACCAGTCCTTACAACAAGCTGCCTGACCAGTTAATACCAGTCCTTACAACAAGCTGCCTGACCAGTTAATACCAGTCCTTACAACAAGCTGCCTGACTAGTTAATACCAGTCCTGACAACAAGCTGCCTGACTAGTTAATACCAGTCCTTACAACAAGCTGCCTGACTAGTTAATACCAGTCCTTACAACAAGCTGCCTGACCAGTTAATACCAGTCCTGACAACAAGCTGCCTGACTAGTTAATACCAGTCCTGACAACAAGCTGCCTGACCAGTTAATACCAGTCCCTAAACAAGCTGCCTGACTAGTTAATACCAGTCCTGACAACAAGCTGCCTGACTAGTTAATACCAGTCCTGACAACAAGCTGCCTGACTAGTTAATACCAGTCCCTTACAACAAGCTGCCTGACTAGTTAATACCAGTCCTGACAACAAGCTGCCTGACTAGTTAATACCAGTCCTTACAACAAGCTGCCTGACCAGTTAATACCAGTCCTGACAACAAGCTGCCTGACTAGTTAATACCAGTCCTGACAACAAGCTGCCTGACCAGTTAATACCAGTCCTGACAACAAGCTGCCTGACTAGTTAATACCAGACCTGACAACAAGCTGCCTGACCAGTTAATACCAGTCCTGACAACAAGCTGCCTGACTAGTTAATACCAGTCCTTACAACAAGCTGCCTGACCAGTTAATACCAGTCCCTTACAACAAGCTGCCTGACTAGTTAATACCAGTCCTGACAACAAGCTGCCTGACCAGTTAATACCAGTCCTTACAACAAGCTGCCTGACTAGTTAATACCAGTCCCTAAAACAAGCTGCCTGACCAGTTAATACCAGTCCTGACAACAAGCTGCCTGACTAGTTAATACCAGTCCTTACAACAAGCTGCCTGACTAGTTAATACCAGTCCTGACAACAAGCTGCCTGACCAGTTAATACCAGTCCTTACAACAAGCTGCCTGACCAGTTAATACCAGTCCTGACAACAAGCTGCCTGACCAGTTAATACCAGTCCTGACAACAAGCTGCCTGACCGGTTAATACCAGTCCTGACAACAAGCTGCCTGACCAGTTAATACCAGTCCTGACAACAAGCTGCCTGACTAGTTAATACCAGTCCTTACAACAAGCTGCCTGACCAGTTAATACCAGTCCTGACAACAAGCTGCCTGACTAGTTAATACCAGTCCTTACAACAAGCTGCCTGACTAGTTAATACCAGTCCTGACAACAAGCTGCCTGACTAGTTAATACCAGTCCTGACAACAAGCTGCCTGACTAGTTAATACCAGTCCTGACAACAAGCTGCCTGACTAGTTAATACCAGTCCTGACAACAAGCTGCCTGACCAGTTAATACCAGTCCTTACAACAAGCTGCCTGACTAGTTAATACCAGTCCTGACAACAAGCTGCCTGACCAGTTAATACCAGTCCTGACAACAAGCTGCCTGACCGGTTAATACCAGTCCTCACAACAAGCTGCCTGACTAGTTAATACCAGTCCTGACAACAAGCTGCCTGACCAGTTAATACCAGTCCTGACAACAAGCTGCCTGACTAGTTAATACCAGTCCTGACAACAAGCTGCCTGACCAGTTAATACCAGTCCTTACAACAAGCTGCCTGACCAGTTAATACCAGTCCTGACAACAAGCTGCCTGACTAGTTAATACCAGTCCTGACAACAAGCTGCCTGACTAGTTAATACCAGTCCTGACAACAAGCTGCCTGACCAGTTAATACCAGTCCTTACAACAAGCTGCCTGACTAGTTAATACCAGTCCTGACAACAAGCTGCCTGACTAGTTAATACCAGTCCTTACAACAAGCTGCCTGACTAGTTAATACCAGTCCTTACAACAAGCTGCCTGACCAGTTAATACCAGTCCTTACAACAAGCTGCCTGACCAGTTAATACCAGTCCTGACAACAAGCTGCCTGACTAGTTAATACCAGTCCTGACAACAAGCTGCCTGACTAGTTAATACCAGACCTGACAACAAGCTGCCTGACCAGTTAATACCAGTCCTGACAACAAGCTGCCTGACTAGTTAATACCAGTACCTGACAACAAGCTGCCTGACTAGTTAATACCAGTCCTGACAACAAGCTGCCTGACTAGTTAATACCAGTCCTGACAACAAGCTGCCTGACCAGTTAATACCAGTCCTTACAACAAGCTGCCTGACCAGTTAATACCAGTCCTGACAACAAGCTGCCTGACCAGTTAATACCAGTCCTGACAACAAGCTGCCTGACTAGTTAATACCAGTCCTGACAACAAGCTGCCTGACCAGTTAATACCAGTCCTTACAACAAGCTGCCTGACTAGTTAATACCAGTCCCTGAACAACAAGCTGCCTGACTAGTTAATACCAGTCCTTACAACAAGCTGCCTGACCAGTTAATACCAGTCCTGACAACAAGCTGCCTGACTAGTTAATACCAGTCCTGACAACAAGCTGCCTGACCAGTTAATACCAGTCCTTACAACAAGCTGCCTGACTAGTTAATACCAGTCCTTACAACAAGCTGCCTGACTAGTTAATACCAGTCCTTAGAACAAGCTGCCTGACTAGTTAATACCAGTCCTTACAACAAGCTGCCTGACTAGTTAATACCAGTCCTGACAACAAGCTGCCTGACCAGTTAATACCAGTCCTGACAACAAGCTGCCTGACTAGTTAATACCAGTCCTTACAACAAGCTGCCTGACTAGTTAATACCAGTCCTGACAACAAGCTGCCTGACTAGTTAATACCAGTCCTGACAACAAGCTGCCTGACTAGTTAATACCAGTCCCTAAAACAAGCTGCCTGACTAGTTAATACCAGTCCTGACAACAAGCTGCCTGACTAGTTAATACCAGTCCTTACAACAAGCTGCCTGACTAGTTAATACCAGTCCTTACAACAAGCTGCCTGACCAGTTAATACCAGTCCTTACAACAAGCTGCCTGACTAGTTAATACCAGTCCTGACAACAAGCTGCCTGACCAGTTAATACCAGTCCTTACAACAAGCTGCCTGACTAGTTAATACCAGTCCTGACAACAAGCTGCCTGACCAGTTAATACCAGTCCTTACAACAAGCTGCCTGACTAGTTAATACCAGTCCTTACAACAAGCTGCCTGACCAGTTAATACCAGTCCTTACAACAAGCTGCCTGACTAGTTAATACCAGTCCTGACAACAAGCTGCCTGACTAGTTAATACCAGTCCTTACAACAAGCTGCCTGACTAGTTAATACCAGTCCTTACAACAAGCTGCCTGACTAGTTAATACCAGTCCTGACAACAAGCTGCCTGACTAGTTAATACCAGTCCTGACAACAAGCTGCCTGACTAGTTAATACCAGTCCTTACAACAAGCTGCCTGACTAGTTAATACCAGTCCTGACAACAAGCTGCCTGACTAGTTAATACCAGTCCTGACAACAAGCTGCCTGACTAGTTAATACCAGTCCTGACAACAAGCTGCCTGACTAGTTAATACCAGTCCTGACAACAAGCTGCCTGACCAGTTAATACCAGTCCCTACAACAAGCTGCCTGACTAGTTAATACCAGTCCTTACAACAAGCTGCCTGACTAGTTAATACCAGTCCTGACAACAAGCTGCCTGACTAGTTAATACCAGTCCTGACAACAAGCTGCCTGACCAGTTAATACCAGTCCCTAAAACAAGCTGCCTGACCAGTTAATACCAGTCCTGACAACAAGCTGCCTGACTAGTTAATACCAGTCCTTACAACAAGCTGCCTGACTAGTTAATACCAGTCCTGACAACAAGCTGCCTGACTAGTTAATACCAGTCCTTACAACAAGCTGCCTGACCAGTTAATACCAGTCCTTACAACAAGCTGCCTGACTAGTTAATACCAGTCCTGACAACAAGCTGCCTGACTAGTTAACACCAGTCCCTAAAACAAGCTGCCTGACTAGTTAATACCAGTCCTTACAACAAGCGGCCTGACTAGTTAATACCAGTCCTGACAACAAGCTGCCTGACTAGTTAATACCAGTCCTGACAACAAGCTGCCTGACTAGTTAATACCAGTCCTTACAACAAGCTGCCTGACTAGTTAATACCAGTCCTGACAACAAGCTGCCTGACTAGTTAATACCAGTCCTGACAACAAGCTGCCTGACTAGTTAATACCAGTCCTGACAACAAGCTGCCTGACCAGTTAATACCAGTCCTTACAACAAGCTGCCTGACTAGTTAATACCAGTCCTGACAACAAGCTGCCTGACTAGTTATATACCAGTCCTGACAACAAGCTGCCTGACTAGTTAATACCAGTCCTGACAACAAGCTGCCTGACTAGTTAATACCAGTCCTGACAACAAGCTGCCTGACTAGTTAATACCAGTCATGACAACAAGCTGCCTGACCAGTTAATACCAGTCCCTAAAACAAGCTGCCTGACTAGTTAATACCAGTCCTTACAACAAGCTACCTGACTAGTTAATACCAGTCCTGACAACAAGCTGCCTGACTAGTTAATACCAGTCCTGACAACAAGCTGCCTGACCAGTTAATACCAGTCCTTACAACAAGCTGCCTGACTAGTTAATACCAGTCCTGACAACAAGCTGCCTGACTAGTTAATACCAGTCCTGACAACAAGCTGCCTGACTAGTTAATACCAGTCCTGACAACAAGCTGCCTGACTAGTTAATACCAGTCCTTACAACAAGCTGCCTGACTAGTTAATACCAGTCCTTACAACAAGCTGCCTGACTAGTTAATACCAGTCCTGACAACAAGCTGCCTGACTAGTTAATACCAGTCCTTACAACAAGCTGCCTGACTAGTTAATACCAGTCCTTACAACAAGCTGCCTGACTAGTTAATACCAGTCCTGACAACAAGCTGCCTGACTAGTTAATACCAGTCCTGACAACAAGCTGCCTGACTAGTTAATACCAGTCCTTACAACAAGCTGCCTGACTAGTTAATACCAGTCCTGACAACAAGCTGCCTGACTAGTTAATACCAGTCCTGACAACAAGCTGCCTGACTAGTTAATACCAGTCCTGACAACAAGCTGCCTGACCAGTTAATACCAGTCCTGACAACAAGCTGCCTGACTAGTTAATACCAGTCCTTACAACAAGCTGCCTGACTAGTTAATACCAGTCCTGACAACAAGCTGCCTGACCAGTTAATACCAGTCCTTACAACAAGCTGCCTGACTAGTTAATACCAGTCCTGACAACAAGCTGCCTGACCAGTTAATACCAGTCCTTACAACAAGCTGCCTGACTAGTTAATACCAGTCCTGACAACAAGCTGCCTGACTAGTTAATACCAGTCCTGACAACAAGCTGCCTGACCAGTTAATACCAGTCCTTACAACAAGCTGCCTGACTAGTTAATACCAGTCCTGACAACAAGCTGCCTGACCAGTTAATACCAGTCCTGACAACAAGCTGCCTGACCAGTTAATACCAGTCCTTACAACAAGCTGCCTGACTAGTTAATACCAGTCCTGACAACAAGCTGCCTGACTAGTTAATACCAGTCCTGACAACAAGCTGCCTGACCAGTTAATACCAGTCCTGACAACAAGCTGCCTGACTAGTTAATACCAGTCCTGACAACAAGCTGCCTGACTAGTTAATACCAGTCCTGACAACAAGCTGCCTGACTAGTTAATACCAGTCCTGACAACAAGCTGCCTGACTAGTTAATACCAGTCCTGACAACAAGCTGCCTGACCAGTTAATACCAGTCCTTACAACAAGCTGCCTGACTAGTTAATACCAGTCCTTACAACAAGCTGCCTGACTAGTTAATACCAGTCCTGACAACAAGCTGCCTGACTAGTTAATACCAGTCCTTACAACAAGCTGCCTGACCAGTTAATACCAGTCCTTACAACAAGCTGCCTGACTAGTTAATACCAGTCCTGACAACAAGCTGCCTGACTAGTTAATACCAGTCCTGACAACAAGCTGCCTGACTAGTTAATACCAGTCCTGACAACAAGCTGCCTGACTAGTTAATACCAGTCCTTACAACAAGCTGCCTGACTAGTTAATACCAGTCCTTACAACAAGCTGCCTGACTAGTTAATACCAGTCCTGACAACAAGCTGCCTGACTAGTTAATACCAGTCCTTACAACAAGCTGCCTGACTAGTTAATACCAGTCCTTACAACAAGCTGCCTGACTAGTTAATACCAGTCCTGACAACAAGCTGCCTGACTAGTTAATACCAGTCCTTACAACAAGCTGCCTGACTAGTTAATACCAGTCCTGACAACAAGCTGCCTGACTAGTTAATACCAGTCCTGACAACAAGCTGCCTGACTAGTTAATACCAGTCCTGACAACAAGCTGCCTGACTAGTTAATACCAGTCCTGACAACAAGCTGCCTGACTAGTTAATACCAGTCCTGACAACAAGCTGCCTGACTAGTTAATACCAGTCCTGACAACAAGCTGCCTGACCAGTTAATACCAGTCCTTACAACAAGCTGCCTGACTAGTTAATACCAGTCCTGACAACAAGCTGCCTGACTAGTTAATACCAGTCCTGACAACAAGCTGCCTGACCAGTTAATACCAGTCCTTACAACAAGCTGCCTGACTAGTTAATACCAGTCCTGACAACAAGCTGCCTGACTAGTTAATACCAGTCCTTACAACAAGCTGCCTGACTAGTTAATACCAGTCCTGACAACAAGCTGCCTGACTAGTTAATACCAGTCCTTACAACAAGCTGCCTGACTAGTTAATACCAGTCCTTACAACAAGCTGCCTGACTAGTTAATACCAGTCCTTACAACAAGCTGCCTGACTAGTTAATACCAGTCCTTACAACAAGCTGCCTGACCAGTTAATACCAGTCCTTACAACAAGCTGCCTGACTAGTTAATACCAGTCCTGACAACAAGCTGCCTGACTAGTTAATACCAGTCCTTACAACAAGCTGCACTGACCAGTTAATACCAGTCCTTACAACAAGCTGCCTGACCAGTTAATACCAGTCCTTACAACAAGCTGCCTGACTAGTTAATACCAGTCCTTACAACAAGCTGCCTGACTAGTTAATACCAGTCCTGACAACAAGCTGCCTGACTAGTTAATACCAGTCCTTACAACAAGCTGCCTGACCAGTTAATACCAGTCCTTACAACAAGCTGCCTGACCAGTTAATACCAGTCCTGACAACAAGCTGCCTGACTAGTTAATACCAGTCCTGACAACAAGCTGCCTGACTAGTTAATACCAGTCCTGACAACAAGCTGCCTGACTAGTTAATACCAGTCCTTACAACAAGCTGCCTGACTAGTTAATACCAGTCCTGACAACAAGCTGCCTGACTAGTTAATACCAGTCCCGACAACAAGCTGCCTGACTAGTTAATACCAGTCCCGACAACAAGCTGCCTGACTAGTTAATACCAGTCCTTACAACAAGCTGCCTGACTAGTTAATACCAGTCCTTACAACAAGCTGCCTGACTAGTTAATACCAGTCCTTACAACAAGCTGCCTGACCAGTTAATACCAGTCCTGACAACAAGCTGCCTGACCAGTTAATACCAGTCCCTACAACAAGCTGCCTGACTAGTTAATACCAGTCCTTACAACAAGCTGCCTGACTAGTTAATACCAGTCCTGACAACAAGCTGCCTGACTAGTTAATACCAGTCCTGACAACAAGCTGCCTGACCAGTTAATACCAGACCTTACAACAAGCTGCCTGACTAGTTAATACCAGTCCTGACAACAAGCTGCCTGACTAGTTAATACCAGTCCATAAAACAAAACTGAGGGGACCCAGTCCTTACTTATTTTCTGTGTATTTGAGTATTTTCAAAACAGTGTTGCCTGAATCAACTACTTCAACTATTGGAAGTATTTGAAAGTAAAGTAAATTCCAAATACTTATTTCTAAATACATTGTTTCTAATAATTTTAGTATTTTTAAATACATGCCAATACTTTCCAAGTGTATTTCCACATACACTCCAACATTAAACTACTTGTGTTTTCAATAAAAACTGTCCAACTGTCTTTGAAAGTAGTTGAAACACCCTAAAAAGTATTTGAAAGCAGGTCTGGTGCTTTCATTATCTCAGCACCAAACCAAGTGGTATCATTGAGTGGACTGTTTGCACCGCAAATGACAGACAGAGGTAGCTCACCACTAGTCTAGCACACTCATCTGCCTCTCTTTCCTGCCTCCTCCTCCTCTCCTCCTCTCCTCCGTCTTCCTCCTCATCCTCCCCTCCTCCTCTTCCTCTCCCTCGTCTTCCTCCTCCTCCCCTCCTCCTCCTTCTCTCCTCCTCTTCCTCTCCCTCGTCTTCCTCCTCCTCCCCTCCTCTTCCTCTCCTCCGTCTTCCTCCTCCTCCTCCCCTCCTCCTCTCTCCCCTCTTCCTCTCCTCCGTCTTCCTCCTCCTCCTCCCCTCCTCCTCTCTCCCCTCTTCCTCTCCTCCGTCTTCCTCCTCCTCCTCCCCTCCTCCTCTCCTCCGTCTTCCTCCTCCTCATCCCCTCCTCCCCCTCTCCTCTCCTCCTCTTCCTCTCCTCCTCCTCTCCTCCTCCTCCTCTCCTCCTCCGCTCCTCTTCCTCTCCTCCGTCTTCCTCCTCCTCCTCCCCTCCTCCCCTCCTCCCTCCCCTCTTCCTCTCCTCCGTCTTCCTCCTCCTCCTCCCCCTCATCCCCTCCTCCCCCTCTCCTCTCCTCCTCTTCCTCTCCTCCTCCTCCTCCCCTCCTCCCTCCCCTCATCCTCCTCCTCCCCTCCTCCCTCCCCTCCTCCTCTCTATGTGTGAGTCTCTCCATGTTAATGTACTTCTCCATTATTCATTAGTCTCATCTCCACAGCCTAACCTTCCCCTGAACCTGTGTATATTCTGACTCAGACATATGAGTTCTCCCCTTCTCAGCTGGTGTTCTGTGTGGGTGACTACGTCTACAGTATGCTACAGGCTGCATCACAAATGCCACGCTATCTCCCTATGTGGTGATAGGGATTAGGGTGCCCTTTGGGACGCCGTGTCAGTCCTGTTTGTACGTGTTGTACTCTTCGCCACCTCTAGGTCGTGTGTTCGGTATGTTTCGTTTTCCTCCATCAGTTCTCTCTGTGTACATTTTATGTTTCAACATTCATCCAGGATAGGCAATATCACTTCACAGATGGTGTGTAAACAAATTTAAGATGATGTAAAAGAGGGGAGAGAGAGAGGGAGTGAGAGACAGAGAGAGAGACACAGAGAGACAGATGACCAGAAGAGCTCCTGCATTTTTCAGGATATTTTTACAAAAAGATAGATTTAGAGTTAGATAAACTTGGACATATACAGGATACTACCCTCCACAAAATAACCTTCACTCCAAATCAAAATTCCAAACCTACAACCTGATTTTGGACAAAATTATCTGGAAGGATTCCTACTACCAAAGATTCACATTTCCAAGCTATACAGCCAATGCTATGGCTGTAAACACCATAAACCTGAAAACACCATCCAATCTGGAACTGAGTGAGTCATGTTTAGTCTGAAGCTATTTTTAAAACCAAGAATAAAAATACATTACAATGATATATTTTACTGTATAAGCCGTTAAATTCTACAACCACCTAAAAGGAAGTGATTGCCAAACCTTCCATAACAAAGCCATCACCTACAGAGAAATTAACCTGGAGAAGAGTACCCTAAACAAGCTGGTCCTGGTGCTCTGTTCACAAACATAAACAGACCCCACAGAGCCCCAGGACAGCAACACAATTAGACCTAACCAAATCATGAGAAAACAAAAAGATAATTACTTGACACATTGGAAAGAATTAACAAAAAAACAGAGCAAACTAGAATGCTATTTGGCCCTAAACAGAGAGAACACAGTGGCAGAATACCTGACCACTGTGACTGACCCAAACTTAAGGAAAGCTTTGACTATGTACAGACTCAGTGAGCATAGCCTTGCTATTGAAAAAGGCCACCGTAGGCAGACCTGGCTCTCAAGAGAAGACAGGCTATGTGCACACTGCCAAGAAAATGAAGTGGAAACTGAGCTGCACTTCTTAACCTCCTGCCAAATGTTTGACCTTATTAGAGACACATATTTCCCTCAGATTACACAGATCCACAAAGAACTTGGAAACAAACCCAATTTTGATAAACTCCCATATCTACTGGGTGAAATACCAAAGTGTGCCATCACTCCAGCAAGATTTGTTATCTGTTGCCACAAGAAAAGGTCAACCAGTGAAGAACAAACACCATTGTAAATACAACCCATATTTATGCTTATTTATTTTCCCTTTTGTACTTTAAATATTTGCACATAATATGACATTTGAAATGTCTTTATTCTTTTGGAACTTTTGTGAGTGTAATGTTTATTTCACTTGTGTTTATTATCTTCTTCGCTTGCATTGACAATGTTAACATATGTTTCCCATGCCAATAAAGCCCTTAAATTGAATTAAATTAAGAGAGACAGACAGAAACAAACAGACAGAGACAGGGGGAGAGAGAGAGATAGAGAAGAGACAGCTGTTCAGAGGCAGTCACAGTGCTCTCACCCAACCTCATTCTGACCCGACCTCTTTCTCACCCAACCTCTTTCTCACCCAACCTCTTTCTCACCCAACCTCATTCTGACCCGACCTCTTTCTCACCCAACCTCTTTCTCACCCAACCTCTTCTCACCCAACCTCATTCTCACCCAACCTCATTCTGACCCAACCTCTTTCTCACCCAACCCTCTTTCTCACCCAACCTCTTCTACCCAACCTCATTCTCACCCAACCTCATTCTCACCCAACCTCATTCTCACCCAACCTCATTCTCACCCAACGTCATAGGCTAGTCCATTATGTCACACAACCTAAAATAAAAAGCTGCTGCATCACTCCATTATCTCAGTACAGTACATTCTCCCCACTTCATCGTCAACCTCTCTCTTTCCCACATCCCCTCAGATAGAGGCACTCCCATTTCCATGATTGGGTGAAGTTATTCATGATTATATGCTTCCACTATTATTTTCTCTCTCTCTCTCTCTCTCTCTCTCTCTCTCTCTCTCTCTCTCTCTCTCTCTCTCTCTCTCTCTCTCTCTCTCTCTCTCTCTCTCTCTCCTCTCTCTCTCTCCTCTCTCCTCTCGCTCTCTCTCTCTCTCTCTCTCTCTCTCTCTCTCTCTCTCTCTCTCTCTCTCTCTCTCTCTCTCTCTCTCTCTCTCTCTCTCTCCAACATTTTCCTTTGGAATGACTCAGCATAATTTGCTTCTCAGTCATAATGTGCTTGTCCCACTGTCACAAGCAGCAGTGCATCAATGACATCATTATAGTTGTCTCTCTTCTCCCTGCAACAGATTTAAAACTCTCTCCAAAGTGCTGAGTCGCATGTCTCCTTTTTCTCACACAGGCAGCTTGTTTATGTGTGTGTGTGTGTGTGTTATCACCCGGGAAACAACCGAGCGGTGCCCGCGGCGGCTAGACGGAAACGACTGCCATTAGACGGGCGTCATGCTAAACGGACACTTTAATGATGTCACGGCGTGCTCGCTGCCCACCACTGACTGATTAGCTGTCACAGAGTTCCACCATCAGCACTATCCCAGAATCCTCAGCTTCATAAAACTAGTCAACCCTCACGCTTGGTTAAAACTACTTTATTAGTACATTTGCTACTCCAGAGGAATAAGAATTAGGATCATGGCTGAGCACTGTACTCCCCAATAATATCTTACTACAGAGTACTGTACTCCCCAATAACATCTTACTACAGAGGATACTGTACTCCCCAATAATATGTTACTACAGAGAGTACTGTACTCCCAATAATATGTTACTACAGAGAGTACTGTACTCCCCAATAATATCTTACTACAGAGAGTACTGTACTCCCCAATAACATCTTACTACAGAGAGTACTGTACTCCCAATAATATCTTACTACAGAGAGTACTTGTTACTCCCCAATAATATGTTACTACAGAGAGTACTGTACTCCCAATAATATGTTACTACAGAGAGTACTGTACTCCCCAATAACATCTTCCTACAGAGAGTACTGTACTCCCAATAATATCTTACTACAGAGAGTACTGTACTCCCAATAATATCTTACTACATAGAGTGGTAAATTGCATTTTGTTCTAAAGAAAAGACAACGCCCTTTGCTTATTCACTTCGCAACAAAAAATGACTACACTAGTTCAAATCAAATTTCAAATCAAATCAAATGTATTTATATAGCCCTTCTTACATCAGCTGATATCACAAAGTGCTGTACAGAAACCCAGCCTAAAACCCCAAACAGAAAGCAATGCAGGTGTAGAAGCACGGTTGTATCTGCTTGGCTGGGGAATTAGCCTACTAGTTTACTATGCTAGTTGTATCTGCTTGCCTGATGAATTAGCCTACTAGTTTACTATGCTAGTTGTATCTGCTTGGCTGGGGAATTAGCCTACTAGTTTACTATGCTAGTTGTATCAGCTTGTTTGGGGAATTAGCCTACTAGTTTACTATGCTAGTTGTATCTGCTTGCCTGGGGAATTAGCCTACTAGTTTACTATGCTAGTTGTATCTGCTTGGCTGGGGAATTAGCCTACTAGTTTACTATGCTAGTTGTATCAGCTTGCTTGGGGAATTAGCCTACTAGTTTACTATGCTAGTTGTATCTGCTTGCCTGGGGAATTAGCCTACTAGTTTACTATGCTAGTTGTATCTGCTTGGCTGGGGAATTAGCCTACTAGTTTACTATGCTAGTTGTATCTGCTTGGCTGGGGAATTAGCCTACTAGTTTACTATGCTAGTTGTATCTGCTTGGCTGGGGAATTAGCCCACTAGTTTACTATGCTAGTTGTATCTGCTTGCCTGGGGAATTAGCCCACTAGTTTACTATGCTAGTTGTATCTGCTTGCCTGGGGAATTAGCCCACTAGTTTACTATGCTAGTTGTATCTGCTTGGCTGGGGAATTAGCCTACTAGTTTACTATGCTAGTTGTATCTGCTTGCCTGGGGAATTAGCCTACTAGTTTACTATGCTAGTTGTATCTGCTTGCCTGGGGAATTAGCCTACTAGTTTACTATGCTAGTTGTATCTGCTTGCCTGGGGAATTAGCCTACTAGTTTACTATGCTAGTTGTATCTGCTTGCCTGGGGAATTAGTCTACTAGTTTACTATGCTAGTTGTATCTGCTTGCCAGGGGAATTAGCCTACTAGTTTACTATGCTAGTTGTATCTGCTTGCCTGGGGAATTAGCCTACTAGTTTACTATGCTAGTTGTATCTGCTTGCCAGGGGAATTAGCCTACTAGTTTACTATGCTAGTTGTATCTGCTTTCCTGGGGAATTAGTCTACTAGTTTACTATGCTAGTTGTATCTGCTTGCCAGGGGAATTAGCCTACTAGTTTACTATGCTAGTTGTATCTGCTTGCCTGGGGAATTAGCCTACTAGTTTACTATGCTAGTTGTATCTGCTTGCCAGGGGAATTAGCCTACTAGTTTACTATGCTAGTTGTATCTGCTTGCCTGGGGAATTAGTCTACTAGTTTACTATGCTAGTTGTATCTGCTTGCCAGGGGAATTAGCCTACTAGTTTACTATGCTAGTTGTATCTGCTTGCCCGGGGAATTAGCCTACTAGTTTACTATGCTAGTTGTATCTGCTTGCCTGGGGAATTAGCCTACTTGTTTATCAAACCAGGTGTTGTTTTATACAACTTTTCACATTTCACAAAATCCACATTAGCTGTTGTTGTTGTTGAAGCAGTCTGTGTCCTCAGGGCAGTAACTCAGATCACTATCAGAAGTCTCATGATGGCGTTTCACTACAAAATGGTTTTGCCTTCTTTTGACATTTTTCCAAGCCAACTCCGAGTTGTATTGAGGTACATTACATTACATTACATTTAAGTCATTTAGCGACTTACAAATTGGTGCATTCACCTTATGATATCCAGTGGAACAACCACTTTACAATAGTGCATCTAAATCTTTTAAGGGGGGGGGGGGGGGGGTTAGAAGGATTACTTTATCCTATCCTAGGTATTCCTTAAAGAGGTGGGGTTTCAGGTGTCTCCGGAAGGTGGTGATTGACTCCGCTGTCCTGGCGTCGTGAGGGAGCTTGTTCCACCATTGGGGTGCCAGAGCAGCGAACAGTTTTGACTGGGCTGAGCGGGAACTGTGCTTCCTCAAAGGTAGGGGGGCCAGCAGGCCAGAGGTGGATGAACGCAGTGCCCTTGTTTGGGTGTAGGGCCTGATCAGAGCCTGAAGGTATGGAGGTGCCGTTCCCTTCACAGCTCCGTAGGCAATCACCATGGTCTTGTAGCGGATGCGAGCTTCAACTTGAAGCCAGTGGAGAGAGCGGAGGAGCTGGGTGACGTGAGAGAACTTGGGAAGGTTGAACACCAGACGGGCTGCGGCGTTCTGGATGAGTTGTAGGGGTTTAATGGCACAGGCAGGGAGCCCAGCCAACAGCGAGTTGCAGTAATCCAGACGGGAAATGACAAGTGCTTGGATTAGGACCTGCACCGCTTCCTGTGTGAGGCAGGGTCGTACTCTGCGAATGTTGTAGAGCATGAACCTACAGGATCGGGTCACCGCCTTGATGTTAGTGGAGAACGACAGGGTGTTGTCCAGGATCACGCCAAGGTTCTTAGCACTCTGGGAGGAGGACACAAGGGAGTTGTCAACCGTGATGGCGAGATCATGGAACGGGCAGTCCTTCCCCGGGAGGAAGAGCAGCTCCGTCTTGCCGAGGTTCAGCTTGAGGTGGTGATCCGTCATCCACACTGATATGTCTGACAGACATGCAGAGATGTGATTCGCCGCCTGGTTATCAGAAGGGGGAAAGGAGAAGATTAATTGTGTGTCGTCTGCATAGCAATGATAGGAGAGACCATGTGAGGATATGACAGAGCCAAGTGACTTGGTGTATAGCGAGAATAGGAGAGGGCCTAGAACAGAGCCCTGGGGGACACCAGTGGTGAGAGCGCATGGTGCGGAGACAGATTCTCGCCATGCCACCTGGTAGGAGCGACCTGTCAGGTAGGACGCAATCCACGCGTGGGCCGCGCCGGAGATGCCCAACTCGGAGAGGGTGGAGAGGAGGATCTGATGGTTCACAGTATCAAAGGCAGCAGATAGGTCTAGAAGGATGAGAGCAGAGGAGAGAGAGTTAGCTTTAGCAGTGCGGAGAGCCTCCGTGACACAGAGAAGAGCAGTCTCAGTTGAATGCCCAGTCTTGAAACCTGACTGATTAGGATCAAGAAGGTCATTCTGAGAGAGATAGCAAGAGAGCTGGCCAAGGACGGCGCGTTCAAGAGTTTTGGAGAGAAAGGAAAGAAGGGATACTGGTTTGTAGTTGTTGACATCGGAGGGATCGAGTGTAGGTTTTTTCAGAAGGGGTGCAACTCTCGCTCTCTTGAAGACGGAAGGGACGTAGCCAGCGGTCAAGGATGAGTTGATGAGCGAGGTGAGGTAGGGGAGAAGGTCTCCGGGAATGGTCTGGAGAAGAGAGGAGGGGATAGGGTCAAGTGGGCAGGTTGTTGGGCGGCCGGCCGTCACAAGACGCGAGATTTCATCTGGAGAGAGAGGGGAGAAAGAGTGTTGGATGAGAGCGAGAGGGAAAAGGATACAAGGTAGTGGTCGGAGACTTGGAGGGGAGTTGCAATGAGATTAGTGGAAGAACAGCATCTAGTAAAGATGAGGTCAAGCGTATTGCCTGCCTTGTGAGTAGGGGGGGAAGGTGAGAGGGTGAGGTCGAAAGAGGAGAGGAGTGGAAAGAAGGAGGCAGAGAGGAATGAGTCGAAGGTAGACGTGGGGAGGTTAAAGTCACCCAGAACTGTGAGAGGTGAGCCATCCTCAGGAAAGGAACTTATCAAGGCGTCAAGCTCATTGATGAACTCTCCAAGGGAACCTGGAGGGCGATAAATGATAAGGATGTTAAGCTTGAAAGGGCTGGTAACTGTGACAGCATGGAATTCAAATGAGGAGATAGACAGATGGGTCAGGGGAGAAAGAGAGAATGTCCACTTGGGAGAGATGAGGATTCCAGTGCCACCACCCCGCTGGCTCGATGCTCTAGGGGTATGCGAGAACACGTGGGCAGACGAAGAGAGAGCAGTAGGAGTAGCAGTGTTATCTGTGGTAATCCATGTTTCCGTCAGCGCCAGGAAGTCTAGGGACTGGAGGGTAGCATAGGCTGAGATGAACTCAGCCTTGTTGGCTGCAGACCGGCAGTTCCAGAGGCTGCCGGAGACCTGGAACTCCACGTGGGTCGTGCGCGCTGGGACCACCAGGTTAGAGTGGCAGCGGCCACGCAGTGTGAAGCGTTTGTATGGCCTGTGCAGAGGGGAGAGAACAGGGATAGACAGACACATAGTTGACAAGCTACAGAAGTGTTGTTTCTTGTATTATTGTCTCGTGTCTTTAGAGAACTGTTTCACTTTGATATCCTTTTTCTTCTGTCCTGATTTTCTCTTTCTTTTCTTCTGTTAACTAGATATTCTTTGTTGTTCTTCGTTAGCTAGCTAGCTTCTTCCAAAAGAGTCCCTAGCAACTGCTTAGCAACTGGTAAACAATTCAGCTAGCTAAGATAACTACAATTTTATGAAAAATAGTTATTTTTCAAAAGCCTATCTTCTTTGATTGTTGCTTGTTTTTTCTCCTCTTCAGTCTTGCAGTTTTCTTTTGCTTTTTTCCGATGTACTTCACTCTAAAAACCATGTAAATTTCAATATTTGTAGGAGCTCATTTTTCAGCTGCTGCTGCTCAAATTGGAGTTCCGGAAAGGTAGGCTAACGTTAGCCAGCTACCTAAGTAGCTAGCTAGATAGATCGCTAATGTCAGCTATTCTAGCAACGATTGTGATAATGATGTTCAATGATGTTCAAAATATACATAACCAGATACATAACCATCAGTCTGTGGTCTAACTACCTGTATACTCACCACCACTGGGGACCAACCAACTCTAACCACCTATTCCACATGATAAGTTTGTTTAAAAAATGTAAAGAAATTCCTTGACAAGAATCACTAGAGACTTAAAGCCACAAGGTAGAATACATTTCAAACGTTGCTTGTTGAGAGAGGGGGGAGGTAGATGAAGAAACAATAGAATGTTTAGTACATTTCAAACGTTGCTTGTTGAGAGAGGGGAAGGTAGATGTAGAAACAATAGAATGTTTAGTACATTTAAAACGTTGCTTGTTGAGAGAGTGGGGAGGTAGATGTAGAAACAATAGAATGTTTAGTACATTTCAAACATTGCTTGTTGAGAGAGGGGGGAGGTAGATGTAGAAACAATAGAATGTTTAGTACATTTCAAACGTTGCTTGTTGAGAGAGGGGGGAGGTAGATGTAGAAACAATAGAATGTTTAGTACATTTCAAACGTTGCTTGTTGAGAGAGGGGGGAGGTAGATGTAGAAACAATAGAATGTTTAGTACATTTCAAACGTTGCTTGTTGAGAGAGGGGGGAGGTAGATGTAGAAACAATAGAATGTTTAGTACATTTCAAACGTTGCTTGTTGAGAGAGTGGGGAGGTAGATGTAGAAACAATAGAATGTTTAGAACATTTCAAACGTTGCTTGTTGAGAGAGTGGGGAGGTAGATGTAGAAACAATAGAATGTTTTGTCGACTTCCTCAATAGTGGGTCCAGATGACTCACCACCTCCATGTTAAATCATCTTTATTTAACTACTCTGATGATGGCCATGCTGATGATCATCTCTGTATTTCTGTGTGGAAACAGATGTACATGATGTTAGCAGCACTTCCTCCATAACCTTTAGTACGTTCAGAGGATAACTGCTCTCCGGTGACGTCCCGACTCTTGTCATAGCGAAGGTCACGGGACACTGTCACGTAACCGATCCTCTGACACTATGAAGCCGCTGACGGAGGCAGCTGATGGGCGTGAGTAGTCATAGTAACAGTCCTATGTGGGCGTCTGTCCTGCCGTGGTGTCACCTTCTGTGTCTGTCTGATTTGACAGCTTGGGGTCCAGCCCTCCGGCTTCTCTGGTGACCTCACGGACGAGGTGATTGGCCCCGGGAGAGTTGATTGACAGCTTGGTGCTCCAACATTGCCCCTCTGGTGACCTCACGGACCCTCTACGTCATCGGAAAACAGAAACAGGAAACTGATTCTCCAGTTGTTTTATTAAGTTTAATGTTTTCCACGACTATTCTTTCTGTACCTTGTACCTGTACAGTCGCTGTTGACCCTTTGACCCCTGTCCCCCAGGGACAGGTGTGACCTCTACTGTCCACTGACTAGGAAACTGTCAGTCCTCCCTCTGTTGACCCTTTGTCCCCTGTCCCCCAGGGACAGATGTGCCCTCTACTGTCTCTGACTAGGAAATGGTCAGTCCTCCCTCTGTTGACCCTTTGACCCTGTCCCCCAGGGACAGATGTGCCCGCTACTGTCCACTGACTAGGAAATGGTCAGTCCTCCCTCTGTTGACCCTTTGTCCCCTGTCCCCCAGGGACAGATGTGCCCTCTACTGTCCACTGACTAGGAAACTGTCAGTCTTCCCTCTGTCCTATTACTCTGTACTTTCAGTCCTCTCTCTCTGTCCCAATGGCCTACTCCCTGTGGGTCCTGCATGGCTGATCCTAGAGGGACAGCGGGGCGGCCAGCCTACTGCCAGCCTGTAAATCACCCATATGTCCACTATACCCTGGGGATTACTGTCCGGCAGCAGGAGAAAACCACACTACACAGACACTACAGCCACCAACCACAGGGCATATGTTCAAAGCTGTCTCTAAATGAATGGGGCATATGTCACCGTCTTCTGATGTAGAGGAGAGGAGAGGAGAGGGGAGGGGAGGAGGAGAGGAGAGGAGAGGAGAGGAGAGGAGAGGAGAGGAGAGGAGAGGAGAGGAGAGGAGAGGA
>NC_138307.1:85481618-85491618 GCF_965601325.2 Salmo salar | reverse complement strand
ATTAAAGGAGGAGGGTAGTAACCTGTACCTCCTCTGTTATAGATTAAAGGAGGTGGTGGTCTGGCCCGGGAGGGTAGTAACCTGTACCTCCTCTGTTATAGATTAAAGGAGGAGGGTAGTAACCTGTACCTCCTCTGTTATAGATTAAAGGAGGAGGGTAGTAACCTGTACCCATTCTGTTAAAGATTGAAAAGGGGCCGGCAGTGGCAGTTAGCTGATCTCTGGCTATGGCGCACACACACACACACACACACACACACACACACACACACACACACACAACTGTAATACATGTCTGCGATTAGCAGCAACACTCCTCTGTGTCAGAAGCAGGTCTGGTGTATCTGGGGGAAGCAGGAAGCACCAGAAGGTGAATAATTGTGTACATGGATAATGTCTCTCCTGATGAGAGAATGATATCTGCACCTGCATCATTTACATACACACCTCTATCTATCTCCCCCTTCTCCTATCTCCCTCCTCCTCCTCCTCTATCTCTATCTCTCCCCTCCTCCTCTATCTCCCTCCTCCTCTATCTATCTATCTATCTCCCTCCTCCTCTATCTATCTATCTATCTCCCTCCTCCTCTATCTATCTATCTCCCTCCTCCTCTATCTATCTATCTATCTATCTATCTATCTATCTATCTATCTATCTATCTATCTATCTCCCTCCTCTATCTATCTATCTCCCTCCTCCTCCTCTATCTATCTCATCTCCCTCCTCCTCCTCTATCTATCTATCTCCTCCTCCTCCTCTATCTATCTATCTCCCTCCTCCTCCTCTATCTATCTCCCTCCTCCTCCTCTATCTATCTCCCTCCTCCTCCTCTATCTATCTCCCTCCTCCTCCTCTATCTATCTCCCTCCTCCTCCTCTATCTCCCCACCTCTATCTCTCCCCTCATCTATCTATCTCCCCCTTCTCTATCTCCCCCCTCCTCCTCTATCTATCTCTCCCCTCTATCTCTCTCCCCCCTCCTCTATCTTCTCCCTCCTCCTCTATCTCCCCTCCTCCTCTATCTATCTCCCCTCCTCCTCTATCTATCTCCCCTCCTCCTCTATCTCTCTATCTCCCCCTTCTCTATCTCTCTATCTCCCCCTTCTCTATCTCTCTATCTCCCCCTTCTCTATCTCTCTCTCTCTCCCCCTTCTCTATCTCTCTCTCTCCCCCTTCTCTATCTCTCTCCCCCTTCTCTATCTCTCCCCTCCTCCTCTATCTATCTCCCCTCCTCCTCTATTATCTCCCTCTATCTATCTCTCTCCCTCCTCCTCTATCTATCTCCCCCTTCTCTATCTCTCTCCCCCTTCTCTATCTCTCCCCTCCTCCTCTATCTATCTCCCCCTCCTCTATCTCCCCCCACCTCTATCTATCTCCCCCCTCCTCCTCTATCTATCTCCCCCCTCCTCCTCTATCTATCTCTCCCCTCCTCCTCTATCTATCTCCCCCCCTCCTCTATCTATCTCCCCCCTCTATCTCTCTCCCCCCTCCTCTATCTCTCCCCCCCTCCTCTATCTCTCTCCCCCTCCTCCTCTATCTCTCTCCCCCTCCTCCTCTATCTCTCTCCCCCCTCCTCCTCTATCTCTCTCCCCCCTCCTCCTCTATCTCTCCCCTCCTCCTCTATCTATCTCCCTCCTCTATCTCCCCCCACCTCTATCTATCTCCCCCCTCCTCCTCTATCTATCTCCCCCCTCCTACTCTATCTATCTCTCCCCTCCTCCTCTATCTATCTCCCCCCTCCTCCTCTATCTATCTCCCCCCTCCTCCTCTATCTATCTCTCCCCTCCTCTATCTCTCCCCCCCTCCTCTATCTCTCCCCTCTATCTATCTCTCCCCTCTATCTATCTCCTCCCTCCTCCTCTATCTATCTCCCCCTCCATCTCCTCCCTCCTCTATCTCCCCCTCCATCTCCTCCCTCCTCTATCTCCCCCTCCTCCTCCTCAATCTATCTCCCCCCTCCTCCTCTATCTATCTCTCCCCTCTATCTATCTCTCCCCTCTATCTATCTCTCCCCTCTATCTATCTCCCCCTCCTCTATCTCTCCCCCCCTCCTCTATCTCTCTCCCCCCTCCTCTATCTCTCTCCCCCCTCCTCTATCTCTCTCCCCCCTCCTCTATCTATCTTCCTCTATCTATCTCCCCCCTCCTCTATCTCTCCCCTCTATCTATCTCCCCCCTCCTCCTCTATCTATCTCCCCCTCCTCCTCCTCCATCTCCCCCTCCTCCTCCTCCATCTCCCCCTCAATCTATCTCCCCCTCCTCCTCTATCTCCCCCTCTATCTATCTCCCCCCTCTATCTCTCTCCCCCCCTCCTCTCTCTCTCCCCCCTCCTCTATCTCTCTTCCTCTATCTCTCTCCCCCCCTCCTCTATCTATCTTCCTCTATCTATCTCCCCCCTCCTCCTCTCTCTCTCCCCCCTCCTATCCCCCCTCCTCTATCTCTCCCCTCTATCTATCTCCCCCCTCCTCCTCTATCTATCTCCCCCTCCTCCTCTATCTCCCCCTCCTCCTCTATCTCCCCCTCCTCCTCTATCTATCTCCCCCTCCTCTCTCTCCCCCCCCCTCCTCTATCTCTCTCCCCCCTCCTCTATCTCTCTCCCCCCTCCTCTATCTCTCTCCCCCCTCCTCTATCTATCTTCCTCTATCTATCTCCCCCTCCTCCTCTCTCTCTCTCCCCCCTCCTATCCCCCCTCCTCTATCTCTCCCCTCTATCTATCTCCCCCCTCCTCCTCTATCTATCTCCACCTCCTCCTCTATCTATCTCCCCCTCCTCTATCTCCCCCTCCATCTCCTCCCTCCTCTATCTCCCCCTCCTCCTCCTCCATCTATCTCCCCCTCCTCCTCCTCCATCTATCTCCCCCTCCTCCTCCTCAATCTATCTCCCCCCTCCTCCTCTATCTATCTCCCCCCTCTATCTATCTCCCCCCCCCCTCCTCTATCTCTCTCCCCCCTCCTCTATCTCTCTCCCCCCTCCTCTATCTCTCTCCCCCCTCCTCTATCTCTCTCCCCCCTCCTCTATCTCTCTTCCTCTATCTCCCCCCTCCTCTATCTCTCTTCCTCTCTCTCTTCCTCTATCTCTCTCCCCCCCTCCTCTATCTATCTCCCCCCTCCTCCTCTCTCTCTCCCCCCTCCTATCCCCCCTCCTCTATCTCTCCCCTCTATCTATCTCCCCCCTCCTCCTCTATCTATCTCCCCCTCCTCCTCTATCTATCTCCCCCTCCTCTATCTCCCCCTCCTCCTCCATCTCCCCCTCCTCCATCTCCCCCTCCATCTCCCCCCTCCCTCCTCCTCAATCTATCTCCCCCTCCTCCTCCTCCTCCTCAATCTATCTCTCCCCCCTTGTATGTGTCTATGACTGCTTCCAGAACTGTGATGAATAACTAGATGCAATTTTTTTTATTTAACAAGGCAAATCAGTTAAGAACAAATTCTTAAATATGTGGTGAACTCTCCAGTTAAATGACACATTTCTCGAGGTTGAAATATCATACAAATATGATCAATGGTTCATTTGAGAGAAGACAACTTCCCGTGTTATGACATCAGCCAGTATTGAAATCTGACATGTATGAAAGACATTTCCGCGATCTAAAAGTCGTATTTCTATAAACTTCCAGTGTAGTGAGAGTGGATTTATCACAATGCTACGTGAACGGAAATATTTCAGATACACATTAGATCATGAAATGACTCAGGGAATAGATAGAACATCACTCAGAAATGCACAAAAAAAAAACATATATAACATTCAAAATGAGTCTTTCCTTTAACAGGGGACACAGCTGACACACACACACACACACACACACTTTAATCTGTCCAATGAACAGCTGAGCAGAAGCTGCGAATTTTCATCACTATTAAGTCAATTTTCTTACTGGTCTTTATGGTATTACTTCCTCTCTCCATCTGGCTCTTCGAGTAGGGCTGGTAAGGTGGTCTCCTTTGAGTAGGGCTGGTAAAGTGGTCTCCTTTGATGAGGCCTGGTAAGTGGTCTCCTTTGAGTAGGGCTGCTAAGGTGGTCTCCTTTGAGTAGGGCTGCTAAGGTGGTCTCCTTTGAGTAGGGCTGGTAAAGTGGTCTCCTTTGAGTAGGGCTGGTAAAGTGGTCTCCTTTGAGTGAGGGCTGGTAAAGTGGTCTCCTTTGAGTAGGGCTGGTAAGGTGGTCTCCTTTGAGTAGGGCTGGTAAGGTGGTCTCCTTTGAGGAGGGCTGGTAAAGTGGTCTCCTTTGAGTGAGGGCTGGTAAAGTGGTCTCCTTTGAGTAGGGCTGGTAAAGTGATCTCCTTTGAGTAGGGCTGGTAAAGTGATCTCCTTTGAGTAGGGCTGGTAAAGTGGTCTCCTTTGAGTAGGGCTGGTAAGGTGGCATAAACATATTCATTGACAACAATAGTAGATATTATACTAATTAAAAATATATATAATAACAAAAACAAATAAATAATATCCCGTACAGAAATGTAATAATAGTCAATGTTCAGACTAATTCAACAAACGACAAGGAAAATGACTGGTTATATAGTCTGTTACGGATAACACATGGAGAGAATAGTACATGTGGTTTCCTCCCTTACTGGAGGCTCCTGAGTGGCGTAGCGATCTAAGGCATCACTACAGTCCCTGGTTCGATTCCAGGGTGTATCACATCCGGCTGTGATTGGGAGTCCCATAGGGCTGCGCGCAATTGGCCCAGGGTCATCCGGGTTTGGCCGGGGTTGGCCGTCATTGTAAATAAGAATTTGTTCATAACTGACTTGCCTAGTTAAATAAAGGTTAAATAAAAAAATATATATCATACTGTAACTTGTGGTAAACTGGGATCTACTGTGCTGCCAACACTACAACATCAAACCTTCCCCCAAAACAATACTAAGTTTCTCTTTGTTTGATTGTTCTGTGAATGTAGAACTTTTCATTTGAATTTGGGGAAGTAGGAGTTAATAGAGGGTAGTTTAATAGAGGGTAGGTTAATAGAGGGTACAATCACTTTCAATAGATGATACAATGTCAATAATCTCTGCCCTCTCTCTCTCTGCCCCCTCTCTCTCTCCCTCTGCCCCTCTCTCTCTGCCCTCTCTCTCTCTGCCCCCTCTCTGCCACCTCACAGTCTCTCTCTCCCTGACCCTCTCTCTCTCTCCCTCTCCCTGCCCCCTCTCTGTCTCTCTCTCCCTCTCTGCCCCCTCACAGTATGTCTCTCGCCCTGCCCCGCTCTCTCTCTCTGCCCTCTCTCTTTCTGCCCCCTCTCTGCCACCTCACAGTCTCTCTCTCTCCCTGCCCCTCTCTGTCTCTCTCCCTCTGTCTCTCTCTCCCTCTGTCTCTCTCTCTGTCTCTCTCCCTCCCCACCTCTATCTCTATCTGTCTCTCTCCATCTCTCTGTCTCTCTCCCTGCCCCCCCTTCTCTCTCTCTCTCTCTCTCTCCATTTGTTCTGCTCTGGGGCAGGTAGGGCAGACATGGGAGTGTTGAAAGGTAGAGTATTTATGAGCCCTGTGGGACTGTGGGACAGATTACCTAGAGGGCGTTGGTGCTTGCCAGGCAAGGTTCTACGTGCCTCTTCCCACATCATTCTTCCTCAGCCCGTAAAAACATGCACACGGCATCACACACAGCAGCGGGAGCTCGGTGGATGCTGAAGGTGTTTTCCAGAAATAGTATAGACAAACTGAGGTCATACGGTATAAGGAAGTGAGGTCAAAATGTCAGGAGACTGATCTGAGCAACATTACACATTCCTATATTTGTCTTCTGTAGAGACGCTACAGTTGATCTTCTATCTCTGCTGTGTCATCAGTAGTCTGTTCACAGAGTCAGGGGTTACGACTGTTACGTTGGGACAGTTCCAATAGCTGAATCACAGGCGTCCTGACAGGGTCAGAGGTTAAGACAGTTCCAGTAGCTGAATGACAGGCGTCCTGACAGGGTCAGAGGTTAAGACAGTTCCAGTAGCTGAATCACAGGCTTCCTGACAGGGTCAGAGGTTAAGACAGTTCCAGTAGCTGAATCACAGGCGTCCTGACAGGGTCAGAGGTTAAGACAGTTCCAGTAGCTGAATGACAGGCTTCCTGACAGGGTCAGAGGTTAAGACAGTTCCAGTAGCTGAATGACAGGCTTCCTGACAGGGTCAGAGGTTAAGACAGTTCCAGTAGCTGAATGACAGGCGTCCTGACAGGGTCAGAGGTTAAGACAGTTCCAGTAGCTATTTCTGTCTGAACGTTGCCTAACCCTTCTGTGTGTGTCTGAACGTGGACTAGAGTGTGTGTGTCAGAACATGGACTACAGTGTGTGTGTCAGAACATGGACTACAGTGTGTGTCTGAACGTGGACTACAGTGTGTGTCAGAACGTGGACTACAGTGTGTGTCTGAACATGGACTACAGTGTGTGTCTGAACGTGGACTAGAGTGTGTGTCAGAACGTGGACTACAGTGTGTGTCTGAACATGGACTACAGTGTGTGTCTGAACGTGGACTAGAGTGTGTATTGTTGTAACCATGCTAACCCTCCCCTGTATCTCTCCCGTCTCTCCAGACCTGCGGAGGATGACAGCAGGCTTCATGGGTATGGCCATAGCCATCATTCTGTTTGGCTGGGTGATAGGTGTTCTAGGATGCTGCTGGGATAGAGGACTGATGCAGTACGTGGCAGGATTACTGTTCCTCATGGGAGGTAAGAGAACAACACAGATACTGTGTATCATTCAAGTCAAGACCCCCCGGGATTCACCAAACACTTCTTCTTTAAGAAAAATTACAAAGGATGCTTTTACATTTTTATAAAGATATAACGTTCATAAGATAGTTTGTATTGGGGTCCTAAATCCTGGTGATCAGGTGAACTGGTCCGTAGGATTGTTAATCAATCCGGTGTGGCAGGTAACTGAAAGGTTGCTAGATTGAATCCCCTGAGCTGACAAGGTAAAAATCTGTCGTTCTGCCTCTGAACAAGGCAGTTAACCAACTGTTCCTAGGCCGTCATTGAAAATAAGAATTTGTTCTTAACTGACTTGCCTTGTTAAATAAAGGTTTTTATACATACTATACATACTCACTAGTTACATCAAACTTGAATAGATGATGTCATCTTAACTTCCAGACTGATTGTTTATCAACAGTTAGAGGACTAAGGGTTTTTGATACAATATTGACCCACAGCTCAGGTCGTTACTGTGAAAGATAATACCATCAACAGCTAGGTGACTACAACTCATAGACTACAGCTCAGGTCGTTACTGTGAAAGATAATACCATCAACAGCTAGGTGACTACAACTCATAGACTACAGCTCAGGTCGTTACTGTGAAAGATAATACCATCAACAGCTAGGTGACTACAACTCATAGACTACAGCTCAGGTCGTTACTGTGAAAGAGAATAGACTACAGCTAGGTGACTACAACTCATAGACTACAGCTCAGGTCGTTACTGTGAAAGAGAATAGACTACAGCTAGGTGACTACAACTCATAGACTACAGCTCAGGTCGTTACTGTGAAAGAGAATAGACTACAGCTAGGTGACTACAACTCATAGACTACAGCTCAGGTCGTTACTGTGAAAGAGAATAGACTACAGCTAGGTGACTACAACTCATAGACTACAGCTCAGGTCGTTACTGTGAAAGATAATACCGTCAACAGCTAGGTGACTACAACTCATGGACTACAGCTCAGGTCTTTACTGTGAAAGATAATACCATCAACAGCTAGGTGACTACAACTCATAGACTACAGCTCAGGTCGTTACTGTGAAAGATAATAGACTACAGCTAGATGACTACAACTCATAGACTACAGCTCAGGTCGTTACTGTGAAAGATAATACCATCAACAGCTAGGTGACTACAACTCATAGACTACAGCTCAGGTCGTTACTGTGAAAGAGAATAGACTACAGCTAGGTGACTACAACTCATAGACTACAGCTCAGCGTTCAACACCATTGTCCCCTTTAAGCTCGTCACTTAGTTTAGGGACCCTGGGACTAAACACCTCCCTCTGGATCCTGGATCCTGGACTTCCTGGTGGTGCTGCCCCCAGGTGGTAAGGTTAGGTAACAACACATCCGCCACGCTGATCCTCAACACAGGGGTATGTGCTTAGTCCTGTACTCCCCGTTCACCCTCGACTGCGTGGCTGCACATGACTCCAACACCATCATCAAGTTTGCTGACGTCACAACAGTGGTAGACCTGATCACTGGTGACGATGAGATGACCTGTGACCTGACAGTGTGGTGCCGGAACAACAACCTTTCCCTCAACGTCAGTAAGACCAAGGAGCTGATCGTGGACTACAGGAAGTAGTCCACAGTGTCATGGACTACAGGAAGTAGTCCACAGTGTGGTGAACTACAGGAAGTAGTCCACAGTGTCATGGACTACAGGAAGTAGTCCCCATTGTGGTGGACTACAGGAAGTAGTCCCCAGTGTGGTGGACTACTGGAAGTAGTCCCCAGTGTGGTGAACTACAGGAAGTAGACCCCAGTGTGGTGAACGACAGGAAGTAGTCCACAGTGCCGTGGACTACAGGAAGTAGTCCCCAGTGTGGTGGACTACAGGAATTAGTCCCCAGTGTGGTGGACTACAGGAAGTAGTCCCCAGTGTGGTGGACTGCAGGAAGTAGTCCCCAGTGTGGTGAACTACAGGAAGTAGTCCCCAGTGTGGTAGACTACAGGAAGTAGTCCCCAGTGTGGTGAACTACAGGAAGTAGTCCACAGTGTCGTGGACTACAGAAAGTAGCCCCCAATGTGGATGGGGGCGAGCACGTCATTGACAGGGCTGCACTGGAGCAGGTCCAGAGGTTCAAGTTCCTTACTGTCCAAATCATCGTGAAGAAAGCCCGACAGCGCCTTTTCTTCCCCCTCAGGAGGTTGAAAAGATTTGGCATGGGCCCTCAAACCGTCAAAAAGTTCTACAGCTGTACCATTGAGAGCATCTTGACTTGGTATGGCAATATCACCGCCGTTAAAGACTCCAGCCTCCCAAGCCATAGACTGTTCTCTCTGCTTCCGCACGGCAAGTGGTACCAGTGCATCAAGTCTGACACCAACAGGCTCCTGAACAGCTCTATCCCCAAACCAAATAGCTAACGAAATGGCCTACGAAATGGCTAACTAAATAGCTAACTAAATAGCCTACGAAATGGCTAACTAAATAGCTAACTAAATAGCTAACTAAATGGATAACTAAATGGCTAACTAAATGGCTAATGAAATAGCCAATGAAATAGCCAACTACATGGCTAACTAAATGGCTAATGAAATAGCCAATGAAATAGCCAACTAAATGGCTAACTAAATGGCTAACTAAATGGCTAACAAAATGGCAAACTAAATATCTGAGTTGAACCTTGTATTGTATTTTTATTTACACACGCACACACTGACTCTATACACACTGACTCACCACACACTGACTCACCACACACTGACTCTACACACACTGACTCACCACACACTGACTCACCACACACTCACTCTACACACACTGATGCTACACACACTGATGCTACACACACTGACTCTATACACACTGACTCTATACACACTGACTCTATACATACAGACTCTATACATACAGACTCTATACATACAGACTCTATACATACAGACTCTATACACACTGACTCTATACACACTGACTCTATACACACTGACTCTATAAATACTGACTCTACACACACTGACTCTATAAATACTGACTCTATACACACTGACTCTATAAATACTGACTCTATTCACACTGACTCTATACACACTGACTCTATTCACACTGACTCTATTCACACTGACTCTATTCACACTGACTCTATTCACACTGTCTCTATACACACTGACTCTATACATACTGACTCTACACATACTGACTCTACACACACTGACTCTACACACACTGACTCTATAAATACTGACTCTATACACACTGACTCTATAAATACTGACTCTATTCACACTGACTCTATTCACACTGACTCTATACACACTGACTCTATACACACTGACTCTATACACACTGA